>NC_083294.1:7143418-7509303 GCF_963506605.1 Zootoca vivipara | reverse complement strand
AAAAATACAGTGGTACCGCAGATTATGAACACAATTGGTTCCAGAAGTCTGTTCATAAACTGAAGCGTTCATAAACTGAAGCGAACTTTCCCATTGAAAGTAATGGAAAATGAATTAATCCGTTCCAGATGGGTCCGCAGCATTCATAAACCGAAAATTCATAAACTGAGGTGTTCATAAACCGAGGTTCCACTGTATTGGGAAAGGCTGTCTGAAGCTGAAGAAGGGTAGATACCGTGGGAACAGGATAACTGGTAAATTGTGTTGATGCTCATTGACTGAAATGAGGGGATGATTACTGAGTACTGTAATGCTTTGAAAGAAAATAAATGTGCATTTTATGTTTGTTCATGATTTCATCAGGAAGCATTGCTTAACCATCTCCCTAGAGACTGTATTGCAAGAGCTCACAGACCAATTTCATAACAGCTGCTTTGTTTTCACATGCCTGCTGCTTGCTTAGACTTGTTACTCACAGTAGTTTTTGTTCAGTTGTTCTCATTTGTCAAAATTGAGTGATACAGAGTCATCACATGCCAGTTCTCCAGAATTCCTCGTGCTCTCCGGGAAAGCCTGTAAGAATCTTCATTCTCCATCCACTAAAAATAAAGCAACTCTTGATTATAGCAGGCTGCACCCATTGCAGATATTAATATTGTGCAGTTTGAAGCGACTGGATGCAAAAAAGCTGACTCCTTTTGGAAATAAAACTTTGTCAAAGCCCTTAAGTTGAATTACAACAAATCTGTTTATTGTGAGGACCATGCCTGTTCACAAATATCAACACAACAATAATTAAAAAATAACTTTAGATCTGCCCATCTCATTGCAAAGATTCTAAAACTAAAAAACCGTACAAGAAAATGGTACATCTATTTTACAAGGGTATTCGCCAATCTGACCCGTACACCGCTATGCACTAGGATAGGTGCTGGGCCTGTGTGCCACAAAGAACAAATAGACGGGGGAATGGAGCCAGGGACCACAAGGGAGTGGCAAGCCTGCCTGCAAATGACTTAATTGATTTCCTACACACACACACACACTTGGTACCTTGGTACCCTGGTCTCTACGTGCAACGAGGCATACGTTTTTTACTTGCAGAATTTACTTGCAGTATTTTCTTCAAAACAATAAAAACAATAAATGATACATCCAAAATATCCATACAATAACTTCTGCAAGTCCAGCACAACTTCTTAAAAATATCTTTAAACAGGATTGAGATCACACAGAGGTCATTATTGCATGAGGTTGTGTGCTTCTGGAGAGCTTCATTAACACCCTTACCCTCAGAGAACCTTACCCTCAGAGAAATACATTTTTTGGACACTACTATAAAAATACAGGATGGACGTATAGACACCACCTTATACAGAAAACCAACTGACCGACAAACATATCTACATGCTTCTAGCTACCATCCCAAACATACCAAACAATCCATCGTATACAGCCAGGCCTTACGTTACAACCGCATCTGTTCCAACTCTACAGACAGAGAATCTCACCTAAGAGATCTACAGCAAACCTTTTTAGAACTAAAATATCCACCTGATGAAGTTAAACAACAGATCAACAGAGCCAGACAGATACCTAGAGAGAACCTGCTGCAAGACAGACCCAAAAAAGAAAATAACAGAACACCACTAGTCATCACATACAGCTCCCAAGCTAAAACAGTACAACGCATCATCAGAGATCTACAGCCTCTCCTGGACAATGACCGCTCCCTTTCTCAAGCTCTGGGAGGAAGACCTTTCATTGCCTACAGACAGCCACCCAATCTTAAACAACTCCTCACCCACAATAATACAACCACCAGACTTAACATGGACACTGGTACCAGAGCCTGCAATAAACCCAGATGCCAACTTTGCTGCCACATACACCCAGACAACACCATTACTGGCCCCAACAACATCCAACATACCATCTCAGGACTATTTAATTGCTCATCCTCTAACATTGTGTATGCCATCAAATGCCAACAGTGCCCTTCAGCTCTCTATATTGGACAAACAGGCCAAACCCTACGCCAAAGGATAAATGGACATAAATCTGACATCAGGAACCAGAAGACAGAAAAACCAGTAGGAGAACACTTCAATCTCCCAGGACATTCTATACAAGATCTCAAAGTAGCTGTCTTACTACAAAAGAATTTCAGAAATAGACTGGAAAGAGAAGTTGCTGAATTGCAACTTATCACCAAGCTCAAAACCATGGAGGGACCTGGTTTGAACAGAGATATCGGGTTCTTATCTCATTATACATGATAAGCGATCTTCAGCCATCTCAACCCTTGCTTTTTCATGCAAAACCATTTGCAGTCGTTTGCGGTCATCAACAGCTATCAGTCAGTCAATCACCCATTTCCACCACCCTTCTGAGTGATCCCCCCTCCCCATCCCCACCCCTCCCCACCCCTTCTCTACATAAGTGCCTGGAAACTTCCATTTCACTGTATCTGAAGAAGTGTGCATGCACACGAAAGCTCATACCAAAATAAAAACTTAGTTGGTCTTTAAGGTGCTACTGAAGGAATTTTTTTGATTATACTTAACACAGCACACTTGCGCACAGGGGCTGCTTGTGTGAGGTCTGTGTAACAGAGGGCTGATTGGGACACAAGAAAAGTTCTCAGTGGTACAGTATCTTGTATCCTTTGGCATGGGGGTGGGGGGGATTGAGGCCAATAGTAGGTGGAGTCACAGCCAATGGCAGGCAAAGGAACCATGACTGGTTGCATGTAAAAAGCTGCAGAAGGTAGGCTGTGGTTGGTGGGGCAGTGCCCTTATGAACTCGCCTCCACTGAGAATGCTGCTGAATCAGACCAAAGGCCTACTTGTGTTATGTATATTTAACTATATTCCAAAAGCCCTGCTTTGCAAAGATTACAAAAGATAAAAATGTGAAACAAAACCTTGTATCTCAGAAGTATTTGTGTTTCTGCCACAGAGTCAAAGAGAATTCCCTACAAAAATAACTGAAGATCAAAAGTAGATAAGTACAGTAGATACCTCTGCCTTATAAGGGTCCTGGGGTGGGGCAACGCAAGTGGGAAAGTTTGCCCTTGATGGTTCTTGCGGGCTCTCATGAGAACATAAGAGGAGCCTGCTGGATCAGGCCAATGGCCCACCTAGTCTGGCATCCTGTTCTCACAGTGGCCAAACAGATGCCTGCAGGAAACCCTCTAGAAGGATTAGAGTACAGTGGTGCCTCACTAGACGAATTTAATTCGTTCCATGGGTCTATTCTTATAACGAAAAATTCGTCTAGCGAATCCCATAGGAATGCATTGATTTTTTTTAAAAAAAACTTGCCCATAGGAACACATTTAATGAATTTCGATGCATTCCTATGGGAAACCGCGATTCGCTAGACGAATTTTTCGTAAAATGAATTCGTCTAGCGAAGCAACCTCTGCTAGAAGAATCCTTTCTTTAGCGAAAATTTCGTCTTACAAGGCGTTCGTTAAGCGAGGCACCACTGTACATGAATTCTCTCTCCTCCTGTGGTCTCAAGCAACTGATATCCAGAAGCATAAATAGGTACCTCTTCCTTTCCACCCCCGGATGTACCTACCACACAGGATCAAATCCTCCTGCTCATCACCTGTTAAGTGGAGTTTTCAGTCATATGCAATGCTGGTTGCTGCTGCTGTGAAGGAATAGCACTGCACAAGGTTTTAACCCTCCCATTTACCATCCAGTAAGCAGGAGGATTTGATCCAGTGTGATCCTGGGTGCTGCTCCTGCTTTTTAAAAAAAGCTGCTTGCAAAGGGGCAGCACCCCGCAGGGTCAAGCCTACCTGCTCCTGGTTGGGAGACGGATCATATGTTGCAGAAAGGGATTTAAAAAAAGCCCCACCTCTCAATTTTTTCCTCAGAGAAGACCTGTGTACATCATTACTCAAAAGGTGCCCTGCACAAGCCTCATTGCAATGAGCAATGCCATTCATTTCCTTGAGGATCATCACCTGTTAATTGTGATTGATCATTAACCTAAATAATCAAGGGTGCCGATTTGCCCCCCCCCCACATTGCGAGGGCACCTCACATGATGCTTCATGTCACATGTCATGTGACATGTGCCACCTAGCACGCGAGCGCTTGTGCACAGGGTATCCCGCCGCCATGATGCTGGCATTCGCACACCTAGTGGGGAATGGGGAGCATGGAGCTGGGCTTCGTGCTCAGCCTCCTCCTTCCCGTGCGACATTGGTGGGGAGAAGGAGGAGGCAGAGCGGGCCATAGGATTTGGGGGGAGCCCAGCCCCCTCATTGAAAAATATGGGGGGGAGGAGGCTGAAGACCACTCAGGCCCCACCACTTGGCACTCCTGTAAATAATAGAAGGGACTTTGCATGTACAAAGTCCCACATTCAATCTGTTGTATCCCTGGGTGGGACTGGGGAAATTGGGAGAGCTGCTGCCAGCCAGTGTGGACAGTATTGCCCTAGATGGAAGTTAGTCAGCCTGAGTATAAGCCAGCTTCTTACATTCCTAAATGACTTACAAATTTGCTTCCCTTTCATGGTACCTAATGGTAAGGCCAGAACGGTTTTCAAAGCAGTATTTTATTTTTTAAAAAGGTATTCCCTATGCCCAGAGTTAGGTAGCATTAAGGTTCAGAGTTCCATAGAAACCAGAAGAAGCCAACCTACAGCTGCATAGTATGCCCACAAAAATGCTGTTTGAGTTTCAGACATTTCAGGTTCAAAATGCAATGTCTTATGTGGTTATTCTGACAGTCAAGGATGTCCTGAAATTCTGGGGAAAGGCTCCCGGCCCTCACAGATTGACCTAACCTCAGCAAGGTGCCCTGCCTTACTGATTTTCGTTTCCACTGTACCATCTTAGTGAAGCAGTTCAGTTGTTCCAAACACATTTTCTTCCATGACGCTCACTGCGTCAGAGTTGCCAGGAGGCCTTGAAGTGAGTGTGTGAGAAAGTGCAGAGGATTAGACAGGAAGGTCCACAAGTGTCCTGACTTATGAAAGTGATGGATTATTCATAATCGCTCTTACAATTAATTCAGGGACTTCAAAGAAGGATTGTTGTCAATATAGGACAATGAAAAAACACATGTTTTAGAGAAGCATTATCCCTATTGCATCTCCAACAGTTAGATATCTTAGACAGCCCTTTTTAAACAAACATAATGGGATCCAGTATATTCTACATATAATTTTTTTGTTGTATGAGCCTCAGTTTAAGGTCCAGAGACACCCTTGTTATAGCAGTTAAAACAGTTTCCCATTGTGTGATCGAAATTGAGATCTCTAATTCTTCATTCCAATCCTCCTGCAGTACCTGTCTATCAAATTGGTTTGCTAATAACAAAGATTTATCTATGCTGATGGCGGGTTTTTTGTTACGTAAGAATCAAACAGCTGCTTCAATATCATCTCTGGGGGCGACCTCAGACTTTTATTTTGAGAAATAAAGGAAACTGAATAAAAACACTACCGTAACAGAACTCATTTTAAAAAAATTGTCTATTTAAATATTTAATACACGATAACATCTAACATGTATTCCAGAAACAGAAAACAATGTGGGGAATTTATGTCAACAGAAGTTACATTAGTTTGTTTCCTCTCGTACATGAAGCAAACCTGAAAGACCTTAAAAACCATAGTTTCAAAGGGAAATTAAGAAAAAGGAGAGAAACCAAGTCATTCCCTCCCCCAAACTGAATGAACCAGTTGCATAGATGCTCTTTTTTCTGGGTTCTCCCATTAACTATGCAGTTAACACTCCTAACTACTATGCTTGTGGCTTTTGAATAATCTGAAGGCATTGCTCACATACCCACATGCTATCCTGAACTTAATAATGTCTAGAAACTTGTTCTCCCAATCCATCAAAGAAGTTTCCATAAATTCTGTCATTTTATGCTATAAAATAGGAACTCTCTCTCTCTCTCTTTTTGCATTGTCACAACTCTGTTCTTATGTTGTTGTTGTTTAGTTGTTTAGTTGTGTCCGACTCTTCATGACCCCATGGACCATAGCACGCCAGGCACTCCTGTCTTCCACTGCCTCCCGCAGTTTGGTCAAACTCATGTTCGTAGCTTCGAGAACACTGTCCAACCATCTCGTCCTCTGTCGTCCCCTTCTCCTTGTGCCCTCAATATTTCCCAACACCAGGGTCTTTTCCAGGGAGTCTTCTTTTCTCATGAGGTGGCCAAAGTATTGGATCCTCAGCTTCACAATCTGTCCTTCCAGTGAGCACTCAGGGCTGATTTCCTTCAGAATGGATAGGTTTGATCTTCTGTTCTTATACCAAGGGTTAATTTGCAAGAGGGTGTCATAGTGCAACAGAGTGAGATATATTATTGGGGCATATTTATTTACAAGGACATTGTTAAGGGGTGGTTTAGGGAGCCTTAAGTCTGAGGGTATTGTGCTAGGCCCCAGATCTTTTTATCCTCACCTCCAATACTTTGCTTACCAGACAGGTGGGCATGCTGTAATACTCAGTGCTGCTAAGACTCCAGTCACACCTTACTGACTGTTTTACATTTACGCACATTTCTTTTTGGGTCTTGTGCCCCAAGTCGTTTAAGTAACTAGAGATATATCCACACCACAGATCTGAGCTGATTCAAGGGATCACCCCCTCTCCACTGGGACAACCCCACAATTTTAGTCTGAGCAGAGGGGGTGCCACAGATTAGTAATCTTTCACAGTTAATTCTTCGGGGAAAATATTTGCCAAAATCACAGGATTCCATCAATTTTTTGGAAGCATCCTTTTATTACACTGCATTGTGGAAATTCTGGTCTGTGAGTGGGAGAATCCATGGTTTCAAATGAGCAGTTAGATTAAGAAAGCACCAAAGTAGGTTATGTCTGCTTCACCACCAAATCCCACCAGTGCAGGGTTGCTGACATTGACCATGAGTGTGTCATCTTCCCAAAGCTGGAAAATACCTCCGACATAAATGGTTTTCCTCCATTTTCCACTCTTGTCAATGGTACTCTCGCCTTTCATGATTGGTTGAGGTACAGGATAGCTTGGGCTCTTCAATGAAACCACCTGCATTACGTTTCTTACATCCACTCCTTTCTTCCCACAGTACTCTATGGTTTCACATGTACCATCAGGACATCGGAAAGTGACCTGAGTGTAGACATAGTAATATCCTTTTTTGGGGATCACCAAGAAACCATCGAAATACTTCATTGGACTGAGCTGTTCATTTATGCGAACTGTCCACTCTAAGATTGGAAGCACATTCTTGACGCAGGATGAATTTTGCTTGATAGCTGTGATAAGACAAAGCAAAACAATTTAGTTATATGATCTCACTGAAGGCTAAAAACATTCAAAGAGGCTGATGGCTTTTGTGACTTTCTAGCCTGTTATTCACATTCAGCCCCAAATCATCACCATCACCCCAGGAGTGGGGAAGAAATTGTGCCCCTCCAGATATTTCTGAACAACAGCTCCCATAATCTCTGACCGTTGGCTGTGGTCGCTGAGGCTGATGAGTAATGGAGGGTCACTGGTTCCCTGCCATGAACTCAGATGAACACCAGAGGTCCCACCTGAACCCAGGTGAGCCTACCTGAGTCTATGCATAAGAGAGAGATTCCGTTAAGGATGCATCCTAATGTGAACCTACCTACTCTGTGCTTCCTGAAACAATACACTGTCAAAAATGCAATGGTCACTCAAGATTTGCATTTCTCTAAATTTAGTGGTGCATGAAACTTGAACCAGTGGGTTCATCTCACTAGCAGACTGGTAACTGTGTCTCTCCATTCTGTGTTATATCCCCCCCCCCTCTCTCTCTCTCTCTCTCTCTCTCTCTCTCTCTCTCTCTCTCTCTCTCTCTCTCTCTCTCTCTCTCCCCCTCTTCCAAATCCTCTCCATATTTCCTAAGGTCTATTTCTGTTTAGCGTTGCCCACTGAAGACCTAGAAAATGGGTATTGTAGTTCCAGTGGGCCATTAGGATTTTGGCATGCCAATCTCTGCCTGCCCATAACCAGACCCCAGCTGCCTGCCTTCTTACTTACAACCAGTCAAGGGGGGGTAGCACAACCCCTCAGCTTCCTCTCAGGGCCAGCTCTAAGGCAAGGCTGGGTGGTGCAATGCGCCAGGGCGCCGGGCCCCCAGGGGGGCGCCGCGCTGTACCTGCCAGACAGCCACGCTGGGAAACGGGGCGGGGGGGGCGCTGGAGGGATCTTTGCACCACGGCGCCAGATACGCTTAAGACAGCCCTGCTTCCTCTGCTGTAGTCTCATTGTTCTCCTTTGTAAAACTCAGCAGGGAGGAGGATAGGGACAAAACTAAAATTAGTTGGCTCCACACGTCACCGGCTCGACTTTTCCTGCCACTGGCTTTTACACCACGTAATGTTGGCCTCCCTGTCCTCTGCCCTACCAATCTCAATTAGCATCAGCCGCCACTTTAATACCGGTAGTTTCACCATCCCCCCATATTTAGCCACTGCAAGAAATGCAGTCTGTTCTTTTAAACACATGCACAGTACCTTATTACCAGACAACTGTGCTTTGCAAGCATGTATTTTAATACCACTGAACACTACCAGGGGCTGTTCCTGAGACCTTTCTATCTTGATGGGCTTCTGAAAGGGGAAGGAACACTCTCCAGAGACATAAAGCATTGGAGGAGAAACTACTGCAAAGTGAAAAATTACCTGAAAGGTGGATCTTTGGCTTGGTTTCCGAACCTCAGTGTAAGAGAGAGAGAGAGAGAGAGAATTACTTGATGCACTCTAAGACCACAATCTTATACCCCCTTACTTTCTTTCTGGGTAAACCATACATGGCCCCTCTAACCAGATGCTGAGTGAACCCAGCAATCCTGGAGCCAAATGTATATTACCATCCTACAATAAATGAGTAGTGAACTGTTTTAAACTCCGGGGCTACATTCCCTTGAGGACAACCATGGATGGGTGGCATCAGGGGCAAAAGTGGGCTGCATAATTGATGTGGTTGTTGAACTTTCTATAAATGTGCCAGTCAAATCTATTTCCAGTGTAAATCATTGATCTTCACAAAGGTGAAAACAGCGTAGAAATATGTTTTAGCACAGGTGATCACCAGCTAAGGGGAGCATAGAAACCTTAAATGTAGTGCATTTATTCTCATCTGTCAACAAATAATGGGATTTCTCACTATGGTTCAGAAAATAAGCGCTCTGGAGAATTTCTCTGAGAAATCTTTCCCTTGGATAAGTAGGCAGGGAGTCACACAGAATGTCAAGGACAATATTTTCTGCCTATCCCTGGCTGCAGAGGCACAAATGACATTTTAAAGGCAGCTTGGCTTATCACCCATCCAGAGGTGTAATGGTTAGAGTGTTGGACTAGGGCCTGGAGGAAACCAGGGTTTGAATCCTCACTTGGCCATGAAGCTCACTGGCCAGTCACTGATTACTCTCAGGGTAATCTACCTTGCATGGTTGTGATGTAATGAGCTCCATGGCTGAGTGGGGATTTGAGCCCTGGTCTCCCAGGCCCCAGACTAAATTCCAATCCTGGGGAAGCTAACAGAGTACCCTTCAGATAGTGTTGAACTACACCTGCCAACAACCTCAGCCAAGATGGCCAGTGGTCATGGATGATATCAGCTTCAGTCCAACAACACCTAGAGGACACTTGCTAGCTATTTCTGCTCTAACCACTACTCTCACACTGGCTCTCAATCAATACTGGTTTGTTGACCATCAGGCAGGCTGTCCTGTAAGATGTTGTTGGAGGCCTGATAGCCCCTATTTGGAGGTGATGGTCTGCATTTTGCACGGGTTGCACAGCACCATAGAGACCTCCTAAGGAGCAACTTGCTATAGCACATGTTGGAAGTGAACTGAGACCCCTGAACCTCTGCCGTCCAGGACTATGCTCCTTTTTTGGACAGGGAGGATGGCCCCCTAGATGCTGTTGGGCTTCAACCCCCCAACAACCCCAGCCCACAGAATCACGGAATTCTAGAGTTGGAAGGGACCCCAAGGGTCATCGAGTCCAAACCCCTGCAACAGAGTTCAACAACATTTTGAGGACCACATAAGTTTCCCATTCCTGCCATGGAGAATGCATCCCCCCTCTGAGCTGTGATATCACCTCAAGCACATTTTTCACTGCTGGCTTTCCCCACAATTAAGCATCATGGGTGAAGGGCTGTAGCTCAGTGGGAGAGCAGCTGTTTTGTGTGCACAATGTTCTAGGTTTTGATCTTTGGATTCTCTACGCAGGGCTAAGAGAGGAACCCCCCCCCCCGCCTGAAACACTGGAGAACTGCTGCCAGTCAGTGTAGGCAATAATGACCTCGATGGACCTGTGTTCTGACTCAGTTTGAGGTAACTTCCTATGCTCCTATTCTGCCAATGCCTGCTACTGTCTGGAGAAATTTGCTGCAAGGAGAATCTTATTCGGAACACAAAGCAAACACTAAAAATTTTCTTCTTCTTTTAAGCAAACTCACAATTTGTAGGAGAGGCCTCTTGTTTTTGGAATATAGGAAGTGTTTCAGGTGACACCTGTAAAGGAAAATGCACAAGTGATTAATTCAGCAGTGTAGCACCTCTACTTCACGAGAAAGCCTGTGGGCGCGCAATGTCTTGTAATTGATTGTATGTAAGCCACACTGTGAGTCTTTTTGGCCAAATATTAGGGTGTAGAGGCTCTAAATTAGGCATGTCCAACCAGTAGATTGCAATCTACTGATTGGTTGGTAGGCTGATCCTGGTAGGGTCCTGGTGGAACCCTTATCGATTGAGGAATTAAATAAAGTTTACCGAAAGTTAACAAATAAAAGCTGAAGAACTCTGGGCAATCCTACACCCAAAAAGCTCAACAACTCTGGTCAATCCACATACCCACACCCATGCCTACTCCTCCCCCCTCCAATGACAATGGGTAGATCACTGCCAGGTTTTTTTTAATATATACTGGGAGTAGATCACAGTCTCTTGGGAGTTGGACATGCCTGCTCTAAATAAATAAGGTACAGGACAGGTAACAACACGGGTGCAAAGGAATCAGTACCGTGTTCCCCCCTTTTTAAGACACCGTCTTATAACTTTTCCCCCCTCAAAAAACCACAGGGTGGCTTATTTTCAGTGGGGTGTCTTATTTTTATTGCGTCAGTATGGTACGGTACAGCAATTTGCGGGCTGAGAAGGCGGTGGAGAACTCAGCTGAGAGGCACGTCCCCCCCCCCGGTGCCTGTCGCTGGTTCGCTGGCTCCCTGAGCACGCAGGAGTGGCTGAGGAGGCGACAGGAACGGGGCCGTCTTAAGCCTACCCAGCGCTGTGGGAGGCAACTGAGCAGGAGAGAGGGTGGCGCTGTAAGGAGGACTCAAGAACGTGGCCTCATACGGTACCAGATAATAACTCTGATCCATCTTGCTGAGGATTAACTGCACTGGGTGGTGGAGGCTCGCTAGGCTTTCATGCAGGACCTTCGCAGAGCTACTGGAGATGCTGGGATCCTTCTGCATGCAGGACAGATGTTCTGCCAGTGAGCCGCCACCCTTCACCAAAGGGACTGGCTGAGGTTGACTCACTGGAGCTGCTCTCCTGGTTCCAGTGTTTAAGGGCCAGAAGTATAAAGCAGCATCCTATGTTTCTGAGGAGAGGGAGGGAGGAAGAAAGGAAGCAAGGAAGCAAGGAAGGAAAGAAAGAGGGAGCGGGAGGGAGGGAGGGAGGGAGAGAGGAAGGAAAGAGGGGAGAGAAAGAAGAGTAGGAAATAAGGAAGGGAATAAAGAAGGAAAGAAAATCCTGCTGGGTGCTTTGTCAGTGCTTCAGCAGCAGCAGCCGGCTCCAGGCGCCAAGCTACGGCAGGAGGAGGAGGATTCAAAGTGCTACAGAGCACTGCTGCATCCCAGAGGCTTGGGACTCTCTGCACGGCGCTGCCGGGCGCTGACCCGGCAAGTCGCCGCCTCCTCCTCCTGCCGTGGCTCAGCACCCAGAACTGGCTGTTGCTGCTGCTGAAGCGCTGACAAAGTGTTCTGCCCCATTTGCACATAACAAGAAATGTATTTTGGTGCCGGTGAGCACGCGGGCGACATGTCTGGTTGGGGAGAAGAAGTGTGAGTAGGCGAGGCCGGGAGCCGAGGGCCCCAGTTCCGGCCAGCTGGCCCTGGAGGGTCCCCTATGTATGGTAGCACTTTGAAAC
The DNA here is from genome assembly GCF_963506605.1 of Zootoca vivipara. NCBI lineage: Eukaryota > Metazoa > Chordata > Lepidosauria > Squamata > Lacertidae > Zootoca > Zootoca vivipara. Next base: position 7,497,144 of record NC_083294.1, on the reverse strand, counting down.
CTCCTCCTGCTGTGGCTCGGGGCGCTCCATGCAGCGCTGCTCCGGCCGCCTTTCTACACCCCCCCCAGGCCCCAGCTGTTTGGCGGCTTTCTGCTGCTCTTTGTTTGCAGCTGGGGTATGGCTTGTTTTGGGGGTATGGCTTATATCCCACAAATGCGTAAAAATCCAGCTACGGCTTATAAAATGAATACATCTTAAGAAAGGGGAAACATGGTAGTAGACTCTTTTCCATTCCCTAACAGTCCCCCATTCGAAGAAAGATTTGCATTAAGGTTCTGAAAGAACTGGAAATTCTTTCTCTGCATTTTGGATCTCAATATCCAGTTGAAAGGGAAAACAAACAAACAAACAAAAACTATTCAAGAGATGAACTCAAGGTGGGAGTGCTGGGATATTTACCTCTAGAAAGAATTTTGCATGTTAGATTTGGAATGATGGTCCGGCACTTGACCCTTTTGTTTTCTCAAGTAACCCCTGGAGCCAAGGACATATAAGGTTTTTTCCTCAATGGTTTCAAGTTTTACATAAAGAAGTTTTAATTTAAGTTTCATGTGCAGAGCGTAACTTTGTCACCTCTTAGTTAAAATCTCGTTTCTCTCTCTCTCTCTCTCTCTCTTTTGTTTTTGACAACAGCCTCTGTGCATGTACAGAGTTCGTGGTTCAGAAATCTATTGTACCATTTAAAAGTGTTGCATCTGTTGGCTAAATTACCATTGGAATAAAGGAAGGGAAGGGAGAGTTTTTTTTTTTAAGGGTTTGATTTAAAATGAAAACAGAAAGCCAGAAATTTACATTTTCACCCAAACCAGCAATAAAAATTGGTCAAAGTAAATTTCTGTTAACTCAGTGCTAATGGACCGTGTTTCTTGCACCAAATAAACATATCTGCAGGCCAGGCAAAGAAATTAGGAACTATTGCCTACAGGAAATTGGGGTGTAGGTCTCTAAAAAATGTGGGCTATTATTTTGTATACTCCCCCTCTGGTCATTAGTGTTAAAATGACCCGCCCCTTTATGTATGGGTAAAATGGCCAGGGCCAGACTTCATAAAATTCAAGTATTTCATTAGTAATTTCATCCATGGGCAGACTAAATTCCCTGCCCCCCCCCTTACCGGTATGTATGGGTAAAATGGCCAGAGGCAGGCTTCATGATCTTCAACATTCTCACTCATCTCAGCCTCACCATTTCCAGACAAATTTTCTGGCCTTTATGTACAGCAGGGGTGTCAAACTCAAATTCATCGGGGGCCGCATCAGCAGTTTGGTCACCCTCAAAGGGCCGGTTGTGTCTGTAGGACTATGTGTCCACTCTTTATTATCATAAATTATTGTCACTGCATTCAATTATTACTGTTTTTTGTAATAATGTAAGTAATAACTAGCTCTGAAAGCAGAAACATAGTCAGAATAATGCCAAGTAGATATTCAAATGTACAATTATTGTACAATTTATTGAAAAATGATTTTTGGTAACTGCACTGGGTGGTGGAGGCTCGCTAGGGTTTCATGCAGGACCTTTGCAGAGCTACTAGTACCTGGAGATGCTGGGGTCCTTCTGCATGCAGGACAGATGTTCTGCCAGTGGGCCACCACCCTTCACCAAAGGGACTGGCTGAGGTTGACTCACTGAAGCTGCTCTCCTGCTTCCAGGGTTTAAGGGCCAGAAGTATAAAGCAGCATCCTATGTTTCTGAGGAGAGGGAGAGGGAGAGGGAGAGGGAGAGGGAGAGGGAGAGGGAGAGGGAGAGGGAGAGGGAGAGGGAGAGGGAGAGGGAGAGGGAGAGGGAGAGGGAAGGAAGGAAGGAAGGAAGGAAGGAAGGAAGGAAGGAAGGAAGAAAAGAGGGAGTGGGAGGGAGAGAGGAAGGAAGGAAAGAGGGGAGAGAAAGAAGAGTAGGAAATAAGGAAGAGAATAAAGAAGGAAAGAAAAAGAAAGAGGGAGAGAAGATGGAAAGGGAGAAAGAAGGAAGGAAGTAGAGGGAAAGAAAGAATAAGAATGAGGGAGAGGAAGAAAGTTGGGAAGGACGGAAGGAAGGAAGGAAGGAAGGAAGGAAGGAAGGAAGGAAGGAAGGAAGGAAGGAAGGAAGGAAGGAAGGAAGAAAAGAGGGAGCAGGAGGGAGAGAGGAAGGAAAGAGGTGAGAGAAAGAAGAGTAGGAAAGAAGGAATAAAGAAGGAAAGAAAAAGAAAGAGGGAGAGAAGACGGAGATAAAGAAGGAAAGAAGGAGAGGGAAAGAAAGAATAAGAACGAGAGAGAGGAAGAAAGAAAGGGAAGGGGGGGGTCGCCGCCTTGATTCAGCGCCAGAAAAGAGTGCGAAGGGACCCAGGGGCAAAAAGCATTTCCCCGGCCCCAGCTGTTTGTCGGCGCCTTGTTTGCGCGGCGCTTCAGCAGCAAGGTCCCACTGCTGGGTCCCGCTGGCTGGGGCGCTCGGCGGGCCACATGACGAGGTCTGGCGGGCCGGATTTGGCCCCCGGGCCTTGTGTTTGACACCCGTGATGTACAGGGATGGTCAAGGCTCATTCTGCTTGATTATGAATTTGTATGTGCTTAAACTGTTGGCTGGACTTTTGCAGTTAAAGAAATAGCTGACAACATGGTGAAAAACCCCCAGATACTCATTTCAATGCATGATATACCATCTCTACCTCTTTCTAAACACCACCTCTCAAACTCTTCACTCCAAACTTTGAAAACCAATCTTTCCACCCTTCACCACCAAAGAGCAAAGCTTGACTGAATTCAGGCCATTACACTACACCACCAGAATTTAAAACTCACTTTTCAGTGCTTAGAAACACATTCTCTCTCTCCTTCTACGTACCTAGCACCGTCACATCACATACAACATACAATTTTCCCATTTAACTCCCCTTTTCAGCGTGAGATTTGTAGGGTTGGAAGGGACGCTGAGTAATCTAGTCCATCCCTCTAAAATACAGGGTTCACAGCAATATTTGTACTACCAGAGAGACACACATTTAAGTACAATAAAAATTCCTTCAGTAGCACCTTGAAGACCAACTAAGTTTATATTTTGGTATGAGCTTTCGTGTGCATGCACACTTCTTCAGGTATCTGAAGAAGTTTATACCAAGTTTATACCAAAATATAAACTTAGTTGGTCTTTAAGGTGCTACTGAAGGAATTTTTATTTTGCTTCGACTCAGACCAACACGGCTACCTACCTGTAACATTTAAGTACAGGCGCACAACTGGGAAAGAAACACAGGCTATGCCCTATCATGCAAGCACACATGTGTACTAAGGGGGAAAAGAAGGAAGGGGAAGATAAAAGTACCAGCTTTACATAGAAGCCTTTAACAAACCTTAAGATAAACAGTTTTAAGAGGGAATTTTACTTCCTTAAACTAAAAAGTCTGTGCACACACAGAAAGTGAGAAGGGGTGAACACCTTTCATACCAAATGGAGTTCCTAGCAAACACACTGCACCCCCCTCCTTTTCAGTCTCCTCATGAAAGGAAGCTTGTTGTTGTTGTTTAGTCGTTTAGTCGTGTCCGACTCTTCGTGACCCCATGGACCATAGCACGCCAGGCACTCCTGTCTTGCACTGCCTCCCGCAGTTTGGTCAAACTCATGTTCGTAGCTTCGAGAACACTGTCCAACCATCTCGTCCTCTGTCGTCCCCTTCTCCTAGTGCCCTCAATCTTTCCCAACATCAGGGTCTTTTCCAAGGATTCTTCTCTTCTCATGAGGTGGCCAAAATATTGGAGCCTCAGCTTCACGATCTGTCCTTCCAGGGAGCACTCAGGGCTGATTTCCTTAAGAATGGATAGGTTTGATCTTCTAGCAGTCCATGGGACTCTCAAGAGTCTCCTCCAGCACCATAATTCAAAAGCATCAATTCTTCGACGATCAGCCTTCTTTATGGTCCAGCTCTCACTTCCATACATCACTACTGGGAAAACCATAGCTTTAACTATACGGACCTTTGTCGGCAAAGTGATGTCTCTGCTTTTTAAGATGCTGTCTAGGTTTGTCATTGCTTTTCTCCCAAGAAGCAGGCGTCTTTTAATTTCGTGACTGCTGTCACCATCTGCAGTGATCAAGGAGCCCAAGAAAGTAAAATCTCTCACTGCCTCCATTTCTTCCCCTTCTATTTGCCAGGAGGTGATGGGACCAGTGGCCATGATCTTGGTTTTTTTGATGTTGAGCTTCAGACCATATTTTGCGCTCTCCTCTTTCACCCTCATTAAAAGGTTCTTTAATTCCTAAGAAAGGAAGCTTACTTGTGTTAATTGGGAGTAAATCTACCTGTTAAGGCACAGAAGTAAGGGGGCGGGGGCTGAGAGAGACAGAAACAAAGGGGGGCATTTTTCAAGAAAAGAGCCCAGGAAATCCTGGCTGATCTTAGAGAAACTGGTATTAAGAGCCCTACAATAGGCCTTCTGCCCAATTGAATCAAAGTTTAAACCTGACTCAGATAGACAATTGCTGGCTATGGAGGCTTCTACCTTCAATACCATTTTTTCCTAGAAGGAACACCATTATTTCATAGTCATATAGTCCTAATACTTCCAAGGATTCCTCCGAACAACTAAAACAACAGACACTTTTCTCTCAAAAGGAGACCTACCCAAGGCTGAATGAAATCCAGACACTTTGCAGTAGAAACATTAGGCTAACTTCACAGCACATTCCAAGCAGAGTGGAACAAGGCTGTAGACTGGCTCCCTCACAAACTCAAAAGTTGCAACAAAGCATCATTTGCCAGCAGACTTAAAAATCACCCTCCGCATTTAAGCTATAGAGGGAAGGGGGGGGGGGTCCTCCTTTCAGAACACAAGTGCATACACAGGATTTCCCCCCTTTTCTTTCTACCACTTGGAGGAAGACTCCTTTGGAGCCTCTCTCAAATAACAAACATTTGCACACCTCATTCTCACGTTTGTCATATTTAAGATTGATCAGGTTCAACATGGTTTCGTTAAACCAAAAATTTGAAGCAAGTTTGCAGTTTTAAACTATGCACACTTAAGAAAGGCAGTCCTTGGATGTTGTGGCCAATTTCAAACACAGACCCCATAAACATTTCTAAACCTTGAGTACATCTCTTATTCACTTATAGGGAAACTAAGATCTCTAATGTGTGGGCTCTCAGGCTGGATAATTATTATTATTTCTACTGCCTTCTGAGCACCATTAAGTTTACGGTTTCATGTTCTGGCCTTAGGTTATAATTTAACAACACAAATTTGATATGCTCATCTCTTTCTAGGGGTTTGCACCCTGACTTTGTCGAAGGATCCCTGAGGTGGCCACTGTGCCCTGGGTTCCAGGTGGTGGGCATAAGCCACACACCAGCCCTCACAAAGGTCCATCAACTTTTGATTTAGATAGGTTTTCACATACTGCCAACCCCTTTCAGTTGGATAACACAAACTGGAGGGGGTATCGGAGTCCTCCCCAGGGCAAAAAGGCTTCAGGGTACCCAGATTGTCAGGAGGAGTCCAACTATTGTGCTTCGAAGATTAGGCTCCCATTTTCTACCTGGGAGAATGCTCAACCACAAGCCACATGAGGGTATATGAAAGTACGCTAATGGAGTGAGGAAAGGAGACAAAGAGGGAGGGAAAAAAAAGAATTTCCAAAAATTACAAATTGAGGGTTTTCACGCTCCTCTCTCGGCCCGGTTCTAGGCAGACTCCGATGGAATGGACTAGAGAAGGCTACTGAGGAATTTAGGGTGTCCCTCCCAGGCCATTCTGGACAGACTCTGAAGGAACGGACTGGAGAAGGCAAAAGGGGAATTTACAACTGGGCAACTACTGCCCACAACCTAACCACAGGTAGCTAACCTGGAAACCACGGGTTCTCTATACCCGGAAACCACAGATCCTCATTTACTCATCACTGCTTGCAGAACTAACCCTATTGCGGGGCCCCTTCTGTCCTCAGAGTACCTCTTGCCCAACACCAAATCTACGGTCGGAATTCCTTACTGGACGCTTGCGCAATCGCAATGCCAGGTCAGGACCCAGGAACTTAAGTCGGAAATGAACAAACGACCTTGCGTTCTCACATTTGTGGGTCATCCCCAACAAGGGTCGCCAGAAAGGAGGTGCAGCTTCATTTGGTTAGATAAGGAAAGCTAAAGATACAGAAGGTGATAAGGTCTTCTGATCCTCCTGGGCTGGCTCCGATGGGTAGGATCAGGGAGAGAGCAGGGAAAAGGGGAAGAGAGCGGCAGAAAGCATACCTCCTTGACCTTCTGTGGGTTGGCTCTGATGCATTAGGTCAAGGAGGAAGAAACAAGTAAAGAGAATAAAGAATTTCAGCTGTCATGGAAGCGCTACCCCTTAGAACCCACCCCCCTCCCAGTGTACTAATTTCAAACCATACTCACGTCCTGGACTGTCCCTCGTGGATCCCGGGGTCCTTAGTTGGCCGGCTTGACCTTGCCTTTGCTCTCCTTGGCTGAGCCTTTTGGTGACAGTTGATTACCACTCGCAAAGGGAAGGCAGGGAGAAAAAAAGGATCCCTGGGCTAAGGCTGCCCAGTGGCGCCTGATCCCCTCTATTCCCTTCCCCCACCTCTATAGGAGAACCAAGCGTCCCTTCGTGCGGTCGCCAAACTGTTAACGGAAAATCTGAGGGCTCCCTTAGACAAAAATGAAGACTCCAGCCAAGAATATCAGAGCTAAACAGCAACCAGTAGGCTTGGTCTTTATTAAAGAAAAATACTGTCGTGACAGGGCCCCACCTGCAACAAGGTGAAGCAAGATGGAGATCCCGAACAAAATAGAACCTCCACTTTTATCAGTTTTCCCATCACCAAGAAACACCCCTAAAATACATCATTCCTACATCACAGCTACGTAATCAATACCTCACAAAAAGGGAGGGTTCAAGGTAGAAATCTGAGCACCTTTGGCACCTCTCCTAGTCCTCCTCTCACCCCTCCCAGGTGTGAATTCCTAAACACAAAGAGAAATTGTTACAGGTAGGTAGCCGTGTTGGTCTGAGTCGAAGCAAAATAAAAAAATTCCTTCAGTAGCACCTTAAAGACCAACTAAGTTTATATTTTGGTATGAGCTTTCGTGTGCATGCACACTTTTGTGTGCATGCACACGAAAGCTCATACCAAAATATAAACTTAGTTGGTCTTTAAGGTGCTACTGAAGGAATTTTTTTATTTTACAAAGAGAAATTAACAGTTTCCTAAGAGTTGATCACTGTCTTTTGTTCAGAGGAGTCTTCCATTGTGAATGAGATGGCTAGCAGTCTGGCACCATTGATGGGGAAATGTTTAGTCTTCTGACTACTTGTAGTAAGGCTTAGAGGATTATAGCTCCCAAGTCCCCCCTTTCGATAGTCATGTGGAAATGTGTGTGTGTGATTCAGTGGGGTGCGTGGGAGGGGAATTTCTACAACACAGACGCTTCAGGTTACAGACTCCGCTAACCCAAAAATAGTACACCGGGTTCAGAACTTTACTTCAGGATGAGAACCGAAATCGCGCGGTGGCAGTGGGAGTGATACCTCAGGTTAAGAACAGTTTCAGGTTAAGAACGGACCTCCGGAACGAATTAAGTTCTTAACCCGAGGTACCATTGTACTATTTTCAGTGCCTGCTGAAAGGCTAGAGAAATCACACCACGCAAAAATAAAACCCCACACATTCCTTTAAAACTGTCCAGTTAATATTTGTACTGGCCAATCCCTGCCCCCCCCCCCCACAACAATACAGGCATTACTAATTAACTTGTCATTTGCTTCCCACAGCTGTGCTTACCGAACAGATGGAATGCAGGAGAGTCCCATTTGGCACGAGGACAGGACATCTGTTGCATGTGGTTAACTTTTAACCTCTAGACATCGCTTTACAGCTGGAAACTGAGCACAGAAACCAGATCTCACACCAGATCAGATTAAGTGCCGTAGTTCAAATACAAAGCAAAGAGCTTTTAAGCAATCTTAAAAGCTGCGGGGTGGGGAAGCAAAGCCCTCTCAGCACATCAGCTCTAGAAGACTAAGGATGCTTCCACAAGTTCTCACTGGACCCGGATGGCCCCACAAGACCTCATGAGAGCATCCCAGAGCCCATGTGCTGAGCAGACCTCCCCAAGCAAGGCAGAGAGCTTTCATTTTCTTTTCACGTTTGGAAACCTCAAGCAGACACAACACAAGAATAGTTTTTAAGCACTTCAAGCTCATTTAACATGTGCATTTTCAGCTGGCCGGTTTGCCTGCAACCACTTAAGGTTGAAATCACACAAGTTAAAATGTGTGTAGGATGCAATCATACTGTCCTCACCATTGTTATCCACTGGACAATCTGGATTAGTAACATGTAGATGGTGCCTGAGTATCTCTCATAATATAACAGCTACCTGAAAAGGGGACTGTAGATTCAAAGCTACCGTCTGCTCCAGGTATTGCATATAGAACTTGGCTGTACAAGAAGCAGCAGGAACTTTTGTATTTAAGATATCCTGCTGCTGATTCTCTTTTAGGAGAATCTGTATTTTATTATCTATTTCTCATTGTTGTAATGGTATTTATATAACTGCCTTGAGTTTTATATTGTATAGTTGTTACGTGCTGGCATTTGTGTTCTGCTTTATAAACCACGCTGTGGTCTTTTGATGAAGGACGGTATATAAATTTAATAAATAATTTCCATGTCAGCCTCCAGATGTTGGTGGACTCCAATGGCCATGCTGGCTAGGACTTATGAAAACTGGAGTCCAAGGATATCAGGGGGGGGCACAGTTTCACTGATCATTATTTACAAAACCAGTCAGTGCTCTGCATGGGCCAACGCTGTACCACAAAGGGGACTTACCCCCTGCCAGCACTGGAGTGGGTGGGGGAGAAGGCAGGGGAGGGGTTGTCTGAGCTATTGACACCATGTGAAGTTTTGGGTTTGAAAATCATGGCTTTGAACAGACCACTTGATTGATTTCCCCTTGTCTTTCCACCTGCATTTCTGACTAAGGATGGATGAATCTATCAAAGTTGGTTTTACTCAGTTTTTGTATGCCCAGTCCCAAATTCTGTTCTTCACGTTTCCACTTCAGTGCAGCCTGAATTCTTTTTTAAAGTCTTCATGAACAATTTCAATAATAATGATGGACTTTATCTGGGAAGAGTCAACATTAAAATGATTTACAAATTCAGAAAAAGCACCTTTTTGGTATGAAACAAGATCCAAATTAGAAAGTTAATGAATCTTAGTATTTGCTCATACATACATACATACATACATACATGTATTAGCTGACCCACTATTCCCAAATTGTAAGGACACAAACATTCTGAATACCTGAAATGTTTCCTATGGGACAGCAATCCCTTCTCCACCAAGGAAGATCAGTAGAAAAGACCATATTTAGGATCAGGGTAGATCTCCTGAACCTATGAGTACTTTATGTAGAAAGTACACCAGCGGAGATAATGCAGTATGTCACTTAAAGGTTAAGTCTTCTAGCATTAAAGTCCACTAGTCAAGAGGGGTGTGTGTGGAGATATTGCTTAGCAACAAGGCAGAGTGGCATGAGTTAGCACAGGCATCCCCAAACCTCGGCCCTCCAGATGTTTTGGACTACAATTCCCATCTTCCCCGACCACTGCTCCTGTTAGCTAGGGATCATGGGAGTTGTAGGCCAAAACATCTGGAGGGCCGAAGTTTGGGAATGCCTGAGTTAGCATGTGCTCTGGTTGGTTTCTCAGGAAGTTTTCTCCTCTGTGTTTTTAGTTGTATGCCCCCCTGTTATGTACACAGCCTGAACTGAAAGACAAAACCTGTCTGTTCCTTCCTCCTCAAATTATGCACTGTTTGTTGTTCCATCTGCTCAGTAAACTGCTACCAGAACTTTTTTGCTCTAGGCTCCACTTGCATTATTTACACAATTTCTCTAACACTTAAATAAAGAACGCAACCACCCACATCCGCTGATGAAGTTTATCCATGACATAAAGTTTAGTTCCCTGGTTTATGCTCAGCTGGGCCAACAAGCTTCCACCCTTGGCAGAGGCCCAGATTTCAGAGCTCCATGCATTGCACCAATATACTTGCATTTCCTTGAATGAAAGCATTGTAGAAAGTTAATAAGCAATCTCATTTGCTGCGTGACCTCTGCTCATGCTAATTGCCAGCGGATGTTTATGCAATAAAACTCCTACACGAGTTGCATATTGATAAATGACAGAAACATGCTGAGTGCTGGTATTTATTAGCAATAAGATAACCAAGCAAATCCCAGGTTATTCCTACTCAGAGTAGACCGATTGTAATGGGCATGGCTAACTTAGGTTTGTTCATTCTGATCTACTCTAAGCAGAACTTAGTTGGGCAACACTTAACCCAAATCATTCCTGGACCCACCATATCCAGCAGCATTTGCTGCTGCATTGGTCTTCAACTACTCATCCAGTACCCACTATCAGGTTGTGGCCTGATCTACAATTTTTGGGTGGTTTTTTTTTTATTAAAAGAAGAAGAAGAAGTAGGGCCCCAAATGCATGTCCTAAGCCTGGAAGAAATTCTGTGTAATTCAACTAACTTTTACTCAAAGTAGATCCATTTTAATTAATGAAGATGTCTGAGTTAGGGTCATTAATTTTAATGGGTCTACTCTGAATAAACATTAGAATCATAGAATCATAGTTGGAAGGGACCACAAGGGCCATCCAGTCCAACCCCCTGCCAAGCAGGAAACACCACCAAAGCATTCCTGACAGATGGCTGTCAAGCCTCCGTTTAAAGACCTCCAAAGAAGGAGACTCCACCACACTCCTTGGCAGCAAGTTCCACTGTCGAACAGCTCTTACTGTCAGGAGGTTCTTCCTAATGTTCAGGTGGAATTAGTTGAATACCACCCACAGTCATCTGTCTTGGTTGGTTCCTGATGCTGGATATCGTCTTGTCTGATCATTTAACCCATCATGGGATGGTTGTGAGACTATTTTAATGTTGCGCGGTCTCCATTTGTAAGTTTTGAAATTAAAGCAGTGCACTTCATAGGCCACAACAATATACACCTCTATGTGGAAGGCTTCCTTGTTGATATGTGACTCATGCTTCCAAAACGTCCCTTCACACAATCGATTTTATTATTATGGTGCCTGCAAGTGTACTAAAGCTTCTGTTTATTTTATTCAAACTTCAATAATGTGTTTAGGGTTTCCACCTTTGTTCTGGCAAAATACAGGACAAAGCAGGGCAGGGCAGTTCAGGGTGATTTCCCCCTCCCCTCTCATCTGGTTCTCAAGTGACTTCAAAGTAATCTCTTGCAGCCTAACAGGATGGCATCCCTGGAATTTGTCACACAAAAACAAGTGTGCACACACACACATAAACATGAATTTTAAAATCTGTCTGTGCTTGGCTACCCAGAGCGTAAATACATGACCTTTCACACACCCTTTCAAATACATGCATTTGGAGAGGATCCCTAACTTGGCAGGTGTGTGTGTGTGCGCGCGTGCATGTGTGTGAGAGAGACTTGAAATACAGGTCAATACTGCATCAATACAGGATGCAGCATTTTACATTGAAATATGGGACAATCCTGTATTATACAGGACATGTGGCAACCCTAATATGTGCTACACACAGCCCCTGTTCATTGTTTCTTTATTGTTTGCATATTGTTGTTTTTGAAAACTTCAATAAGCACATCTTAAAATATGGTTAAGTCATAGCTGTCTACTTTCGGATTTGAAAATAAGGGATCAGCAGCAGCCTCACCTGTCCCGGGGACAGTCTACAGTATATCTAACAATCCAGGATAGCAGCAGGAAACGGCGCTAGAATAAGGGAATTTCCAGCAAAAAAGGAAGGCTGACAGCTGTGGCTTGGAATAAGGGAGTTTCCCCACAAATAAAGGGAGGGTTGACAGCTCTGGGTTAAGTTAGATGAATTAATTTCAATGGGTCTCCACTGAGTACAAATTACTTGAATACCAACCATGGTAATGTGTCATGTTTGATTCTTGATGTGGCTGTTTATATGCCAGTGTGACACTTTTCTCCGCCTTTTGTATATACACTGCTATCCAGTGCTTTTTATCTGGGGACGCTCAAGGGTACGCAGTACCAGCACCTTTCTTTTCCCAGAAGAAAAGCACTGGTTAAAAGTGTGGCACTTACTGTAACAACTTTTTCTGGAAGAAAAGCACTGCTGCTACCCATTTTCACTTTTTGTTGGGGGCAGGGAATAAACAGGTGGAGTTGCAAACCTGAGCGGTAGGGGCAGGTGGGAGAGATACAGAGGGTGCACACAACTGTGCAGATATGTGCTAAGACTGCAGCACTCCTAAAATGTTCCTCTGTCTATGCAAGTAATTTCCCAGATTTTTGGGTGGGGTGGGGGTGGGTTGGGGGGGTAATAATAAAACCCCACACATACAAATCATTTGGAAAAGCAAGCCAGTTAAACCACAGTATTTGCACACTTTGCACACAATGTTAAACCATTAAAAAAGCTTAGTTAATAAACCCCAATTTATTCATTACTAAATAATTAATAAACGTATTTATTAGTTATTACTAATTAACTATTTGGTATTAAACCATTACCTGCCAGCCCAGCCCTTTAACTATGGTTTGTTAGCAAAAAGGAACCACGGTTTGTTGTTGGCCTACTGAATTTTGCTGTGGTTCAGTGATAGGTGCAAACTCACACAGTTCCTTAACTATGGCTTAAGTCTGGCTTGTTTGTTTACCCCACCCACATCACCTACCAGGCTATGAAGATGCTAGTCAATGGGGTGATGGTGGTTAGAAGTCATCTCTTGCTCAGTGACTTTCACTGACTGGGCTAGGCAGCCTGAAGTTTACACATGTTGGAAAGTCCCAAGTCCAGATTGCAAGGGGAAAGGTTTTTTGTGGGGGGGCAGCATATTGGAAGCACCAGCACACTGGAGGCTCTCCTGGACATTCTCTGAAACCTATGCACACAATGTAGTCACATCCTTCATCCCCTTCCCTCGTGCAATAGTTTCCAGGAGCATGGAATCCTGCCTGAAAATAAAATGTCTCATCACCCTGGCACTGGATTCCCCTCATTCATGGGATGAGGTAAAGGAGTCTGGGTCAGAAAGGGAAATTACAGAGAGGGCCAGCCCCAGAAGCACATCCACGAGAGGATCTCGTGGTGCTAGCGCCACTCAAGCCAAAGGGTGTCATGTTGCCATACTCTGACCCTGAGGACTCTCGTATCACAGAAGCCCTCATGCAGCCAGCCAGCCTCCCCTGCTAATTTGTAGTGGAAAAAACTGTTGGAGAAGGCTGAGCCCCTTTAAACTGAAGAAGCCCCTTTCAGTTAAGTTAGACAGAACCACTTGCTGCCATATAAGGCTCAAGACGAATCCACACTTCTGCTAGTCCCCTGCCTAGAAAGCACAGTTTCCCACTTGACCCATGCTTTTTAGGAACAGGTCCAAGGGGTTTTCTCTCTGCCCCACTCCTTTCCCAGGTTTGTTCCAATTGAGGGCTAAAGAGTAGTTTTCCCACCAGGGGAGGGGGGAGTGAGCAGTGGGAGAAGTGTAGAGAAGCCCAGAGTCTAAAGTCACATCTGCCCCAAACAACAAACTCTTATTCCACTTTATCAGTCATGGCTTCCTGCAAAAAAAACCATGGAAACTCTTGTTTGCTATGGGTACCGACCTCACAGATCTACAGTTCCCACCAGTCTCAACAAACCATCGTTCCCAGGATTCTCCAGGTATGTTAAAGTGGGATAAGAGTGCCTTAAATGGAAGGTGTGGGTATTGACCTTCAATGCTGACTGGTGCTTCAGCAACAGCAGAATCCTGTGTGAGGCTTTGCCCCAAGAGGAGGACAGAGCAAGAAAAAGTCCCTGCTCTCTGACATTTTTTGCAGAATGTTTGAAACAATATTAGACCATATACTCTCTAATGGGTTATCTTAATGCAGCTCCCCTATCTGGGGAAGGATGATATAGTATCTAAATGGGAAAGTAATGGAGTCACATTACAGTATAACATTAAGGGGGTGGGGGCTGGTGCGCAAGGGAATAATGTAGAGCAGTTGAAAGAAGGGGTTAAAGAAACCCTAGGCTGCTAGAATCTTTTGAGTGCTCTTGAGGAGAATGGGCAAAGAACTCTGAGAAAATTTCCACACCTTTGCAGCCAGGCCCAGGCAATAGGAAGGGGCAGGGCGAGATCTGCTGAGGCAATGGTAGCAGTACTGCTCGACAAATTCCAATGGGATGTTGCATAGTTAAAAGGAAACACATGGGGAGTTAAGTGGGGCATGTGCTCTCACAAAACAAGCCATCTTTGCTTGATCTTCTTTGTGGTGATTTGCAGTTTGCAAATCCTCTGACTTGCCTTGGACTGCACCCTGAGTGTTTTTGCCTGGCTGGAATGTCTAATTGGACTCCCATGATGCCTCTTGCTTGCCTGGATGGGGGATAGAGAGGAATAGTAGAAATTAGCCAACTGTACAAAGGTAAAATTTACATGTGTTGCTTTGTCAGCTTTTGCCTCTAATACTGCCCATGTCCGGCATGTGGCCCCTAAAAGATAAGATAAATACTTTATTGTCATTGTACATAGTACAACGAAATTGAATGCCAACCCATAAAAAACAAAACAAAAACACAATTACAGCCACACACACACATACACACAGACACACCCATCACAACTCCCCAAGATTATATTAGCCTGCCGAGAAGGAAGTGCAGCCCCCAGGCTGAAACAAATGTTCCCCACTCCTGGGTAAGGGTGATGCATGAACCAGGCCACTCTGGAAATGCAAAAGCATGGAGAGACCAGGAAAAAAAGGTGCAGGGGATTATGGAAATTAAATATGTGTGTTTCAGGTAAGCTCCTGGCTCTCATTTCTGGATCTCTGTGCATGTTAGGATTCTCTCTAAATTACAGGATCCCTCTCAAGGTATGGAAGTTCAATGGGCTCTTTAACTCATTGTGTTCTATCTCCAATCTATCACCCTTTTCATATCTCACTCCACTACTGACTCTGGCCCTCTCCTCCAGCCATCCAGCATGTGGAATCTTTGCCTCTCACCTACTGTCTCTTCTGGGGCCTTGTCCCACTCACCTTTTCCAACCTTTTGTCTGCTCCACACAGCTCCTGCCTCACAGCTGACCAAACTGTCAAAAATGGCAAAAAAGACAATCACGGAAATGTATAATCAGCGCAAAAACAAAACTATGCCGTGATGAATCCCTGAAACGAGATATTGATAAGGTGAATAATACTAAAACTCAACTAATGATTACTCAAAGAAACATAATAAATAAAGTAAACCTTGACGAGGTGCCGGCTAAGTGAATCGTTTCACTGGAAAATCTCTATCTGTTTCCTCAGAAGGGAAATGTTAAGGGGCTGAGGTTTCCTTATAATCAAAACTAAACAGGAGCTGTAAGCTCTGAAAAGAATTGAAAATTAGATAGCAGTCAGGGATAAACTTCCCCAAAATAAGACGATAGTTGTTTAAACTAAAGGTTAGCTAACCTATGGGACAATTCAACTAATGAATATCATTGCTCTTAGAAAAGATTAAGTAAAGGGCTGTAAAAGCTCTCCTAGTTGTGATGGTGTGATGCCAGTCTGAACAGTGAAACGAGTCACTTAGCCGGCACTTCATCAAGGTTTACTTTACTTAGATGTTATTTTGAGATATTCATGTCTTTTCTATATCCTAGTTTCTTTTGGGAAATTTAAATCTATTATGTTTCTTTGAGTAATCATTAGTTGAGTTTTAGTATTATTCACCTTATCAATATCTCGTTTCAGGGATTTATCATGGCATAGTTTTGTTTTTGCACTGACCATACTGTCAAAGCCAGGCCCATCTTAAGCACCTCTGGCACCCTGGCGCCATGCTGCAACGGATCCCTCCGGCGCCCCCCACCCCGTTTTCCAGCGCGGCGGGCGGGCGGGCGGGCAGGCGCAGCGCGGCTGCCGAGGGCGCTGCTGTGCAACGGGCGGGCGGGCGGGCTCAGTGCGCAGTGCTACTGCCGAGGGCGCTGCTGCGCGGAAGAGCGGCCGGTGGGCAGGCCGGCGCCATGGCGCCCTGCGCCACCCAGCCTAGCCATAGGGCCGGCCCTGGTCAAAGCAAGCCTTCTTGCGGAAGCCGGGTTTTGAACATCCTATTCTCGGCTGCTATATTATCCAAGCAATTGAATGTTTATGGACATTCCATAGCTTCACCACTAGCATCACCCAATCATCATCTGGAACCTCACTGCTATAAGCACTACAAAAAGTCTGTGTCACAAAGCTTAGTGACATAAAAAGAATTCTGCTGAATGATGCCAAAGTCCAGCAGACTATTCTCACAAGTGGCCAACCTCCCTCTGTGAAGCCTGCAAGTGCAATTGCAGCTCTCCTCACGATTCCCAGGAACTATATTCAGAGGCTGACCTTCTCCAACAGTGGTGATAAAACGTACCAGATCAGGTTGCAAGTTTTTCTGATTTTCTGGTTCAGAGACCTCTATGTTCATAAGTATTTCAATGCCTCAGGTATTCCATGGGAGATGAGGACACAACACACACACACACACACACACACCTTGAGTCCAGGGCCCTCTAGAAAGAGTCCACTTCAAAAAGTGTTCCTGCCCTGATGTAATGATTCCACTGGGGACAGAATTCCACTCCCCTAGTCAGGTCCAGTGGTACCTTGTTGTGTCCTCTGTCCTCCAACACTCAGCTGAGTGAGTCTGGTAAGAATTACTCAGCCTGAACTGGAGGACTCAGTCTTTTAGTTTGGCAGGTTTCTTCTTGAGCCATCTCAGTTAAGTCACCTTGCAGGGCTGTTGTGAATAACAAAAATGGCATCTTTGATCTGCAACAGGAGTGGGGAATTTCAGACCTTGAGCCAAAGGTGGCCCTCAAAGCTCTGGCTAGCCCTCAGGACTCCTCGCCAAAGCAGCATGCCTACCCAGACACACCCCCTCTCCCCAAGAGAGTGTCTTTAACTGGCTTGACTGTATCCTTGAACTCCGATGATGCCTTTTACTTGGATAAAGAGAGGGGTGTGAAAGTGTGTGTACAAACTAGTCTGCTATTTAAAGGTAAAACGGACATTCGTTGCTTCGCCTGCATTGCCTTTGGCCTCCCACCCCCTCACATGTATACACCCCAGAATACTGACAAAAAGTGAATGCAACCCTTGGGCTGATAAAGCCCACCCTCCCATCTATAGTAGTCAGCACATGCACACATTTGAAATTTGCAGTAACAACAGCGATCTGGTCCCTAATGCTGGAGATGAGCAAATCACTGGAGCGCATTGCAATCTAAACTTCATTCTACAAGCATGCCCCTAAAAACACACAAACAAACAAACAGCCATCGCCATGACAAGAAGCAGAGGAGAAACGAATGAACGAACGAAGGGAAGAGTTACTTTCCAACTACACTTCCAGATTCCACAATTGTGAAAGGAGAAACAAACTTCCACCTCCTCTGGTCCACAGCATTTATTTGGGACGCGCGGGTTTGTGGAGCTCCACCCCCTCCACAGGTTTCCTAGCCAAAGATCCCTCCGCTTGGGTTTC
Source organism: Zootoca vivipara (assembly GCF_963506605.1). Classification (NCBI taxonomy): domain Eukaryota; kingdom Metazoa; phylum Chordata; class Lepidosauria; order Squamata; family Lacertidae; genus Zootoca; species Zootoca vivipara. The sequence continues at coordinate 7,479,624 of NC_083294.1, read as the reverse complement.
CCCTTTATTTATTTATTTGTTTACTTATAATCATTCCAATACCTCTTAACCTCTTACTTTAATCATTCCAATACCTCTTAACAGTAAACGACAAGGGCAAGGCAGCCTATAGACGGCTCAAAATACGTGTAAAAACAAGTTAAAATGCTCAGCATGAAATTTACATGTTGATCGTTCCGTGAGAAAGTACCTGCTTTGCGTGTCCCAAAGTCCCAGGTCCCGGGCATCTCCAAGTACGACTGGGGGAAGGGGGCGAGGATCCTGCCTTGACATATTGGAGGGTGCGCTGCTGGCAGGTCTGAGCTAGAGCTGGCCTGACTCCGCAGCGTTCTCTGATAAATCCCGCCCACAGAGAGACAATCTTTGATTTGGGGAAGCGCGGGAGCTCAGCTTAAGAGCATCTGCTTTGCATGCAGAATGTCCCACGTTCAAATAAATACCTGCCATCCCGTGGTAGGACTCCCCGTTCGAAACCCCGGGGAGCCGCAGCCGGTCAGTGCAGACACTACAGAGTAAAACGCAGCTCCTTGTATTATTCCTTACCTCGTCTTGCTTGCACCTGAGGCTGCTGCCCAGCAGGTAAATCACGGGCATAGCCAAGAGCACAAGAAGCAGGAGGCAAAAAAGCGCCAGGCACCGGAGCCTCCGCAAGTCGCCCGCCAGCCGCTCCCACCTGTACTCGTAATGCTCTCCCGTCCATTCCTGCATTCGCGCCCCGTCCATAGTCAAGTCTTCCCCAGTCTCTGAATATCACGGAGCCAATGCGGGGTGGGGGGTGGGGATAGCAAATGTCTTCTAGGCCCTGATTGGGGACCCATTATATAGGCCTAGCCGGTATATTCCTGGGTGGAGAGAGGAGGAGAGAAGGGGAGAGCGCGAGAGCCATCCCACTCCGCGACGCGACAAGAAGAGGGCACGTGGAGTGGGGGGGGGAGAGACACACCCTTCCATCTCAGCCAGGATGCCACACCTACGCCGGAATCGGCTCGCTTTCCCTAACGCCTGGGCTGCGGAGGATGGCATTTAGGAATGAGGAAGGAGGAGAAAGTCCACGCCCCGAGGGGAAGGGAGAAACGCGAGTGGGGCAGCAGCAGCAGGAACTTCTGCTGAGACCAGAGTGGCTATTGAAACTAGCAGGAGTCTCAGTTTCCAGGTGCCTTTCTCTCTCTGTGTCTCGTTTCCTATCTTATCTGAAGCTCATACCCCCTTTTCAGATTCTTAATAACTGTTCTCACCTTTAAGAATGTAAGAAAAGTCCTGCTGTATCGGACCAAGAACCTATTTAGTGCAGCATCCTGATTTCTCAGTGGCCAACAGATACTCATGGGAAGCCTGCATGCAGGACCTGAGCACAACAGCAGATCTCCCTATTTGTGATTGCCAGTGACTGGTATTCAGACTGAGGCATACTGCCTTCAACAGTGGAGGAAGAACACAGCCATTGTAGCTAGGAGTAGCATCCATTGCTACCTTTATCATTTCTGAAAGGTGCTGGTGGTCCTCACATTTAGTGGGAGCAAATTCCATATCATACCTGTGTGCTGTGTGAAAACATACTGTATTTTTCTGGGTATAAGACGGTATTCCCCCCCCCAAATTTTTGTAGTTAAAGTTGGGGGTCATTTTATAGGTGGTGAATGCACAGGGGTTTAAAAACAAACAAACACTTCTTACCTTCCTGCAGCTCCATCAACCATTATAGGCTTACCACCAGGGTATTTTTTTCCTCCATTTTTAAAGCAACTGTCCCGGGCAGAGTGCACGTTTGGCAGGGAGATATTGGGGGTTGCAGTTTGCCCGTTCGGCTAAAAGATGCTCACCAGCTTAATGGCCGCTCACCCCCAAAAAAGGCTCAACAACTTTTTGCTGACGCTGCAAAAACACCTGGAATTTCACTTCTAGAGATCAGCTTTGCCTACATACCAGCAGTTCAAGTGGCAGTGGAATTTTCAGTTCCCACTCACGGATAAACAGCACAGAGGCACTTACAGAATTCTGCGCATGCACCTGCTCATGCACCTGTGTGCACAGTCACATTAAAATTGAATGTGTATCCTTATCTAGAAAAGGACAACACAAAGAATCCATTTAGAATCCATCTATTCTTTCTGCGCCCCAAAACTTGAAATGGTCAAATGTGCTTGCATGCATGTCTTTCCTTCAATGTACTTTCTCTATGCATAGTATTATGAATTTGACATCCCAGTTACCTACAGTACAGAACATTCAGTAAAGATTTATTCTATTTCCCTGTGAACCTGGAACAAATCTTGTGGCAGCATTGACAAGCAAAAAAATCGGAAGGGTAAATTCCACTCAAGTGAGTGTGTGTGATGGCATATGCATCGACAAGCAAAAAATTCACTTTGAATTGTGCTTGGAAACGTACAGGGAGCCAATGTAAGTCTTTCAAGACCGGTGTTATGTGGTCTCGACGGCCACTCCCAGTCACCAGTCTGGCTGCCGCATTCTGGATTAGTTGTAGTTTCCGGGTCACCTTCAAAGGTAGCCCCACGTAGAGTGCATTGCAGTAGTCCAAGCGGCAGATAACCAGAGCATGCACCACTCTGGCGAGACAGTCTGCAGGCAGGTAGGGTCTCAGTTTGTGTACCAAATGGAGCTGGTAGACAGCTGCCCTGGACACAGAATTAACCTGTGCCTCCATGGACAGCTGTGAGTCCAAAATGACTCCCAGGCTGCGCACCTGGTCCTTCAGGGGCACAGTTGACCCATTCAGGACCAGGGAGTCCTGCCCACCCCTTGTCCCCCCAAAAGAGTACTTTTGTATTGTCAGGATTCAACCTCAATCCATCCTCCAACCGCCTCCAGACACTCACACAGGACCTTCATTGCCTTTCCTGGTTCCGATCTGAAAGAGAGGTAGAGCTGGGTATCATCCGCATACTGATGAACACCCAGCCCAAACCCCCTGATGATCTCTCCCAGCAGCATCATGTAGATGTTAAAAAGCATGGGGGGAAGATGGAACCCTGAGGCACCCCACAAGTGAGAGCCCAGTGGTCTGAACACTTATCCCCTAACACCAGTTTTTGGACATGGCCCAGGAGGAAGGAGCAGAACCAATGTATGACAGTGCCCCCAGCTCCCAGCTCCTATAGACAGACTGAATGCCAGGGAACTGTGTGTGGAAAAGAGGCTGTATACATGAGTGATCCAGCCAGGGACATAGGAAGGGGGTGGGAGACATGCATGAAATCCCCCCTGGGCGGATCGCCGTACTGATCACCCCCCTGGGCACCAATCACCATGCCAATCACCCCCAATGAGCGCTGATCATCATGCCGATCACCCCTCTAACTGGTGTGCCCCATCCCCGGTTGCACGGAATGTGCGCTACTGTGGGTACCCGAGCGGCTAGAGCTCCGCTGCTGGCCACAACCAGCAAATATATAATAAACTAGCTGGACCGGCCACGCGTTGCTGTGGTTCTTTCCTGTGATTCCCCCCACTCTGTCCGGACACATGACTTATCTTGCCCCCTCCTCCCCCCACCCCCGGTTCATCCCTGTGACTGCCCCCACCCTGTCCCGACCCATGATCTATTGAGCCCCCTTTCCCCCCACCCTCGTGGCACATCCATGTGACTGGCCCCACCCTGTCCTGACTCATGAGCTATCAAGCCCCCTCCTCCCCCACCCCTCTGGCACATCCCTGTGACTGGCCCCACCCTGTCCTGGCTCATGAACTATCAAGCCCCCTCCCCCAACCCCCGGCACATCCCTGTGACTGGCCCCACCCTGTGCTGACTCACGAACTATCAAGCCCCCTCCTCCTGTATTTCCATACTTAGACCCCCACCTTTGGAGAAGGAACTGTCAGCTTTTGGGTTCTATTTCCCAGCATGCACTTTTGTCTGAGCCCTCTGTTGCCCTGCGCACGCATCGGTTCAGCGGTTATGGAGAAAGGCTGTTTCATCCGCATGCTCAATGCCTACATTTATATATATATAGATGTCCAAGTTAAGTCAGCACTATCATCTTCAAATATCGATAACTAGCTGGCCCGGTCACGCGTTGCTGTGGGTTTTTGTGTTAAATGGACCTTTTCCTGTTAAATAGACCTTCAGAGTCTCCCTTTAGAGTCCCCTCACCTGCCCTGTCCCAACCCTGACTCCACTACTGCAAGTTTCAAAAATAAGACTCCCCCCACGCATGTTCCTGAAAATGTCCCCACCCCCCACTGCTTTGGCTGACTCAGGGTCCTACCTCTCCCCCCCCCGTGGCTGTGTGCTTCCCCCTCTCTTTGTTGTGCCTCATCCCTGTGACCCCCCCCCCCTGTTGTGAAAGCCCCATATTCTGTTTGTTTTTGCCTGTGGCCTACTGGGCAATGGTGAGGCCTACTAATTTTTCCCTGCTGGGCAATGCTGCAGCCTACTCAGTTTTCCCTGTCCCACCCCACCCCCCCCCACTGCTTTGGCTGACTCAGGGTTCTTCCTCCCCCCCCCCATGGCTATATGTTTCCCCCCTCCCTTTTTGTGGATCATCCCTGTGAAACCCCCCCCCCCATTGTGAAAGCCTCATATTCTGTTTGATTTTGCCTGTGGCCTACTGGGCAACGGTGAGGCCTACTCATTTTTCCCTGCTGTGCAATGCTGCGGCCTATTGAAAAAGCTGTTGCTGCAAAAAGCTGTTGCTGCAAAAGGAGCTGTTTTCAGTTCATTAGTGTGGAATTTTGTGATGTCATCTGGCGGCGCAGCTTTGGAGGCAGCAGCTTGTGATCTGCCTTTCTATTGGATGCTGCTGGAGTCTTCAGAGCTTCTGGTGGTGACGTGTAATTTGGGCGCCAATTTTTTGTGTTTAATCATTATTTTAGGTGTGAAAGGTGTGGTTTTTTTCAGGAAAATTTTTTATGCCAGATCCCTCCCTGATGGGCATGGAACGTTGTGGCCAAATTTGTTACATTACGGTTCAAAAACCACTCAGACCTGTGCCTAGAAAGTGTGGGTAAAGTGGAAAACCACCCGGACCTGTGTTTTCTAGGCACGGCACAAGCAGAAGTGTGGACAAGCCCATAATTTGACTTCAAGATGAACAGGTTCCCCCACAATTTTCAATATTTCATTAAAGACTTGTCCCCAGAATTGATGTGCATGTCCACAATTCCACCACATATGGAGGTATGTCTCTCTTTTGGGACATACCCTCCAACATAGGGAAGAGTATCTAATCAGATGTGATGTGCAGACCAGGGTTAAATAACAGAATTATCTCAAATGGTTTTCTATTCATAAGCATTTCCACATCAGTCTTCAATTTTTATGCTTATGAAAAGAGAATGCTAAGCCATTTCCCCCAGTATAACATGATTCTTTGTGTTGTTTTCACTCTGTTACATGCATATTTACACACGATTTCTCCAATACGTGCACTTTGATTGGAAAACTGAATCACAGAATTTGGAAAATTTAAATGAATAATTGTCTTTCCATTTACATTTTGTTTTGGGAGATTAAAATGAGGTGGGTTGCCTGTGTGCTATGTGTGTAGCAAGAACAGACTCTCTCTCATCATAACAGGAACCTGCTCCATTGTTTCAAGATGTTGCAACAATATGAATGAATGTAGTAGCACTTCTGGGAACGGGCCAGGAACTAGTAAGAACATAAAAACATAACGGCCTGCTGGATCAGGCCAATGGCCAATCCAGCCCTGCATCCTGTTCTCACAGTTGCTAAACATATGCTAACCACATGTTCTCACAGTTGCTAGCTCTCCTGTGGTTTCCGACAACTGGGGTTCAGAATCATTATGGCCTTCAAGAGCTAAGAAGAAAGGGTGTGTAAGAGGTGACACAATAGAAGTTTATAAAAGTATGCATGGCATCAAGAAAGTGGATAGAGAAAGGTTATTCTCCATCCATCACAACCCTAGAACTTGTTTTGTTTTTGAAGTGCCCTTAAAATGCAGTGTCTTGCCATGTATAAAAGATAATAGATCATCTTGGTTTGTTTCTTGGTATTATTTGTAAAATCTAATAAAAAGTTACACAAGAAAAGAAGATTCAAGACATATAAAAGGAAGTCTTTTTAATGCAGCACATACCGTATATTCCGGCATATAAGACAACTGGGCATATAAGACGACCCCCAACTTTTCCAGTTAAAATATAGAGTTTGGGATATACTTGCCGTATAAGAAATACGACCCGGCGTATAAGACGACCCCCGACTTTTGAGAATATTTTCCTGGGTTAAAAAGTAGTCTTATACGCAGGAATATACAGTACTTAAACTTGGCTGTGGGACCTGAAAGACCTGCTCCCTGCCCTTCCTGCCTTTTGCTAGCTGGCCTTTTCCCTGACTGACTCCAGCTACAAAAGCTGAGCCAGCCGATGAAGCCAGAGACTATTCCGGCTGTCTCTTAGGGCAGACCCAGGTCACTTAGCCTGAGCTTCCACAGCTGCCACTCTCCAGGGCCCACAGTATTGGAAACAACAGCAGCAGATACATTCTATGATTAAGATATTTTATTTTCTTGCTAATTAACGTATATTTCCATCTATAAGATGAGCTTTCTTTGACCCAAAAATGAGGTTCAAATTTTAGGCTCGTCTTATACATGGGTAGTGCTGAGGGGGGCATACCCCCCCCCAACAATCAAGCAGCCACCTGTGGCTTAAAAACTCAGGCTCACGATTCGTTCTGGCAGGTGAGCAATTTTCAGCATTGACCGCTTGATTTTTTGTGGGGGGGGGATCCCCGAAAATCACTCACCTGCCAGAACGTAGCACACAGTTGCTCGCGCTGCAGCTGCCTGATCACCACCATTAATCATGCTGGTGGCGATCGGGGAGCTGATAGGTGGCTTCTGTGACGCGAGCAGAACCAAAAGGTTGTGGTGGGGAGAGATTGATTGACTGGTTCCCCGCATCCCCTGATAGAGACCCCTGGTGATTTTCATGCACTCCCTGCGGAAAGGCAAAAGTTTGGGAGGAAGGCATAAGCCTGAACAGTACAGCAGCTATAAGCAGGCTCCTTTGCCCTACCCAGGACACTGTCCTTTTAAGGAGGAGGGTGCCTGGCAAGGTGGTGGTTGGCTGTTTTGTGCTCTCTATCCGGGCCTGATCAGCCACCTCCCTTCGCCAGGATCTATCGGCCGGTTGGGCTGCCAGCCGTGGGAAGCTGGCATAGCCCCTCCGCGGCCATGCTCCGGCTAGAGCGGCCACACGCTGTTCTGTTAGTATTGGATTGATTAGATGCTTTCTAATCTGTTTATACAGACTACAATGCAATAAAATGTGTTCCATACATTCAGCATCCTGGAAACGTGGGCACAGCCTGTCTTTGTATGGGACACCAGCCAATCTTCCCCATAGCACTGCAGATGGAAAAACATTTATTTAATTTTTTAAATGTATTTATTAAAGATTTTCTCAAACAACAAAACATACAAAAATACAAAACACACAAAGAAAATTACAAAAAAGAAAAAAGAAAAAACAAGAATACAAAAATAATACAAAAAATTACAAAAATGCAAAAACAAAAATTCTAACTATAAGCCTTATTTCCAATCTATTGACTTCCTCTTTCCACCTCCTTCTGCGATTCTTTACATATCCTCCGTAGTAAACTCTAAATCTTATATAAATTCTAATTGTTATTTTAACTATACCTTAATTCTTTAATCTTTTATATCTTATCCTTTTATATTTTATCTAGATCTTACTTCTTAATTAAATTGTCCTTCACTTCTATCAATGCTTATTTCACACCATTGTATTATCTACAACCTCTATTTTATCTCCCTCACTTCCACTAATTCTAATCTATTATACATTTATTCTTTAAATAAATTTTAAATTTCTTCCAATCTTCTTCCACTGCTGCTTCACTCCGATCCCGGAGTCTCCCGGTCAGCTCAGACAGTTCCATAAATTCTATCAACTTCTTCTGCCATTCATCCACTGTTGGTAATTCTTCATTCTTCCAATTCTTGCAGCTGTTGTGGCATACAAAAAGAAAGTAACATCCTTCCTAAGTATTTCATCTCCCGTTATCCCAAGTAAGAAGGCCTCTGGTTTTTTTTAACAAAGGTGTTTTTCAACACTTTTTAAAATTCATTATAAATCTTTTCCCAGATGGAAAAACATTTAATCTGGCTTTAGAAAGTTAGATATGGTGAAATTCTTACAGTAGAGAGATAACAATATAAAAATAAAAATATGCATATTGGATTCCACAGGTCAGATGTGAACGAGATCGTAAATCATTAAAGGCAATATCCCAGAACCTCTGTTTCACAGTTCTGAGGTCAGTATCATACCCCAGGTGGGTAAGAAAAGTTGGTGAAAAACCTATTGAAGAGGCCTTATGTGCCAAGGTTCTTTTGAAATGTTTAAGATTATAATTTTGAAGGAAAATGTCACCAATCCACTTTAAATTCTTTCATCCCAATGCTTCTGCAGCCAGCCATTTTTAAGGAAACATATTGTGTGTTGATTCCTTTATTTTAATTGGTGGCACTGTGGGTTAAACCACAGAGCCTAGGGCTTGCAGATCAGAAGGTCAGCGGTTTGAATCCTCGCGATGGGATGAGTTCCTATTGCTTGGTCCCTGCTCCTGCCAACCTAGCAGTTCGAAAGCATGTCAAAGTGCAAGTAGATACATAGGTACCTCTCAAGTGGGAAGGTAAACGGCATTTCCGTGTGCTGCTCTGGTTTGCCAGAAGCGGCTTTGTCATGCTGGCCACATGACCCGGAAGCTGTACGCCGGCTCCCTCAGCCAATAAATCGAGATGAGCGCCGCAACTCCAGAGTCGTCAGTGAGTGGACCTAATGGTCAGGGGTCCGTTTACCTTTAACACTGTCTACTCAGAGGTAAGTCACACTGTATTCAATGGAGCTTACTCCCCCCCCTCCTCCTCCTTTCCCACCTTTCTCCCTGACAGGGACTCAAGGCAGCGTACAACTAATTTTTTCTTTAATTCCATTTACAGGTGAAACTTGGAAAATTAGAATATCGTCGAAAACTGCATTTATTTCAGTAATGCAACTTTTTTTTTTCCTTTTAATTTTGACAAATGCTTTCTTTTGGAAATTCCACAGTAATAAAACAAATAGTTACAACCATACAAAAATAAACAAAAATAAATGTCGCTATGACATTTCATGAATTACATTCCATTTATAATTCAGCCGCCTAACGACAAATCATGACAATGACAACAAACAAAGGCTTGACATATCTTGCTTTGCATGTCATGCATCTATCTCATATATTGGTTTCACCTTTTAAGTTGCGTTACTGAAATAAATGCACATTTCGACGATATTCTTATTTTCCGAGTTTCACCTGTATCTGTTGAAGGTCTTAATCCCTTTCCTTGCATATTTCTTCTTTACAGCAATGCTGTGAGGTAGGTGAGGCAGAGAGGTTGTCATAGGCACAAGATAACCAGTCTCAATGTGTACATGATGTCTCCACATGGGGTCAGATCAAATGAGGAAGAAACTTCCTGATGTAGACTAAAGGTAAAGGTAAAGGGACCCCTGACCATTAGGTCCAGCCGTGACCGACTCTGGGGTTGCGGCACTCATCTCGCTCTATAGGCCGAGGGAGCCAGCGTACAGCTTCCAGGTCATGTGGCCAGCATGACAAAGCCGCTTCTGGCAAACCAGAGCAGCACATGGAAATGCCGTTTACCTTCCCACTGTAGCTATTTATCTACTTGCACTTTGACGTGCTTTCGAACTGCTAGGTTGGCAGGAGCTGGGACCGAGCAACAGGAGCTCACCCCGTCATGGGGATTTGAACCACCGACCTTCTGATCAGCAAGCCCTAGGCTCAGTGGTCTAACCCACAGCGCCACCCGCATAGAATAAGATGTCCCTATTTTCATCAGATAAATAATGGAGGGTATGCAGGGTGTTGGACCAGATGGGCCATTGGAGACACACACTTAGCAAAACACTAACTCCAGACAAAAAGCAGTTCATGCCAAACAATTGTAACCCAACCTCCCCACACACCACCTGCTTAAGTCACATTGTTGCTGACACATTGTCACTAACAAGACAGACTTACCGTCATGCAAATGAAATCCCAGCCAACACACGTCAATCACTTGCCAGTACTTTCTGACTTTCCCCATGCCTCCACAGTCATGGTTATGGGGAGGTACTGAGGCTGGGACTATTCTGCCCCTGGAAGGAAGGGGGGCAGCTGAAAGGGAAAGCAGCTGAGAGAGAGCATCTTGCTTTCCTCACCTTCCTGACGCTTGGAAGGTAGCAGCCAGCGACTTCACTGTCCCCTGGAGTGTTAAACACTCTCTGTGATATATTGCCAGATCAAATATTCTGAAACCGTTATCGCGATGGCACATTGCCCAGCTCTACTGCAGTCCTCCTTTTGACTTGCACTGGGAAACCAAAATGCCAGTAACAAGCTTTCTCATGTAGGGGCATGGTATTTGGAGACATGGTAACTCCTCAAGGGGAGATTAACCCTGACAAATTTCAGACAGGTAGATAGGTGTGTGTGCTATGCTAGCCACCATAAAGTTCCCCCTCCCTGAGAAATAAAACAAACTTGTTGAAAAGTAAAATGGCCACAACTGTCTAGGACTGTCTAGGATTAGATTAGACTAACTTGACTGGTGAAGAAACCAGTCTGGCCAGTGCTGCTGCAACTACTAGTCCCTCTGCTGCCTCTGTGACATGATTAACACATATGTGCATGTTCCTGGGGGGTGAGATAAATTGTGTGAGTGTGAGACGCAGGTGTGTGAGAGAGAAGGTGCAGAACACAATAGTGTGCATACGTGGAAGAGAACATATGCACATCCATGTGTTGTGAGAGGTTGTGTGCATGCATATGGAGTTGTGAAGATGAACATGAATAAGTTGGGAATGTCTCTGTGTGAGAGGAAATGAGTGAGAGTAAGAGGAGGATGGAATGTGTATTTGCATGCTCTAGCGTGGGGAGAGAGTGAGGAAGGAAAGGGGATGGGTGAGCTGGATATGGATAGGGTATGTGAATAAAGGTAGTATCTTTGTGTGCAAACATGCAAGAGTGTCCCCAAACTTAGGTGCAAAGAAGCCAGTGCCTTTGAACAGCACAATAGCCCTTTATCATGTGAACCCAGAAAGCTGCCTTATCCTGTGTCAGATATTTGCCCCATTTAGTTATGTATTTTCTACTCTAAACTTCCTCAATTTGATGCACTCCAGATGTTGCTGAACTGCAGTTCCTCACACTCTTGTCCACTGCCCCTGCTCGCTAGGGCTCAACTGGAGTTGGCTTCTAAACATTTGGGTGTGCTGGGTTGTGGAAGGCTGATCTACACACTTGACTTCTCTTCTCCAGGGTCTCAGGCTGGGACCTTTCCCAGTCCTACCTATAGAAGCTGGGAATTGAATCTGAGACGTTATCCATGCAAAGCCAGATGCTCTACCACCAAGCTAAGGCCACTCATCTTTATCTAGACATCCATGAGATCCTGATGGCTGGGAGAAGGGTTGAAAGAAGAGACCTCTGGGTCTGTCTAGTCCAGCATCCTGTTTTTCTTAGTGGTCAATGAGATGTTTCTGGGAAGCCCATGAAAAAGAGACACCAGTCTGCCCTTTCAACCTGCCAGAAGTTCTGAGAAGCATCCTGAGTCTCTAGTAGGTTTTGGCAAGCCAACAGAATTCTTTTTTAATGATCTATTGATTCCAGTCACTTGATACAGAACCCATGCCCACGTGTTTTGGAGCCCTGGATCTTCACAGTAACTCTGTTACAGCAACTTTCATCATTCTAGTCTATAGCTTTGTTCAGTCTTGCCTTTCTTTCAAGTAAGGCATGTTACATTGTTACAGGAAGTTAACAGGAATAGGAGTCCCTGGACGGAATAGTCAAGATGTCACCTAGTCACTGCAGCAAACGGATCTGCTCTGTGCATTTTCGATTCAATTTGTTCTTCAGATTCAATTCAGATCCATTATACCTGAATTTGTTTAATTATCTTTTTACTATTATATTGTATCTTCTTTTTAAACTTTTTTTAATCCATGTTTGCTTTGATTTTTGTGAGCTGCCTTGAGTCCCATTCTTGGGGGGAGGGGGGAAAAGACCCTGATGTTGGGAAAGATTGAGGGCACTAGGAGAAGGGGACGATAGAGGATGAGATGGTTGGACAGTGTTCTCGAAGCTACGAACATGAGTCTGACCAAACTGCGGGAGGCAGTGGAAGACAGGAGTGCCTGGCATGCTCTGGTCCATGGGGTCACGAAGAGTTGGACACGACTAAACGACTAAACAACAACAACAACAGAAGAGGTCATGGCCGCACCATTGAAGACAATAATGAATAATATCTTGGGAAATGGTGGAATGGTAGAATCATGGATGGAAAGTTATTTAACCCTGATTCCAAAACAGGGAACTGATCTAGCTTTGGTCTCAAATTATAGGCACATATCACTACTAAATAATGACTTTAAGTTATTTGCTAGTATATTACAGTATCTGATAGGCTAAATAACATCCTCCAAACATGAAGACCAAGCGGGCTTTCTCCCTTGATGCTTAATGCAGAACAGTATTAGAAACATCATAATTTTTTGGGAATATTTGGAAACAATAATTGATAAACCAGCTCTATTAATATCTGTTGATGTGGAGAAAGCATTTGATAAAATTTCTTGGAAATTTATGACAACCATGATACAACAAATGGAATTTGGAGAATTTTTTTGTAATGGAATCCAGGCAATCTACACCAAACAAAAGGCAAGAATAATTTATAACTGCAACATAACTGAAGAATATGAGACAAATAAAGGGACCATACAGGGATGTCCTCTCTTGCCGTTAATATTCATCTTAGTGATGGAAGTGTTAAATAAGAAAATCAGACAGGAATAAGGCATTAAAGGAATAACACTCATAAATAAAACATACAAACTACGGTCGTTCGCGGACGATCTTATTATGTATAACAACGGAAAATCCTAAAGAAAGCATTAACAAAGTATTAGAAAATATTAATAATTACGGGAGGGTGGCGGGGTTTAAATTAAATAGTAAATAGACTAAACTTATGGCTAAGAACCTCACACTTCAAGAGAAAGAAGAAATTGAGAGGACAACACAACTGAGGTTCTGCTGATGCACCCTACCTGAAGGAAACATATACAATCTTACTTTTACCTATTATCTGTATGCTTTTCTATCATGATCAATAGGAGTATAGCATCTAGATCAAGGGAAGTAATAGTACCACTGTATTCCGCTCTGGTCAGACCTCACCTGGAGTACTGTGTCCAGTTCTGGGCACCACAGTTCAAGAAGGATACTGACAAGCTGGAACGTGTCCAGAAGAGGGCAACCAAAATGGTCAAAGGCCTGGAAACGATGCCTTATGAGGAACGGCTTAGGGAGCTGGGTAAGTTTAGCCTGGAGAAGAGAAGGTTAAGGGGTGATATGATAGCCATGTTGAAATATATCAAAGGATGTCATATGGAGGAGGGAGAAAGGTTGTTTTCTGCTGCTCCAGAGAAGCGGACACGGAGCAATGGATTCAAACTTCAAGAAAGAAGATTCCACCTAAACATTAGAAAGAACTTCCTGACAGTAAGAGCTGTTCGGCAGTGGAATTTGCTGCCAAGGAGTGTGGTGGAGTCTCCTTCTTTGGAGGTCTTTAAGCAGAGGCTTGACAGCCATATGTCAAGAATGCTTTGATGGTGTTTCCTGCTTGGCAGGGGGTTGGACTGGATGGCCCTTGTGGTCTCTTCCAACTCTATGATTCTATGATATGCTTATAAGTTTGTATTCTGTGTAACCATTTATAACCTCCTGCAGAACATGAAACCAGTTGAAGGGGGAAAACTGCTTCATTACCATTTCAGTCTGAATTTCTCTTAACATACACATTTTTGTATGCAAAGATACTTAAGTTTACAAAAACCCAAATATGGTGCCTTTTTCACCAATACATGCATTCTAGCCCTCGCTTTACCCTGTATATTGCCTGCTGCATAAGCTAGAGTGAGCCCCATCTGACAAAGCGTCAAGAAGAGATACACAGACATGTGAGTTTGGCAGCAAGGCAAGGAGGCCAGTGTACACTGCTCAGTCCAACAACATCCCAAACTCTCAGAAATGCAAGTAAAACAGCAGCAGCAGCAGCAGCAAATACCAACAGTTATGCAATGTACAGTAGAAAGCAAGCAGGGGCATGGGGGCTTTCCAGTGTTTTGCATATGTTAGGGCTGCCATACATCTGGGAAAACCCACATGCCCATCTGGGAAATGTCCAATGGGGGGGGGGGAGAGATGAGCTTGGGTTTGAGTGGCTCGGGATTAGGCTGCTCTGCACACCACTGCTGCTGCCAGCCCAAGCTGGGGAAAGAGGCATGCAGGCATGAGTGCTCTGCATGCCACAGCCACTTCCAACCCGAGCCAGGGAAAGAGGCTCGTGGGTGTGGTGATTGCGGCTCCACATGCCTGCACGTACCTCTCCCCCCAGCGCAGACTGGCAGCAGCTCATGCTGTCCTCTTTTCCCCCCCCTCTCTTCAAGATATTGGCTAGGGAACTATATTGCAAAAATTGAAGCAAATTGCTTCATAAACTGTGAATCTGGTAGGTTCACCTATAAATGCAAGCTGAATCAAATTTCTCCTCCTGTATGTACACCTGATTTAGTGTGTTGGGGATGTTTCATTTACACATATGGTGTGTGTGCATGCCCCAGGTATTGAAATGACTTATCCTGTCTCTTGGAACAGCTGGGAATATGTTCCCCTCAAGGATGGCATTATAAAAGCATTCCAAAGACCTGAAAACTCTCAAACTTTGAAAAGGGGATTTCTCTAGCAGCAGCTGCACACACCCAAGCATGCTAAGGATGAGCTGATTTCTATTCTTGAGGGGATGCATACCCCTCCTCCCCTGCAGTTTCAACAAATGACTTAAAATAGCAACTAACTAATGCTTCTGGGCATGATGAAATTCCAAGCTGAGGCTTGGGAGGAGGAAGTATTTCCCTTTTGTTCCATGTTACATCATATCAGATGATGTTTGGAAGGCTTATGGAGAGGCTGTCACGAGCTGAGACAAGAAAGCTAGATTCCACACTGACATTTCCACTCTGCCTGTGAAAACACAAGAGCCAACTTCCTTCCGCCATCCAAGCCACAAAACCCCTGAGCAATGCTCTGAGTTGCTGGTGTCCTTTTGATGCCCCAATCACAAATTTCTCTTCATTACTTGTTTCCTCTTAAGAACTCATGTGATGCAGAGCCTGAACTATGCATTAGAAGAAGGGTGGAGTATATGTGGCTCACCAGATGTTTCTGAGTGACAGCTCCCAGCATCCTACTGGGATATGCTTGCTGGGGCCAAATGGGAACTGGAAATTGACAATGGTTGAGGGAGTTGGGTATCTTTAGGTTGGAGAAAAGAAGACTTAGAGATGATAACATAGCCATCTTCAAATATGTGAAGTGCAATAACAAAATCCTTAATGCCCGAGAGATAGGAAATGTGACTTCTGGAGCCAATAGAAGAATTAAATAAACAAATGGGGGGGACGGGGACAAACAAGGAATGATAGGTAAAATCTATAAGAGGATGATCACAAATAAGGAACAGACAACTTTTGAACAGTATTCAAAAGATGTTGAGCAAGGAAGAACAAATTAGTGAATTAAAAGTCGAAAGAATAATGAAAGGAATAGATGAGATTAAAGTAAGCAAATTTAGGGAGCTGAAATTAAAAAAAAAAATCTAAAATGGTACAGAACTCTGGCCCTGCTAGCTAAAATGGTATCAGGATTGAACCCTAACTGCTGGCACTGTGAACAAGCCAAGGGATGGTTCTCCCATATGTATTGGGAATGCCCAGAGGTAAGGGGATTCTGGAATAAAATCCTTAAGGTTATTAATGAAGTTTTTAAAGTGAAACTATCTATAGACTTCAACCTCATGACAATGGGTATACTTGGAAACATGGATATAGAGAAAGGTGACAAGCTCACCTTTATGATACTAGCGGGAAAGGCAACAATAGCTTTAGGTTGGAAAGATAGATAAAAATGGACAGAAGAGGTCTGGTCTAGTTATTTGTTTGAATTTATCCCGTCAGACGTTGCTGCAGTCACGGTACAGGAAACAACACGGAGGGTCAAATCCACTATGATAAGGACCAGATGGAACCCCTATCTTCAATGGAGAACAACTACTGAAGCAAAAGACATTCGGTGAAAATTAAAGACGTTGTGCCTATGGCTGGGGACAATCGTTTGAACCTTTTCAATGGATACGGGCCGGGGTGGGAGTTGGGAAGGGGAAATTGTATGGGAAATCTAACAAATTGGAAGGAGATAATGCAATGTATGTAAAAATTCTCGTATAAATGAATAAAAATATGTGAAGTGCTGTCACATGGGAAATAGAGCAAGTTTGCTTTCTCTTACTCCAAAGGGGGGAAATCCAAAGGAACGGATTCAAATTACAAGAAATTAGGTTCCAACTAAACATTAGGAAGAATTTTCTGGTGGTAGGAGCTGTTTGACGGTGGAACAGACTACCTCAGAAGGTGGTGAACTCCCACTTTCATGGGAGGTTGGATAGCCATCTGTCAGGGATTCTTTAGCTACAAAGGGTTGGACTAGATGATCCTTGGATGCACAGTTCTATGCACAACTATGTACAACGCTACAATTATATGATTCCGGGATTCTGACATGTGGAGCACCACAGGTTTCCTGTCTTTGTAGTAACTGATTGGAACATACATTTTGAATACTGTATGTGGTTAACAGCTTAACACCAGTTGCCCACAAGCATCATCCACCAGGCTGGAACAACCACAGCATTCCTGACTATTGACTCAGCTTGCTAGGGCCAACAGGACTAGGAGTCCAACAGCATTTGGAGGGCTGCTGAGTTCCTCATCTCCAGATTAGAAAGTTTCTAGCCCAAATCTTCTCTGAGCCGCGAATGACCAACTATTTCTTAGCCTCCCTAACAAGTCTACACCTCCCTAGAGAGAAGTGGCTGTCTTCATCATTATTAACTTTCAGGAGGAATTTCAAAACATTTCTGTTTGCTCAGACATTTGGTGGCTGAAGAATACTGTTCCTGGCAACCCCAAGATCACCAGATGGAATAACATTTTTAGCTGTAAATGCTTTTAGATGTTTTAAACTGAAATTGTTCTTAGAATGTTTTAATGGTTTTAGAATGCTTTTGCTCAGTTTTAAAATTGTCTTAAGGAAATCAGCCCTGAGTGCTCACTGGAAGGACAGATCGTGAAGCTGAGGCTCCAATACTTTGGCCACCTCATGAGAAGAGAAGAATCCCTGGAAAAGACCCTGATGTTGGGAAAGATTGAGGGCACAAGAAGAAGGGGATGACAGAGGACGAGATGGTTGGACAGTGTTCTCAAAGCTACCAACATGAGTCTGACCAAACTGCGGGAGGCAGTGCAAGACAGGAGTGCCTGGAATGCTCTGGTCCATGGGGTCACGAAGAGTCGGACACGACTAAACAACAACAAAAAATTGTTTTTAAATTGCGTATCTGTTTTCTGCCCAGGATTCCTTGAAAGGGGGTGAGGGCTGGCTAAAGATTCAATACATAAGAACAGAAGAAGAGGCTGCTGGACCAGGCCAAAGGCCCATCTCGTCCAGTGTCCTGTCTTGCAGTGGCCAAACAGATGCCTGTGAGAAGCCTGCTTACAGAATCCAAGCACAAGAACACTTTCTCCTCCTGAAGTATTCAGAAGCATAGCTGCTTCCAGCTATGGAGGCAGAGCACACATAGCACAGCTAGTAGCCACCAATAGCCTTGCTGTCCATTAATTTGTCTAAACTCTTTTTTTAAAAAAAAATCCAAGCTAGTAGCCATTACTGCCTCCTGTGATTGTGAGTTCCATAGATGAACTATACAGTGTGTGAAGAACATTCCTTTATCTAGCCTAAAACTTCCAACATTCAGCTTCATTGGATGTCCAAGCATTCTAGTGTTATGACAGAGGGAGAATAATTTTTCTCTATCCACCTTTTCCATGCCATGCATAAGTTAATAAACTTCCATTTTGCTGCCTCTTGCTTACCTTTTTTCTAAACTCCCAAACACTGAAAACTTCCTACATTGGGGTGAGGCACTCAATCCCCTTGATGATTTTGCTTGCCCTTTTCTGAACCTTATTCATAAGAATATGAATAACATTATGCATATTTACTTGGAAGTATATCCTGTTGAATTCAGCATGGAAAGTTTACCAACAGAGCTGAGGAGAACACAGTTCAGAGGAAGGCAGAAATTTAAATTAAATATTGCAGGTTCTCAAGCTGTTTTCTTTTCACTGTGGCATACTCTCTCTTCTCCTGTGATGTGAGAAGTTTAAGGAAAGGTGTGCAGTGAGAGGGAAAAGCAAGTGACTGTTCAATTTCCCATAAATATATATTTTTTTTCCTGCAAAAGATGAAGGTTCTGTTTTTCATCTCTTTTGATGATCCATGACCTCAGAGCCAGATTTATACTTTTGTATGGAAAGCCTTTTCAATATTTAACAAAGGAATGTTGGGCAAGCTGCAACATCATGAAATGGATTGTAAGAAAAGAAAAAGCTGGATTGTGCCAAACTGTGGGAAACATCCAGAACAGCGTAGGTGTGCTGGAAGGAAGACGTGCTACAGAGCCTGTGCTTATGTCTTTGAGCTCTGGTAGCAATACTGTGGCTTAATGGCTCGAGCACTATATGAAAAGCATGGAGAGGAGCAGGGGTGAGGGAGCTCTCTTCCATCTTTAGGCAGTGGTGAGGAACCTCAGGGCCATCGATCAATCGTGTCCCTCCAGACCTCTCTACCTGGCTGAAGTGTGTCCTTAAATTGAGATTATGCTTCTTGCTTGCCTGGATGGAGGATGGAGAGGAGTGTGTGATGGTTGGAGCTGAAGGGAGGTGGAATTCAATAACATCTGGAAGTCCACAGGTTCTCCACATCTGGTTTATCTAGAGATGCCAGAGACTGATCCAGGGACCTTGTGCATGCAAAGGGCATGATCCTTCTCTAGGTTTATACATTTTGACAGCTCTTTCATGAACACTAATCCACCTCTGACAGTTATAGAAGAGGTTCTCAACCTTTTTGAGTCCATGGCACACTGGTTGAAAACCACTGAGATAGTTAGACTAGGACATGGAAGACCAGGGTTCAAATCCCTAATTGACCATGAAGCTCACTTAAGTGATTTTCGGCTGGGCATCAACTTTTAGCCTAACCTACCTCGCAGCTTTGTTGGGATATAATAGAGGGAGGGAGGAAGAGCCATGTGTACCATTTTGAATTTATTGGAAGAAAGGTGATAATAAGCAATGCAATAATAAGCAAACAAATTATCTTACAATTGGGTGACAGCTTCAGTCCCCGACTGAAATTTCTATCCTGCTGCATGTCTCAATGCACTGTGTAGTCATAACAGAATATTGTGGAATGTCAACTAATAGATTAGCATAGATCCTCTCAAGTGGATTTATTCACATGGTGGAGTGCCTGTCCATATAACAACTTTAGGATCTGCAGAGGAGGTTCTTCTTCGTGTTATGTTCTTGGAGGTAGAGATGAAAGAGAAACTTGAATCAGTATGTACCATATTTATAGGCAAAATTACCCAGTTCCATACACTCCAAACAGGGATGCCAACTTGAATAAAATACTGGGGGGGGGGCAGATAAGCCTAATTGATCACAAGAATGGCAATGCCCATCAACTTGGGAGGGCAGCCCCCTCAAATATTCTATTGGAGGGGCAAAGGGACCTCGCTCCCTAGAGTTGGCTCCTCTGCCTCCAACATTCCTCTGATGAAAACTGGGACATGTCTCTTTTGGTGCCAAGCTCTCACGTGAGTTAACTGGCTAACGCAAGAGCATGGGACCAAAGTACATGTCTCTTTTGGTGCTGTGCTCTTGCGGGAGGTAGCTAACTCACACAAGAGTGTGGCGCAATTGCAAGACTCATCCTCCTCCCTGAGCTGGAGTGGGGGGGGGCAGGGCAGGACATTCTGGGATCAAATCAAAAGATAGTATGGCTTCTGTAATTCTGGGAATGTCCCAGGAAAACTGGGACACGTGAAGCTTTTGCAATTAACACTTTGAATGAATTTTTGAACTGAAACAGGGACATTCTCCAACATAGACTTGTACACACAACCTGATCTGGTTCTGGGACCAATTTAGAGTCTTAGATCTGGTCTGGTCCAGCCCAGAACTACCCTGATCCAGCCCAATTGTAATGGTTAGGTCTCTCCCACAGAAGAAAGACAGTGCTGGCAGCAATTAATTCAGATTTATTCCTCAGGTTTTGCGTTATAAACTCACCTGGGAATAGGACAGGACAAGCTTAGTCTGACCCATCCCTAGGAGTAATACCAGGATGACAACAACAACAACATTTCAGAGGGTTGCAAAGGTGACTTGATTAACTAGAAGCCTTTATTAAATTTAAGTTTTATTCTTGCTGCCGCACATGCATAATCTCATATTTTACATCCTGGCTTCAGACATTTTTATGTGTTATTTGCATGTCTTAAAAGATGCATGTCTTAAAAAGATGCATGTCTTAAAAAGTGTGTCACCAGCATGAAAAGTTTGGAAAGCTCTGCCTAGAGCAGGCATGCCAAACATGCGGCCCTCCAGATGTTTTGGCCTACAACTCCCATGATCCCTAGCTAGCAGGACCAGTGGTTGGGGAAGATGGGAATTGTAGTCCAAAACATCTGGAGGGCCTCAGGTTTGACATGCCTGGCCTAGAGTGTTCAGATTTGGCATCTCAGATTGTGGACTCTTACTTAGATGGGCCCTGAATTCTGCTGTGTTGCTGCCTGCTTGGTGTTGCTTCTGCCAAGTCCCCTGTTTTTTTCAGGAGCCTTGTGAGAACAGAATATGGCCTGGAACAAAACTCTTATTTGTTAAAAAGAGTAAATTCCTTTCCAAAATTAAAACTGCTATTTCAAAATTTACCAATTTTATGTTTTAAAAGTGGTCCATGATAAAATAATATTAATAACTTTATTTGTAATGGCAAAAAGGCAAAAGGTCCCAAAGATTTCTAGTTATTATGAAGCAGACATTCTGTATTAGGCAATTTAGTAGTTTAGAGAAGATGCTAAATACTATAGACCACCAAAGGAAATGGCAGTTAAAATTAATTTGATGAAATTATTATGGATCTCTCCCCCCTGAGCCAAAAAACGGAGCAAATATTGTATACACTGGCGTAGCAAGGGGGTGCAATGGGGGTGGGCTGCCCCGGGTGCCACCCTGGAGGGGGGTGCCACTCGGAGCGCCCCCTAACTCCCAAGCCAAGCGGCGCCGCTTCAGCGCCATGCGGATGGTGCCGGAATCGGCTGCAGGGTCCTGGCACCGTCCCCATGTGGCGCTGGAGTGGTTTGCTACCGCCGCTGCATAGTGTACATGTGCGTAGCACACATGCGTTGTGCGTGGTGATGCTGCACATGTGCGTTTCGGGGCAATGCCCCGCCCCCGGGTGCACTCCCCCAGGTGCCGCTCTCAGTGCCCGAGCGGCTTCCTCCGCCCCTGATTGTATATACAGTAGCAATGCTATTTGATAAATGCTTGTCTAGGAGTTTCAAATTGCCAATACAATATTGTCCACCTCTGATGGAAACATAAAGCAAAGACTTGTATGGTGGGTTACTCTCCTACAAGATTGGGGGGGGGCATGTGATTCCATTGGATCCTACCATATGCCCCCCCATTGAGCTACATAAAATATTGTATAAGACCAATGAATCAATAATACTATAAGAGATCCAGTGCAAGAGCCAGCACTTATCTAGTTTCTTAAGAAAATGCATTATTTTTTGTGTGTGAATTTTTATGCAATTTTTTTTTTGAGTGAGGCAGAACTAGGAGAAAACATATTTATGAATCAACATGTGCAAAGGTGATGCATGCTTGGAAGGGGCCCAATTTGTCTCTTCCTGATTTGTACTGCCCCGTTCACCTGAACCACTTTCATATTTCTGAGATCTCTCTCTCTTTCTTAGTTTTTAAAACTTTTTTTTAAAAAAACTTTTAAAAAAAAACCCGCAACAGCACCTGAGTCAGGTACAAAAGGGCCTGGCAGAAACCTCTCATGGCTGTAAGTGAGAAAGTTCAGATAGCCTAAGTGACTAAGTGATTGTGGAATGTGGTGTGTCTTGATTTGCTTACACAGGCAGTGAAAGTTCTCCAGCTAACCCAGCGTGATATGTTAAGATAACTTCCTGACCACTAAATCAGCTTGAGCTAGACAAGTGACACCCTTATTTTCTCAGTAATGGTATCTACCGTGTTTCTCATATTATAAGTCATGTCTTATATTAATTTTTTCCTGAAAAAAACACAGCATGGCTTATTTTCAAGGGATGTCTTAATTAAAAAATAAGTACCGGTACCGGTATCTGTACAGACGACAGACCTGCTCCCACCGGGTCTTCGCGCACGGCAGGCAGAGGCTGCAGCCGGGTCCTGGGGCTGCACGCGCGGCAGGCAGAAGCTGCAGCCGGGTCCTGGGGCTGCGCGCGCGGCAGGCAGAGGCTGCAGCCGGGTCCTGGGGCTGCGCGCGCGGCAGGCAGAGGCTGCAGCCGGGCCCTGGGGCTGCGCGCGCGGCAGGCAGAGGCTGCAGCCGGGTCCTGGGGCTGCGTGCGCGGCAGGCAGAAGCTGCAGCCGGGTCCTGGGGCTGCGCGCGCGGCAGGCAGAGGCTGCAGCCGGGTCCTGGGGCTGCGCGCGCTGCGCGCTGAGGCTGCAGCCGGGTCCCGGGTGTCCGCGCGCAAAGGCTACAGCCAGGTTCTGGGGCTGCATGCGCTGCGCGCTGAGGCTGCAGCCAGGTCTTGGGGGTTAACGCGGCAGCAGCAACCCTTCTTTGCCACAGACCTTCTTCCACCACCCAGTACGGCTTATTTTCGAGGTATGCCTTATATTTTTCCACCTCAGGAAAATCCTGCCATGCCTTATTTTGTAGGGATGCCTTAAAATATGAGAAACACGGTACCTGAACGCACACACACCCTTCATGCACACACTCTTACATCACTGTTGAAGGGATACTGTTCTCTGGCTACTGTATGCAATAGTTTGCTTTATTATCACCTGAAAAGCCAAAGAAAAGGCATTTCTTTCTTTCTTTTGTTGAACAGTATATGCAGGTGGGGAAAAACAGTGTGCCTCTGATTTCTAATGTTTAGGCTCCGAGTGCTGAGGGTTCTAAAGCTAACATGCCAACACCTGTGCATGACAGGAAATACTAGCAGGCCTGAGGA
The DNA here is from genome assembly GCF_963506605.1 of Zootoca vivipara. Lineage (NCBI taxonomy): Eukaryota > Metazoa > Chordata > Lepidosauria > Squamata > Lacertidae > Zootoca > Zootoca vivipara. The sequence goes on along the minus strand of NC_083294.1, from coordinate 7,456,351 downwards.
AAATCAATGGGGTACAAAAATATATTGGGGAAAAATATCAGTGGGACCTTCTCCCCCCCCCAAGATAACCACAAGGAGAACTGAGTATGCTCCTGCCAGGGAATGCTAACTGTCTATATTTTGGGGGCAGGGAGGCAGATGGGAGGCAGAATAGAATTGAGTCTCTCTCTCTTTAATATTTCATAGAATCCTAGAGTTAAAAAGGGACCCTGAGGATCATCTAGTCCAACACCCTGGAACCCAGGAACACGCAGCTGTCCCATATGGGGATCAAACCCGCAACCTTGGCATTATCAGCACCATGCTCTAACCAATTGAGCCATCCATGCTTTATTTCTATGTAGTTATGGTTACAGTACTATTACTTCTGCAAAATGGAATGGAGTATCACTTGGAAGTGTATGGCTTGCTAACTGGAACTGTATAAAGGAACACTCCACATTGCTCAGTTTGTTTATGGCAGGGGTGGGAAACCTCAAGCCTTGGAGGGCAAATGTTATGTCTGGGGATCTTACCAAGCCACACCACTCAGTCTCAGCTGCACACACTCTCACTAGATTTCACCCCTCGCCAGTGTACTTTACACACTCCTTCAGTGTGTGTGCCTGGCTGGAATGTGTACTAGAACTCTGATGATGCCTCTTGATTTCCTTGATGGATGTTAGAGAAGACTGTGGGTAGTTGTCTATTAAAAAACTGGCCCACTGTACAAAGGGAAACTTTGCATTTGTTTTTCTGCCCATTCTTGGCTCTGGCCAATTGTCATCCAGATTGCTGACATTTCCCATTGGATGGGAAGTATCTGAAGAGCATTTCTGAGGATTAGCCATCAGCGTTGGATAAGAGGCCCCCCTTCTAAGGTTTGCTGTAACACAAAAGTGGGGTTTCCCCCTGGTGGCACCTTTGTTGTGAAATGTTCTCCCTGATGAAATATGTGGGGCCCCATCAGTACTGTATTGGGATTCTGCTGGCTCTTGAATACATGCCGGCTTTGAAATGCATTTCCTTGCTCTCTTGACTTGTGCAGTATTGTGTGGTTGTTGGGAAGATTACCGTATTCACTATGTGAGGAAATCTCACATTGGGTCTGCCCTAATACAGGAAACAGCAGGAGTCATAATAACTTAATTAGTCCTGTTTATTAGTAGACGGCTTTGCAGTAGCTTAAAGGTGGAAGGAAACACACCAAGAGATGGGAAGCGATGTTTCTATTGGCAGAACAGGCACGTCTCTTAAAGAGACAGGCCATAAATACAACAGCTTAAATCTCATGTTGCAATAGGTTTTTATTGCTGTTATAACTAAATTGGCTTGCGTTACTGTCCATTTTAATTGTGGGTGCTCTTGTACTGAGGTCCTGCTTGCGAGATTCCCATAGGCATCTAGTTGGCTACTGTGAGAACAGGATGCTTGACTAGATGGGCCTGTGGCCTAATCCAGCAGGCCCTTCCTATGTTCTTCAGTGCTTGGTACCTGGCACCAAAAATAAGTCAGTGCCAGCACCAGGTGAACCTCCCAGGAAGTGAGCCGCTAACTCAAAAAGACTCTGTTTCCATTACAAACCATAGCTGATAACTGCATTTAGATAGCATACTGTGCAGTTTCCAGAGAAGACAAATCCAGCAGGTCCTAATCCACTCCCAGGGCAATACAAATCGAAAGGTCCGGTTGCAGCCGAGGTCAAAACACAGGGAGAGCAACATGAGAAGCAAAGTCTGGAAGCAGTCCAAGGTTACATCACCATTTGCATTACACGCTGAGTCATACAGAAGAGCTAGTATGAATACGTCATTCCAGTATTCTGCCAGGATCCACACCCTGAGCCAAAAGGCATCCGATATTTTCCAAACAATGATTTAAACCTGCTCCTCCATCTCAGGAACCATCTTGCCAAATTGGGTGACAATATCCTCAGAGGTGACCAAACCAGTGCGGTTTGCAACAGTTTAGTCTGCCACCTTCATTCAAAACAGGGTATCCAAACATAGATCAAAACCAGCTTAATCTTAAGAAGTTCCAAATGCAGAGAGAATGACCACACTGGGCTGTGTGTGTTCAAAAGATATACAGTGGATAAATAAATCACAAAGAATAACTTTCTCAGGCTTCCTTATAAAGACAGCAGGTGGCTTCATTATTCTTTCAGTCTTACGGTCCAATCATATTTGTGTTTTCTTGTAAGTTAAGACCCACTGTGTTCAGTAGACCTTACTACCTAGATAAGTGTGCATGGGATTGCTGCCGGAAGCCTCCAGTCTGCTACATAGTGATAATAGTGTTTGTGAACCCACTGCTATTTTTCTGGTGGGGCGCAGGGGAACGCATACCCCTAAACATTTTGTGACTCTATGTTTGGCCTCATTCAGGGGCATCATTTCAATATGAGTAGGAAAATGAGAGTACCTCTAAACATTATTTTTTAAAGGGGGAAAAAGTACAGGGTGAACCTTACAGGAAAAGTGTAAGGCAGGGGTCAGCAAACTTTTTCAGCAGGGGGCCAGTCCACTGTCCCTCAGACCTTGTGGGGGGCCGGACTATAGTTTGAATTTTTTTTTGAATGAATTCCTGTGCCACACAAATAACCCAGAGATGCATTTTAAATAAAAGGACACATTCTACTCATGTAAAAACATGCTGATTCCCAGACCATCTGTGGGCCGGATTTAGAAGGCGATTGGGCCGCATCCGGCCCCCGGGCCTTAGTTTGGTGACCCTGGTGTAAGGACTGCTAATACATGTAGTGTGCTTTGAACAAACCAATTGCTCCATATAGGTATTGTCAGGGGTTTGTTGTGGCTACTCCCAAGTAAAGATGCTCCAGTCCGCTCTGTCTTTTTATTGTTTTATTGTGCATACTATTCACAGTGCAGAGATAACAGAAAACATGACCTCCTAGTCACTCTCAGAATCCGGCAATGGCGCCCTTCTGCTCCAGGGCCAGCATAATAGCTTGGGGAACCCGAAACGCCACCCTCTAAACCTGCGTTTGGGTGCACGCCTGAATTCGGGCGCCAGAAGAGGCTGTGCTCCCTCTTCTACTTGTTGGCTAGGGCAGTGTCGGGGGCTCTGCTACATCGCTGATCCTTCGCTCCTCCACTTGTTGGCTGGAGCAGTGCAAGGGCTCTGATAGTTCGCTGAGCCTTCCCTCCTCCATTCCACTTCCTCCTGACCCACTGCTACTGCTCTTGATGGGCAAAGTGCTGGTCAGGATGATGGGGGGAGGCTACCTGTAGGGAGTCCACCTGACAGGTATGCTGAAAACACATTTCATTACCCTGGCCTTTGGCTTTATTCATATAGATTATACAGCCTGGCTCCAATTTGTTTTGTACTCCTTTTTATAGGATATTTTAAGTTTACTGTGGCCCACCCTGGGGCCTTATGCTGAAGGTGTGTAACAAATTGAAACTTTAATGATAAGGATAACCTTTTTTTTATTTGCGTGTTCAGACCTTTAAACCTCCCCCTTAAATAAATTCACAGAAGACTCAAATTTTTGGTTTGGTTTTTGGCAGAATTTAGGCCACAACTTTACTGATTACAGCATTGCTGTATAATACAGCAATGAGTGGTTGCATAGGTTCTGGTTCGACTAGCTCCCTGCACTGTTGCAGGTAGTGCTGGCCCAGAGCTCTATCGTAGGTCAGCCAAGGGTGAACATGGGGTGAAAGTCGGGGACATGCTATGTTCACCACCCAGATGCCCCCCTGGACTCAGGCACAGGCACAACCCCTCACAGGATTGACCAAACCATTGAGTCCCTGGATTCCTTTAACGAATATCCCTTTACATAGGGATGGTGAGTGTGTTCCCCCATCTCTATCACCTGAACCAGAGCCTATCCGCAACCTTACAAGTTGTGACAATTTGCTACATGGCAGGCAAAACCCAAATGGCATCAGCCAAGTGGGGAAAATTCCTGCCGTGCCCCTGTCCCAACGACAGATGACACACGACGGCATAGCAAGGTCAAGCAAGCAAGCCCTAAATATAGGGAGACGTGGGCGGGTGTTCCGATGCACAGACCAAGAGAGAAAGCTCAGGGTCATGTGCACTGGCATATATAGGTCCCTTGATCCATTTGGCTAGTGTCCAATTGGTCAGATTAAACCCGGCAACAAGGGACCTACCAATCGGGTGTTGTGGCTATCCAATTGTACCCACCCACAACACAAAGGTTGTAACAATCAGTGGCAATTGGGGCTGACTGAGACCAATAGGGTGAGAGGTAAGGGAGCCCAAACAAACAGGCTCCAGCTGCAAAATACATTTAAAACAGTATCATACAACTCTAACAGTCATGGCTCCCCACCAAGAATTCTGAGATCTGTACTTTTGTTAAGGGCATGGAGAGTTGTTAGGAGACCCCACCCTCCTATTCTTCTCACAGAGCTACAACTCCCAGAGTGGTTTAACAATCAATCCCTCTTCCCAGTGTTACAGAAATTAGGGGGGGGGCACATCTTAAAAGCTGTTAAATGTTACAAATATTATGCCTGAGTGTATCCTTTCGACTTGACAGCTCAGGGAAGATACTGTACCTAGCTTTATGAATCATATAAAATCAAGCCCTTTGTGTGTGAAGACCTCCAAAACCACCCCCAAAATAAAGACACAATTGACACAGGATTTAGTTTAAGTTTAAGTTTAAGTGTATTGATTACAGCATGTGAGTAGTTGCTTAGGCACTGGTTCCAGACTACCTGAACCTGCACTGTGGCAGGAACAGGACTGACAACTGGGCATCACCAGAGGTCAGTAAGGGAAAGTATCCTGGGGGAGCGAGAACCTGGCTTCAGTCTCACAGCTCATCCCAGATGCTCCCAGGGGCCCTAGCCCCTTGGCAGGGTTCAGACAAAAGCAAGGCGAGCCCCTGGATTCATTTAATGGAATTCCCTAGCAGCAACAATGGAGGGGCAGGCACAGCCAACCAATTCCCCTCCGCACAACATTGAACCAATGCCTAACCGCCAACCTTACAAAGTTGTGATGATTTGCTACAGCCAATGTGCCAAATGGCAAAATTCCTACCGGGTCCCTGCTCCAAAAACAGATAACCCCTAGACAGGCATAGCAAAGTCAGAAGAACAGCCCTAAATATAGGGAGGGTGATCTGATTAATGTCGCAAGAAAGAGAAAGCTCCACACGATGTGCAGCAGCTTAAATAGCCCCCACATTCCCAAACAGCCAAATTCTACCCCAGCAACTGAGGGGGAAACAATGAGGAGTTGATGCTATCCAAAAGGTCCTGCCCCAACAACAAGGAGGCAGTTTAGGTGATCTCACTGCAACACGCACCCTCCACGATGAAGTTCCTGCACCATTCCATTTTGCCATTGGAAAAAGGACTCCTTTACCTGCCACCTCCCCAAGCTTGAAGACATGTATACACACCTCCTACCCCCAGGAAATGCCCAGAGGTGACAATTGCTGAGCTCATTGTTCTCCAAGGGAAGCCAAATCTCATTACCAGACTGCTGGTGGGTACTTAACACATGTCTGCTTATGCTAATCTTATACCTGGGTGTTGCCCTGACTTCTCTGTCTGTGCTAATCTTGTGTAACCCTCCCCTTTTGTGACATGTTAGTGATGTAGCAATGATGTATTAATGATGCTGTGCGAACTGTATTCTGGGATATGGTGGGAAAGTTTTAAAAGTCAATGTCGTCCCATGCTCAGGGTTCACTTGCTGCTGTTGAACCTGTTGCACAACAATAAAGGATCTAAGTCTACTGACTGCTGATTTGCTCCAAATTGCTTGGCTGGAATTTCTGGCTGTTGAGTAGTCTCTCAACCCGAAATTTTCCTTAACGCCAGGAAACTTTGGGAATTGCGTGGAACAGAGTCTCCTACCTGCGGTTCCCAGGACTCTTTTAAAGTGGCAAAATGCAGCTTCAAATGTGTAGTAGAAACTTAGCTCCTAAGACACTACACAGCACTCCTCCCCAGTTGGAACCTGTGGAGGCTTCTGGTGTTGCCAAAAGTATGTACTAACCCACTCACAATCTTCCTTTCTTACAAACTGAAACAAGAATGTTGCTAACTGAAATAAGAGCTCACTTGCCCTGTTCTCAAATATTGGCTTAAAACCCAAAGGAAACGGAAGAAGAAAGGTTACTGAGATTATATCTGCAGTCATAATCTGTTTTCTTTAGTTCTGACAACAGGTGGCTTCTATTTCCCCTTCAACATACTCATCCACTTCAGTGGTTGATTCAGAGCATGGACGGGGAACTGGATGTCTTCCAGACGTGTGACTCAAAACTCCATCAGCTCCAGCAAGCATAGCCATGGTCCTCCACCTCTGAACTGCAGAATATAAATGTAACGGGACAATAGGTTGCAATCAATATTAGTCTTGTTCAGAATAGCCCCACTGAAAATAATGAACACGACTGACTTAGATCCATTAATTCCAATGGGCCTACTCTGAGTAGAATTTAGTTGGACACAACCCAGTGTCAATTCTTTCTGTGGCACTTTTGCATAGTGCACTATTAACTCTATTGATTGGGTGTGTGTTTTTTATATTAAATTAAAACATCTACTATGGTTTTACAAGGTGGTCTGAGAGCTGATTTTAGAATTTAAGTCCTTTGTTCAGACAGGTAACACAGCCTAGGGTTGCCATACAACTATGTCCTCTTTTGGGGGGCCTACATGCCCATACGGTTTTTTTTTTTGTTTTTTGTTTTTACAAGTTATAACAATTGTCTGGGTCTGGGGTGTGCGTGCTGATTTTTAATTTGTTATAGTTTCTTTGTTTGTGAGAGGGAAGCTCGGGTTCAGGTTTGGGTTCTGTTTGGTCTCCGCTCTGGTTTGGGTTCAGGTTCTAGCGTGGGCGGGCTAGGCTCTACTCTGTGCTTGGGCTCTGCCATGTTTTCTATTCTCCAAAGGGACACAGACCCTGCATATGTGCCGGGGATCCCATGTGCTCTTGCCACTGCTTGGCGAAAGAAGGGCGGCCATTGGCTTTTTGTAACAATCATTCAGCCTATGCTTTCATGCAACACAGTTCAATTTGTGAGATGCATCTTGGCTGTGAGTCCTGGAAGGCCTGCTCCCTTATCTTACAGGCCTTTCCCCTCCTGCCCTAGGAAGGTGGGGCCCAGAAGGAATCCAGCCATAAAAGCTGAGGTTGCTTAAGAGGCGAGAGACAATCTTGGCTGTTTCTTAGTGGATCCAGGTCATCGAGCCTGGACTTCTGCAACTGTTCCTCACCATGAGCTGCCATTGGCAGGATTGCAGACCCCTCAAGTGTCCCGATTTACAGAATTTACAGAAGCTGTCCTAGCATCTGATCCTAAACCGCGATGCCCCGATTTTCCCCAAGGCCACTGTAGGTCTCTCGGTGGGGCCTAGGGCAACCTTCCGGAGGCTCCTCTAGGTAGTGCTGCATTGGGAGACATGGTACAGCAGCAGGGAGGGGGCGAGTGACAGTGGGGTGCCCCAATTTTTATTTTTACAAAATGTTGATGGGTATAGGATTGGCTGCAACAGCAACAGATACTTTCTATGCTTAATATAATACTTTGTGGTGTATTGGTTAAGAGCGGTAGACTCGTAATCTGGGGAACTGGGTTCGTGTCTCCGCTCCTCCACATGCAGCTGCTGGGTGACCTTGGGCTAGTCTCACTTCTCTGAAGTCTCTCAGCCCCACCCACCTCACAGGGTGTCTGTTGTGGGGGAGGAGGGGAAAGGAGATTGTTAGCCGCTTTGAGACTCCTTCGGGTAGTGATAAAGCGGGATATCAAATCCAAATTCTTCTTCTTCTTCTTCTTCTTCTTCTTCTTCTTCTTCTTCTTCTTCTTCTTCTTCTTCTTCTTCTTCTTCTTCTTCTTCCTCTCCTCCTCCTCCTCCTCTTATTATCTTGCTAATTATGCTGAATTAAATGTGCATTCTGCATTTGACTTCATTTGCAATGTTTTGTTTTGAAACCTTTAAAATATTATTTTACTTTCCTGTTAATTACATTGCTTTGCAATTTAATCTTTATTGATTTTAAATATTTTGAATCCACTCACCACAAAAGAACAAAAGAAAAAACAAGTCACATCCAATACCCTCCCCCCCCACCCCAAAAGTTACATATAAAATAAAGTTCTTCCATACATTGAGAATTCCGTCTTCCTCAGTTTGGGTCCTTCGTTTCCTTGTTGATTGCATATTGTATAACCTTTAATTTATCATAAATTGTCTGTAATCTTTATATCATACAACATTGCAAAAGTTAATCAAAGCATGTCAAAGATTTCATATGTGAATAATGTTCTTTTAAATATAATCTATATATATCCCATTCTTTGTTAAACTTTTGCCAAGCCCACATGCAGGTGGCTAGAGTTAAAGCATGGGATGATGTAATCGTTACAGGACAATCATTTTGGGATTAAACAGGCTACAACTTTATAGATTACAGATGCCATTAGGTTTTGCCATAAGCATTGGGTGTGTATCCTGAATGATCCAGCTTCCCTGCTGGATGATTATTTGGCAGGGATAATTCTAGATTAAGGATCATCCTATGACATACATCAAATTGGTGCAATCCCTTTAAAATCACCATTGGGGGGGTATGCTATGGCCCATCCCCCACCAGGACAGAAGCATCTCCCATTGCACCCATTCAATGGGATAGCCTAATTCCTTAGAGTGGGGAGCAGGGCTCCCACCCACCCCCTCCATCCACTTTGACTCTGAATCCAGAATAATCTTAACAGGGATGCAGTGGAGAATAGGAGTGAAGGAGACATTTGAATCAGTTTGCACTGTAAGAGACATTTGACAATAGCGTGGACTACCTTGATCATTGCAGATGGTGACAGTAGTCACGAAATTAAAAGACGCCTGCTTCTTGGGAGAAAAGCAATGACAAACCTAGACAGCATCTTAAAAAGCAGAGACATCACCTTGCCAACAAAGGTCCGTATAGTTAAAGCTATGGTTTTCCCAGTAGTGATGTATGGAAGTGAGAGCTGGACCATAAAGATGGCTGATCCCCAAAGAATTGATGCTTTTGAATTATGGTGCTGGAGGAGACTCTTGAGAGTCCCATGGACTGCAAGAAGATCAAACCTATCCATTCTGAAGGAAATCAGCCCTCAGTGCTCACTGGAAGGACAGATCATGAAGCTGAGGCTCCAATACTTTGGCTACCTCATGAGAAGACTACCTGGAAAAGACCCCGATGTTGGGAAAGATTGAGGGCACAAGGAGAAGGGGATGACAGAGGATGAGATGGTTGGACAGTGTTCTCAAAGCTACGAACATGAGTTTGACCAAACTGCGGGAGGCAGTGGAAGACAGGAGTGCCTGGCGTGCTCTGGTCCATGGGGTCATGAAGAGTCGGACACGACTAAACAACACCTTGGAAGGTCGTAAACTCACCTTCATTGGAGGTTTCTAAGCAGGTCGGATGGCCAACTGTCAGGGGTTCTTTAGCTGTGAATTTTGCATTTCTAAACAAAAACATTTCAGGGAGTTATAGTAGATAACCTGTGGGGTCTCTTCCAACTCTGCAGTTCTGGGGTACTATATAGAATCATAGAACTGTAGAGTAGGAAGGGACCCTGAGGATCATCTAGTCCAACTAGTCCAATGCAGGAATATGCAGCTGGCTCATACAGGGATTGAACCTGCAACCTTGGCATTATCAGCCCCACACTCTCACCAACTGAGCTATCGAGGCTGACAACATCCAAGCCGAGGTGACTGACTCTGGGGTGCCTCTGAACTTCATGGCTTTCATGACAACCATGAGGCTGTCTCAACATATCACTGACCCAATGGATGTGGCAGGCCATACTCTGGATCTGGAAGAGGGTGATCTGAAAATAGGGGATATTGAAAGTAGTCCCTTGTCATAGCCATCTCACTTCCTGTGGACCTTTGAGGATGGTCCACCCTTGAAGGATGATAGATTCAATGGGTTTTCAGATGCCTCTGGGTGATTTTCTGGCTGATATGTTTGGTGCTTTGCTTCTGTCAAAGCCCTGGATGATTTCTGGAACATCAGAATGGCTTAGGCCATTGACATGATTGCCGCTGAGTGCCCTCTCTCACTTTGTGGAGCCTGCTTGCTTCTCTGGTATATTCCAGAGCTTAGGTTAAGGAAACAAGCTGCGAGATAGGTGATAGGTTGAACATAAGTAGAGGAAAACTCTAGTCAAATGCAATTGAACACGGTGAGGGCTCATCTTCAAGCCTACCTAGTGGCAATGAAGGCATACTTTGCTGCCTCCATTGCATCCTCATTCTGCTGTCCAGCAGAACTTCTATTGGGAGTGTGTGGCCTTGAACAGTCTGGCCCAAGGAGGTGGCAGAACCGACAGTAGCTCGCTGTGGCTTGTTTGCAAAGCATTTTGAGGATTAAATTGCTTGCACCTGTGAGGATCTAGACTCTGCTATTACAGCAGATGAATCTCAAGAGATGTCTAGGCTATGAACCACTAGTGGCTCCCAACCCACCATTTTCCTTTTCATGTTGCATTATGGATTTTGGGATTTCCCCAAAAGAAAAGATAAAAAATAACCAGTGGTATTCTAACAGTATTGCCATTGATTGGTAGTTTCATATAGTGCCTCCTAAGACATCAACAAAATTAAGAGTTATACCCATTCCTCAGAAACTGCATTTCTGAAAAGAAACTTGCTAAGGTTTGACTTTCTGGAAGTCATGTTGAAATTCTATCAGATTTTGGAAAAATTTCATTTGAGCTTTGAAGTCATCTTGAAGACACAGCTTTTCTCTACTTCTAACAATATTATACATGGCTGTTCCAATTCCTAGATAAATTCCACTGTGTTTAACAGGCTTATTCCCAGGAAATTGGGTATGGGATTGCATCCCTGGAATATAAATCCAATGGGCAAAATGGACTTTTAGGGTCCAATTATTCTCAGTGGGAGAGAGAAGGGCTGCAATCCTATGCACCAGGCATGGGAAATAATTTTCATCTGAAGTGCCACAAAGCCTTCTGGGGAAGCTTCCTGCAGCCACATGCCAAAGTGGTGTGTGAGCCAGCTGAAAGACCTGGCAGAGGAACAAATGTGAATGTTACTTTTTCCAGTAGGCTAGTTTCTATACACAGTCACGTACTGCTCTCTATCCTCTGACCAGGCTTGCAAGAGGCATTGACAGAGATAGTGAATGGTGTGGTCTGGGGAGAGGGGATGTGGCTGAAGAACTGGTGCAGCCTGGTGGAAATCCCAAGGGCCAAATAAAGAGGCCTGGATGGGCACATATGGCCCCCACACCTGAGGTTCTTCCATCCCTGTCAGTGGACTCAATGTGGCTTATATCTGAGCAGACATGTAAAATTGCACCACAAAGCTCTTCCATTGAAATCAATGGACATATAACCACTAGATCATACCTGTATTTTCTCCTACCATATAAATAGAAAAAAGAAAATATAGCACCCACTCCCCCCATTTCTATGCCAGTTCAGGGTATCCTTGTATTTTATAAGATCAGAAATACCTTTGAACTTTTCTGCAGCAATAACAGATTTGTTTGTTTCTTTGTGTGTGTATTTCACACCCCACTTTCTGCCATTGGTGAGTGGTGCCCAAAGGGACTGGGAGGGAGGGAGGGCAGAAGACAGATCCAGATCCAGATCCAGAGCCAATGACAGGTGGAGTCAACTAATTCTGGTATTGTCCCCATCCTCCTCCCCTTTGAGTTCTACCAGGGCAACACTAAGAAGCTGGAAGCCAAGGTCAACCCTTGTCTGGTTGTAAAGAAGAAGGCAGGCAAGTGCAGGCTGGCTAAGCGCAGATTGATGTTGATGGGGCAGTGTGCTGTTTGTCCTAGTGGACCAGCCTCCACTGTTCTCTGCATAATAGCTACCAAATGTTCCATAGTCTCTTCAAGAGGGACTGAATTCGGCACATCTCAAATGACAGGCCCTCAATATACATATACCTTTATTTAAAACAATTAAAGTCATTTTTCATCTTCTGTCTTGAACAAAGAGTACCTCCAGTTTTCACCAGTGTACTTGAAGGCTCCAAAAACATTGTTTTCAGGGAAGTCAGATACATCCACATAGCTGAAGTCATTGACCTGTACTCCTATTGTATTCCCCTTCTTCAATTCTGCCAATAAAGTTACAAAGAGGTCTTGTCTTTTGCGTCTGAAATATTTCTGAGAGCTACACAAAGTGAGCAAAGTTGACCTCGCCACAGATGTGTCCACAAGAATCTCCAACTTTATGGTGATCTCTCCACCTTTGCACTCGGCAATGTAAAAGTGCAAATGACAATAGATGAAGTACATTCCAGGCGTCTGGATCACCAGCCTTCCATGGTTGTAGTGAATGTTGTACAGGATGCCCTCATCAATCCATCGCAGTTCTGACTGGTTGATTGGCCTAAGCACTAAAGAAAGAAGAGGATGAGATATGAGCATTCATCATTTAAAATGGGTGGGAGACCAATTTCAGCCAGATGGTCACGTTGTCTTCTGGGACAACCATGTCAGAGGTAGGCGGGACCAGGGACAAAAGTGAGAGGCCCAGCAAATGCAATTTTTGCCTTTGTACAGTAGGCTGTTTTCTACATGCACTCACATACTCCTCTCTATCCTCCATCTAACAAGCAAGAAACATTATCACAGCTCAAGGACATATACCACTCAGAGGAGAGAAAAAAACACTCAATGAAGCAGAGCCAGGGAAATTGATCTTCTGACTTTATGTGGCTAGGGATAGCACTGATCTTTCTGATTTCACTTCTATTTGAGGGTTAATTATTAACACGTTATACGTAGGGCTGCCTCTGAAGATGGTTCAGAACCTTCAGCTGGTGCAGAATTTGACAGCCAGGCTGCTCACTGGGACAAGACAGTTTGAGCATATTACACTGATCCTAGCCTGACTGCACTGGCTGCCAATGGGCCCAATTCAAAGTGCTGGTTTTGACCTATAAAGGCTTAAATGGTGCAGGACCGCAGGATCTCAAGGACCACCTCTACCCATTTAACTGTCATGGTCTCTGCATTCATCCTCTGAGGCCCTTCTTCGTGTGCCTCCTCCATGTGAGGTCTGGAGGGTGGCAGCACAAGAACTCCCCGCTTGTGGAATGCTCTCCGCAGGGAGACACCTTCATTATATATTTTTAGATGACAGGTGCAAATATTCCTCTTCCACCTTTAGCTGATTAATATTCTATAGCCTTTTTAATGTGTCTGTGGGGGGGGGTGTAGGTGGGTTCTCATGAGGCAAGACACAGTGATAACAGCAATAACCTTTATTGAACTACATAACTGGGAAACAGAGGCAAAGCAACTACAGTGGTGCCTCGCTAGACGAATTTAATTCATTCCACGGGTCTTTTCTTATAACGAAAAATTCGTCTAGCGAATCCCATAGGAATGCATTGAATTTTTTTTTTGCCCATAGGAATGCATTAATTGAATTTCAATGCATTCCTATGGGAAACCGCGATTCGCTAGATGAATTTTTCCTAAAACTAATTCATCTAGCGAGGCAACCCCCGCTCAAAAAATCATTTCGTTAAGCAGAAATTTCGTTAAGCAGGGCACCACTGTACTTATATACATTTCTGAAAGCCTTGGTCACACCCACTCCCAACGTGATTAGCTGCCTACGCTTCCAAACTGTGTAGAGTTCAAAGGGCAATGGCAGAGGCCAAAATCCTGAAATGTTCTGTGATTGGACAACATGCATCGAATCAGAACACAGGAGCTCAGAACAGTGGTGGAGCCTCATGCTCTGGCACCGGGGGGAGCGGAGAGCAGGCGGGCGTGCACCCTGGGGGCATGACTGTTAGGGATGCACTGTCCACAGGGGTGTGAAGCGTGTCCTGGGGAAGTGGCGCACCGCCTGTAGGGGCAGGGCGCCCAGCGCAGGCGGGGGAGCAGCCGCAAGGGAACACTGCCGGGGTTGTGCTGCTGGGGGCAGTGTGCTCCCCCCGCACTCCTCTTCCTCCACCAGTTGCTCAGAATCCTTAGTCCAGACTCAAGCTCATGCAAACACAGTCCACTGAATACATAACACGGGGTTATTGTTTTGCTGCTTTGTTTTAATTATTTACTTGTGTTTTTATCCTGTATTTTATTCTGTGAAGTGCACTGAGATCTTATGATGAAGGGTTGTATATAAATCTAATGAACAACAAATAATAAAAAACTATAGGACAACACAATTACACAGGAGTCTACAAACAGGCAAAATCCTTTTCTTTTATTGTTCAATGTAAATCCCATTTATGACTTTTCAATCCCATTTATATCTTCATAACGATATTCATTCTATTTACTCCTGATGTGTTACTATCTGAGTTTTGGATTTTATCATCAACAGCTCCTTGTACTGAATTCATATTTTTTTTCCATCTGTACTGTCTGCTTTATTGTTTAATAAAATAATAATAATCCACCAATAATTTTATTTCAAAAAAGCTGGGTACCAGGGTTGGTGCCAGGATTTTGGGGGCCCTAGGGCAAGCTGTCACCAGTGGGTCACACCAATCAATGTTTCCATCACCTCTGCATCACTGACCACCCATTGGCTTTCCTTCTGGCCCTACTCTGACCACCTCCCAGGGGGAAAGTTAAGGACTCTGGCAGTGAACTGCTCCTTTTCCTCCCACTCCTCATTTGCTCAGAAATAGCAGGTATTCAGTAGTAATAAGAAGATGCAGTAGGGCCAGATGGCTCCAGATATTGCACATGTACTTCCTGCTGGGGCATGCACCTTGCCCTGAGCTCATAGACCTTGCACAATAGGATTTTCACTTTTTCACTTCTTCGTTCTTCTGTGGCTTTGCTTTATCATCAGTTCCTGTCCTGAATTCTTGTTTAAAATGGAGAGTTTCTTATATATATATATATATATATATATATATATATATATATATATAATATGTGCTCTGAAACTTTCCATTCATTTGTCCGCAACCCCCCCCCCCCAGTTCCCAATGCTCATTAATAAGAAACTGCAAAACCTAACACCCAAATCTAATCTTCACTTGATTGTATGATGAAATGCAACATACTTCTGTTTGTGTGGCATTGTGTGGATTCTGTTTGTGCTGCATTTTACTAACGGGAACACACACATTTCTGCCCATTCAAAAAAGTTAATACAACCTCATGTTGCCCTTAAGTAGGCAATAGTGTACCTGAAGGAGCGTCTCCACCCCCATCATTCTGCCCGGACACTGAGGTCCAGCTCCGAGGGCCTTCTGGCGGTTCCCTCACTACGAGAAGCCAAGTTACAGGGAACCAGGCAGAGGGCCTTCTCGGTAGTGGCACCCACCCTGTGGAATGCCCTCCCACTAGAGGTCAAAGAGAACAACAATTACCAGACCTTTAGAAGGCATCTCAAGGCAGCCCTGTTTAGGGAAGCTTTTAATGTTTGATGGATTTCTGTATTTTAATGTTTGATGGATCTCTGTATTTTAGAATTTCTGTTTTGTTGGAAGCCGCCCAGAGTGGCTGGGGGAACCCGGCCAGATGGGCGGGGTATAAATAATAAATTATTATATTATTATTATTATTATTCTCAAAAGGTTGTCATTGGATCTGGAAATGTTAGATCAGGTATCTTCAATCTAGCCCTGATGAAGGGCCTTCTGCTCTTTTGCTCTGGGTGAGGCAAAGTAATCAACTGATTAGTTTGGCACAGTGGGAGGCCTCAGATTGCCTTGAAAGCCTTTTGATTGATGAGCTTCTATCGCACCACGATGTCATCAGCTGGTCATGCAACAAATGGTTGAATCAACTGGATGACCTCAATCCACATCAACTTGCATTCTCAGAGCTCAGCTGAAAGCAGCCATAAGGGCGAAACTGAACCAGACATAAGAGCAGGAAGGTCAAATGAGGAGCCAGAACTAGAAACTTCAATGAGTAATTTCCTTCAGCTTTCTCCTATGCTGCTGCTGGGACTGCGGAATTGTGTGCCACCACCTGATTTAGGATGTGCTGCATGACAGGATTTGACTCAGTCCTATGCAATAGTCATATACAGTTACTGATGTAACTGAAGTTTCTGCTACACAAAGAAGTCCCTCTGAGATTACATCTTCAGGAGGAACATGCTTTGTGTTGAGTCGGTTAGTTACAGATTTTGCTCCTGGCATGTCTTCTTGACTAAATTCTAAAACAGGCTGCAGTTGAGAAGATTTTGGATATGAATGGTCATCTTCAACTAAATTCTACTCAGAGCAGACCCATTGAAATGAATAGGCTTCAGATTTTGTTGTTGTTGTTTAGTCGTGTACGACTCTTCGTGACTCCATGGACCAGAGCACGCCAGGCACTCCTGTCTTCCACTGCCTCCCGCAGTTTGGTCAGACTCATGTTCGTAGCTTCGAGAACAATGTCCAACCATCTCATCCTCTGTTGTCCCCTTCTCCTTGTGTCCTCCATCTTTCCCAACATCAGGGTCTTTTCCAGGGAGTCTTCTCTTCTCATGAGGTGGCCAAAGTATTGGAGCCTCAGCTTCAGGACCTGTCCTTCCAGTGAGCACTCAGGGCTGATTTCCTTCAGAATGGATAGGTTTGATCTTCTTGCAGTCCGTGGGACTCTCAAGAGTCTCCTCCAGCACCATAATTCAAAAGCATTAATTTTTCGGCGATCAGCCTTCTTTATGGTCCAGCTCTCACTTCCATACATCACTACTGGGAAAACCATAGCTTTAACTATACGAACCTTTGTTGGCAAGGCTGCTTTTTAAGATGCTTTCTAGGTTTGTCATTGCTTTTCTCCCAAGAAGCAAGCTTCAGATAGTCATGCCCATTCATTTCAATGGGTCTACACTTTGAGTATGACTTAGTTGAACACAACTAACTATATTTATATCAGGGATGAGGAACCTGTCAACCTCCAAATGCTGCTGAACTCCAAGACCCATCATCCCTGGCCACTGGACATGTCCATTGAGGCTGATGAGAGTTGGAGTCCAACAACATATGGAGTCCAACAACATATGGAGAGCCAGAAGTTCCCTACTTCTGGTGTATATGGCCTGGTGTGTCCACATTGACTTGGTGGTGTGTTCATATTGACTCTGCTGACTAGATTCAAGCTGGAAAGGGGGTGCTCTTATCTACCCTATGATTCTCCACTGCATACATGTGTGTAGAATAGGATGTTCCAGAGGCACGTTGTAGATATCTATGGATCCAAAGGATTGTCACACTCCAGCCAGTACCTTCAGCAGCTAAGGTCCCACTCCTAGGAGACAGTGGGCACACTCACTTGCAAAGCCATGGTTGGTAGTGCAGCACACCCTATTCTACACACATGTATGCAGTGGGGAGTCAGGGGGTAGATAAGAGCATTTGTGCAACTCAAAGTATATATTATATGG
Organism: Zootoca vivipara; assembly: GCF_963506605.1. Classification (NCBI taxonomy): domain Eukaryota; kingdom Metazoa; phylum Chordata; class Lepidosauria; order Squamata; family Lacertidae; genus Zootoca; species Zootoca vivipara. The sequence continues at coordinate 7,439,007 of NC_083294.1, read as the reverse complement.
TATACAGAAAGAAGCAATGAGTCTTTTATGGTAGGAGAGGGCGACCTCTCATACATTGATTTATTCTCACTGACCTTGAAGATATGCAGCTGCTTTCTCAGATGCCATAGTCTGCAGACTTTTCAAAGTCTCTGCTGATATTTTCCATGGCACTGAAAAGACAAGAAGAAAACAAACAAAACCCTTGTTACTAATGTACTGTTGTTACTACTGCTCTTTCTTTAAACAAAAATGATGCTCCGAAGTGACTTAGCATCCCCACTAAAGACCACAGAAAGGTGGGAGTATTGGTGTTTTTGAGATTATTATCTGAACTCCAGGAAGCAGGTGTGAGAGAAAAGTACTGTAATTTGGGGTTTTTAAAAACCATTTGAGCCCCAGGAAATAGTTAACCTGAGTTGGCATTTTTGAAAACTTCAAAGCTGAATGTCTCTTCCCAAGGCAGCCAGGGTGTGGCCATCACATGTGGTGGCAGTTGTGGCACGATGATAAATACCTACAAATAAAATGAATTAAAAGCCAAATGAAAATAAGAGAACTATGCACAAAAAGAATCTGAAAGTGGCTCATCCAAGAACAACAAAAATAAGAAGGGCAAATCCTGTCCCATCCCACTATAAGATCATAACTGCCTAAAGCTTAGGTAAATAAAAATGTCTGAGAATGGCATCTAGTAACTGAGAATAATGGTGCTAAGTATGTTTCCCTAGAGGGACCCAGGTGGTGCTGTGGGTTAAACCACAGAGTCTAGGGCTTGCTGATCAGAAGGTCAGCGGTTCGAATCCCTGCAACAGGGTGAGCTCGGTCCCAGCTGCTGCCCACCTAGCAGTTCGAAAGCACATCAAAGTGCAAGTAGATAAATAGGGACCTCTCCGGCGGGAAGGTAAACGGTGTTTCCGTGCGCTGCTCTGGTTCGCCAGAAGTAGCTTTGTCATGCTGGCCACATGACCCGGAAGCTGTCTGAGGACAAACGCTGGCTCCCTCAGCCTATAGAGCGAGATGAGCGCCGCAACCCCAGAGTCGGACACGACTGGACCTGATGGTCAGAGGCCCCTTTACCTTATGTTTCCCTAGGGAAAGCATTCTACAAATGTGGGAAGCCTTGCTATTTTTGCTCCATAGAGCTTAGACACCCATATTGGTTCCACTGGTACGTTTAATAAAACCCAAGAACTGGAAGGGACCTCACAAGTGTCATCTTGTCCAACACCCTTCAATGCTGAACTCACAGCTAAAGATGGCCATTCAACATTCAGCAGGTTTGAGTTCTGGTATTAATTTTAGGAATTTCCACAATAAAAGTGGAATTAAAAACAGTGGAGAAGCTGGGAGGGAAATCTGTTTGTTTTACATTGTTAAATGTAGATTTCATTAAGCCAGGGCCAGCCCAAGACATTTTGGCATCTCTTTCTCCCCCCTCCCCCGTCCTCACATCAGGGAAGGAGGGGTAAAGAGCTACATCAGGAACAGGGTGGGGTGGGGGTGTCAAATCAACCTTACCTGATGGTTGAAGTGGGAATCAAAGGCTATTACAGAGGGGAAAGGTGCCTGCTCTGAATCACACCCGGAGAGTGCAGACCCCAAGACAACTCAGAAAGCAGCTCCCCCCCCCCACTTCCTCCATAAGGGCGGGAGGAGACCATCAGCACCTCCTATTTGCCCCTAGAGGCAGCATTGGGTGGGGGGACTGCCAAGGAGGTGGCAGATCTGGTTTCCAAGTAGTGTTCCACAGCAGTGGCAGCAGCACGGGATGATGAATTCCTTGGAGGCCGGATCAGCTGCCCCTGCGGATCCTGCTGCCTGAGGTTGGTACTGCATTGAGCGGTTTCTTTATGTTCACTTCTATGTCCCACCTTTTGTTCAAAGAGCTCCCCTCCCTCTCAATTTTATTCTCACAACAACCCTGTGGTGTAGGTTGAGATATGGTGACTGGTCCAGGGTCACCCATGGGACGCGGGTGGTGGTGTGGTCTAAACCATAGCTGTCAAGTTCTCCCTTTTTTAAAGGGAAATTCCCTTATGCCGAATAGGATTCCTCATGAGAAAAGGGAAAACCTGACAGCTACGGTCTAAACCACAGAGCCTAGGGGCTTGCCAATCAAAAGGTTGGTGGTTCGAATCCCGGAGACTGGGTGAGCTCCCAGTTCAAAAGCACATCAAAGTGCAAGTAGATAAATAGGTTCCGCTCTGGTGGGAAGGTAAACGGTGTTTCCGTGTGCTGCTCTGGAACACCAGAAGCGGCTTAGTCATGCTGGCCACTTGACCTGGAAGCTGTATGCTGGCTCCCTTGGCCAGTAAAGCGAGATGAAGCGCTGCAACCCCAGAGTCGTCTGCGACTGGACCTTACGGTCAGGGGTCCCTTTACTTTTACCTTTACCAGGCTCACCCAGTAAGCTTCATGGCTGAGTGGGTATATTAACCCTTACCTCCCTGGCCTTAGGTGAATGTGCAAACATTGAAGGAGGAATCTTTGTAAATATCAGAGCCGGGTGGTAAACATTTGGCTGGTAAACCTCAGATACTCCAGATCAGGGTCAGGCTATTTGCAATATTGGGTGGGGCTGATGGGTGGTGTAGACATCTTCTTCCACCCCTGTGTTAGAGCATTACCATAAAACATTTCTTTATCAATGCATTGAATCGGATCATGTGAGTTTATTGGTAGGATAATGAACTTTCAGTGTGCTTAATTCACCAAGAATCACCTAGAGACACCATCTCAAATTAGAAGCAGTGATTCAGCTTTTTGAGTTCCATCACCAAGGAAGAATTTCACAACTTAAGAACATCATTGGCTTGGCAGGCATCAGAGCCTGATACTGAGGCTTGATTGGTGCCATTAATTATGACTTTACACTAGATGGATGCAGGATTCTTAGAAACAGGTTATGTGCATCTAACACTTTTCTCATATGCAATAGAATAGAGCCTTCTACTGGCTATGAGTGGAAATTTCATGCTTGAACTCAGCTGGGACAAGGAATATATTATTAATACTTCTCTAGGTTCTTTTACTTGATTAAACATGTTTTTCAGTTATTGCCTGGCTTTCTGAATGGCTTATGTATCCAGGGCTGTCTTAAGGGCGGCGGGGGAGACCCCAAACTTGTTGACCTTAGGCTTAGGAAAGGTTCCTCAGAGTTGCTGATCTGAAGTTGTTGACCTGAAATTCCACAGATTTCACTACAGGGAAGGAGAGGCAAAAGGGGGTAGGGGGGAACCTACCCCTTCCTATACTGGAGAGAGAGAGAGAGAGAGAGAGAGAGAGAGAGAGAGGAACAGAGGAAAGCAGAAAGGAGAGGGCATTTAACCCACCGCAGTTCGCAGCTGCACTCCCCTCAAGGGAGAAGTTTAAAGGAGCCTCCACCTCATCAGATCCCCTACAACCCCGTGAAGGCAGCCAGGCTGAATAGTTGCTGGGGTTGGGGAAGGTGGAGGGAACCCGGAAGCTGCATCTGAGAGCCCCTGCACCACCTGAAGGCAGCCAGACGCTTCTCAGCTGAGCTGCCCGATCCCGCTCCTACATGTGTGTAAGCAGGAGTAGAGGTGGGGATCTCCCAGCGCGAAGCCTCTCACTTCTGAGAGATCCCCGCCTCCACTCCTGCTTGCATGCAAGCCCTCCTCTCCTCTCCTCCCCCAGCACGGAAGCTACGGCCCTGCTGGGGCGATGCATGCGTGCCCACAGAGAGGGCTCTTAGTACGGTAGACACCCTAGTAGATACAAATGGTGCCTTTGTTTATGGTAGTCTCTGTCACTAGATTACTGCAATGTATTCCATGTGAGACTTCCCTCACATTTGATCTGGAAGCTGCAGTTAGTGCACAATGCTGCGGGACAATCCTTGACAGAAGTGAGGCATATAACACCTGTGCTCAGAGATATCTGCTTGTTGCTGATTTGCTACTAGGCCAAGTATATAAGCAACTTGGGACCAGATTAAATTGCTTTGCGTGACTCGGCAAAGCCACTTGGCAGGTGTGACTGTGCCTGCTTTAAGTGCCCCCCTCCCCACCACCAAGGAATTATCAGCCCAAGCAACAACTGGCTCAAATCCAACATTTTCAGACCACCCAGGCCAAAAATATTCACTTGTAACTTATCTCATTCATATCATCTTACCACATTTTTCTCTACCTTGGTGTCCATCGTACTCAGCCGCAGATCCCTTCAAAGAGACAAAAAGTCAAGAGAAAGTTACATCTATGATGTCCTAGACGTATTTTTTGTGTTCCTTGCATTCATTATCCTAGATTACATTTAAATGAACATTGACTCGTAATGGGCTTCATTTTAAATCAGAGGTGGCTAAGCTGCACCCCATATGTTAAGATACAACATCCATCACCCCTAAGAAGCTTCCCAGACTTTGGGAAGGAGATGCCAGGGGAACATTTAGGGGACTAGCCTAGTCTCCCTGGTCTACTGACCAATACCATATTTTTCAAATAACATAATATTATTATTTTGGGGAATTGTGGAATGAGTATCCAGTTGTTTCACTGATAAAATGGCAACCGTGCCCCATCAAACCTGGACAATTGGACAATGCCAAAATGTTTGTAAAGAAGCCAATGATGTTTTGAAGCCCCGCATTCTCAGAATAAGATGGAGCGTCCTTAGGTGGTGTGAGACACCAACAATGGGGCATGAAGTTTCAGGGGTGGTAACATCCATATTTGGATTATTGCAATGCACTCTACATGGCACTGCCCTCGAAGATGACTCAGAAACTTCAGTTGGCCTAAAATGCAGCAGCCAGATTACTGGATTGGGTTCCATTTAAATCTCACATAACTCCCTTAAAAAACAACAGCCGCACTGGTTGCTAGTTCATTTCTGGGTCCATTTAAAGCTGTTTATCTTAGCATTTTAAGCCCTAAATGACACAGGCCCCAAATAACTGAAAGACCACGTCCTTTTCTACAGGCCTCCCTGGGGGTTAACATCAACAGTCTTTATAGATCTTAATAAAAATTCCTTCAGTAGCACCTTAAAGACCAACTAAGTTTTTATTTTGGTATGAGCTTTCGTGTGCATGCACACTTCCTCTTGGCAGTGCTTTTTTCCCTGGGGGCAGGGGCGTCACTACAGGGGGGCGGGCCGCCCCGGGCACCGCCCCAGAGGGGGTGACAGACATTCGCTGGGGCCCCACCCCCGCGATCTGCGACTCAGCCGATCCCAAAACCTTGCTTGGCGTGAGGCGGCGGCTGGCTTGTGCTTGCTCTCTCGCTCGGCCGCTGCCGGCTCGTGCTTTCCCCTTTTTTCCCCGGCTGGGGTGCGGAGGCGAGGGGCGGGCCACAACGAGGAGGGGCGTCACACCAGCCCCACGCGTGACGCCTCACTGGCACGCCCCTCGCCTCCGCGCGCGGCTCCACCCCCACAAGCCAGCCGCTGCCGCAAGCCGAGCAAGGTTTTCGCCAGGCGGCGGGCCGGGTTGAGCTTCCTCCCTCCCTCAGCTGACGCGCTCTCTTCCTGGACGGAGTGGAGGGGCGGGCCAGCGAGGGGCGTCACAAGCGTCGCCTCCTTAGTCTGCCCCTCAACTCCACCCAGGGAGAGCGCACGCTGCAGCAGGAAGAGAAAGCGCCCGTCGGCCGAGGGAGCAAGCCAGTCCCGGCAGCCGCCCGGCAAAATCATTGCTAGGCGCTGCAGGGCTTGGCTTGCTCAGCCAATGCACACTCTCCATTCCTGCTGCGGCGCACGGCAGGGCGGAGTCGAGGGGCAGGCCAGCGAGGCTGCGTCACGCCTGCACGTCGTGACGTATGCGTCGTGACGTCACGATGCTGCGGAGTGGCGCCCCACCCCCGGGGGTGTCTCCAGACGGAGCGGCTAGCAACGCCCCTGCCTGGGGGGGGGGGACACAGGGGTACGCATACCCCTAAACATTTTGTGAATCTTTGTACTTTTGTCCATTTACTGTATTTGTTTGTTTGAACTATAAAATGGTGATATTCTTGAGTAAGAATGAGAGTACCCCTAAACATTTTTTTTAAAAGAAAATAAAGCACTGGATCTTGGCAATTCCTCCACCCTAAGAAGTTTGGTAGATGGCAGGAGAGGACATTCTTTGTGGCAGGCTAGTCCCCTAAATGTTCCCTCCCCATGGATGTGAATTTGGCATCTTCATCACAGTGGTATCTCTGGTTACGAACTTAATTTGTTCCAGAGGTCCGTTCTTAACCTGAGGTACCACTTTAGCTAATGGGGCCTCCCGCTGCCACCAGCGCACAATTTCTGTTCTCATCCTGAGGTAAAGTTCTTAACCTGAGGTGCTACTTCCAGGTTAGCAGAGTCGGTAACCCGAAGTGTTTGTAATCCAAGGTACCACTGTATATAAAGGTAAAGGGACCCCTGACCATTAGGTCCAGTCATGACCAACTCTGGGGTTGTGGCGCTCATCTCACATTATTGGCCAAGGGAGCCGGCGTACAGCTTCCAGGTCATGTGGCCAGCATGACAAAGCCACTTCTGGCGAACCAGAGCAGTACACGGAAACGCCGTTTACCTTCCCGCTGGAGCGGTACCTATTTATCTACTTGCACTCTGGTGTGCTTTTGAACTGCTAGGTTGGCAGGAGTTGGGATGGAGCAACGGGAGCTCACCCTGTCGCGGGGATTCGAACTGCCGACTTTCTGATCAGCAAGCCCTAGGCTCAGTGGTTTAACCACAGCGCCACCTGGGTCCCATACCACTGTATATAGCTTTCAGTTAATGCCGAGGACATATCTCTTTACCCTTGGTTTTGACACCTAGGATGTGTATTTTTAGGACCCCTGTTATTTCTGTGATCTTACTTTGTTTTAAACTATCGTAGTTTTGACATTGTGCTAAAAAAACCTTAGGGTGAAGGGTTAGTAAAGAATACTACTCATAATGATGACATTTGTGTTCAGAATAAACAGCAGCAGATACTGCCAAAGCTCTATTCCCATTGACATTGCCAGCTTTGGTCGGACAAAATAAAGCACAGATCGGAAGGGATTGAGAGACACACACATTCTCATGATACCAAATCTTCCCCTCCCTTTATGGAGGGGTTTCCCCTGCATTCAGGGGTTCCACACATTTGAAACACAAAGTGACAGGGGATAGGTGATCCTATTTTTCTAGGGATGGGTGCCAATCTTGATTCCTATAAGCCCCTGCCATCAAGACCATCATAGCTAATGATCAGGGATGCTCCAGAGGCTTGGTCTTCTGGAAAGGGAACCTTTGCTTTATGACAAACACACACACACACACACACACACACACACACACACACAACCTGCAATTTTATATCCAGGTTAAAATTAATTAAATGGTCTTCACATAAGGTAGGCACTGCCAGGAGAGGTGGTGAAGACTGCTGACACAGGTCAGATCCACACCATACTTTTAAAGAGCATTTGATACACATTTAAATCACATGGCTTCCCACAAAAAGGCTTTTAAAAAGGGATTAGACAAATCCATGGAGGAAAAGTCTATCAATGGCTATTGGCCATGATTAACACAGTGGAACTTCCCTGTTCAGAGGCAGTTTATCTGAATACCAGTTGCTGAAGGACGACAGCAAGAGAGACCTGTTGTTACATAGCTGCCAAGTTATCCCTTTTTAAAAGGGATTTTCCCTTATGCTGAATAGGCTTCCTCGTGAGAAAAGGGAAAACTTGGCAGCTATGTGTTGTTATCACATCCTACTTATGGGCTTCTGCAGCAAGATGCTGGTCTAGATGGGCCTTTGGCGTGCTATTCTGTGATTAATCTGACAGTATGACTTTGGACTAACCAACCTCACTGGCCACATGTGGAAATCTAGCAGGACTAGGACTGGTCAAATCTGTGAATACCATTTCCTCTTGATTTCTCATTTTCCCACATCAGTTTGTAAAGAAAACAAATCCTCATTAAAATTAATCAGCCCTGCCTTGGGCATTATGCCGCAGGACTCTTCTTATATTCTGTCATAGAGGCTGGACAGTCGTGCATCAAGGATGCTCTACTTCAGGCATCCCCAAACTTTGGCCCTCCAGATGTTTTGAACTACAATTCCCATCTTCCCCGACCACTGGTCCTGGTAGCTAGGGATCATGGGAGTTGTAGGCCAAAACATCTGGAGGGCCGCAGTTTGGGGATGCCTGATCTACTTGCATCCTGCATGGAAGATCCAGCACAAACCCATGGGGTTGGGTTAGCTAACTTTCAAGATCCCATCTGACTCTTTGATTTTACGGTTTTAATTAGGAAAGAAATTCCATAGTGGTTGAGACTAGGAAGGATTGTAAGCTATGGAGAGATGGGAGTACGAAGGAGAGTTCTATAGACCCAGGGTGCCTGAAGGAAGTGGCTGCTAAATGTCTAGAGTCTAGACAACAACGGGGGAATTTTCCTAGTTTTGGTTTCTACCTATTACTGCAGCTGTAGTGGCTTGGCAACCCTAAGAAGAGGACCAGCAAGCAACACCTGATTTTCCCAACTGGATTTGCACAAACCCTATCAACCAATGTAATGACCACAGGCTGCTACTTCTTGAAAGTATAGCAACATCATTTTCTTCCTGGCCTCCCCCGCTTTTGTGACGTCTGGGAAGTGAAGCACTGATGTCTACCAGATCAAACCACAAATCCTGGGGCTTTGTTTCTGGCACCATGGTGTCAATCCTGGCGGTGCTCGCCCTCATGGATAATGTTCCGGGGGCCACAAACCAATGGTAAGTCGGACCAGATGCAGATGTGCATCTTAATTTGTGCGCTGTGCCTTACAAAATACTGCTTTCTGCACACACCCCTCATTCCTAGTAGTGAGGAGGTAGAACTTAGACATCAATATCCTCCTTATCCTCCATGAATTTGTCTGATCCTCTTTTAAATCCATCCATGTTGATGGCCATCACCACCTCTTGTGGGATTGAAATCCATAGTTTAGCAAGGTGCTTTGTGAAGAAGTACTTTCTTTTGTCTGTCCTGAATCTTCCAGACTTAAAACCACAGAATCATAGAATTGGAAGGTACCCAAGGGTCATCTAATCCAGCCCCCCTGCAATGCAGGAATCTCAGCTAAGGCATCCATGACAGATGGCCACCCAAACTCTACCTAAAAACATCCAAGGAATGAGAGTTCACCATCTCTCGTGGGAGTCTGTTCCACTGCTGAACAGTTCCTACTGTCAGAAGGTTTTTCTGAAAGTTTAGTTGGAATCTCCTTTCTTGGAGCTTGAAGCCATTGCCTTGAATCCTATCTGAAAGAGCAGGAGAAAACAAGGAAGCCCCCTCTTCCATGTGACAGCCCTTAAGATATTTGAAGATGGCTATCATATCTCCTCTCAGTCTCCTCTTTTCCAGGCTAAACATGCCCAGCTCCTTCAAGTAATCCTCATAAGGCTTGGTTTCCAGGCCCAGGATCTTGGTTGCCGTCCTCTGCACATGTTCCAGCTTGTCAACATCCTTCTTAAATTTTGGTGCCTGGAACTGGACAAAGTATTCCAGGTGTGGTCTGACCAAGGCAGAATAGAACGGTACTATGACTTCCCTTGATATGGACACTATACTTCTGTTGATTCAGCCTAGAATAGCATTAGCTTTGCAATAACCCTAGATAATACTCTCATGTTCTGCTAGTAAGCCAGGTGTCTGCCATCCTATATTTGTGCATCTGGTTATTCCTGCCTAAGTGCAGAACCTAACATTTGTCCTTACTGAAATTCATTTTGTTACCTTGCGCCCTGTTCTCCAATCCGTTAAGGTCATTTTGAATTCTGATTCTGCCTTCTGTGGCATTAGCTACCCTTCCCAGATTGGTGTAATCTGCAAATTTGATGATATTCCCCTCAATTCCTTCATCCAAGTCATTTATAAAGATGTTGAACAACAACAGGCCCAGGACAGAACCCTGCAGCACCCCACTTTTAATTTTTTTTCAGGATGGTGAAGAACCATTAATGAGTACTCAACCAGCTACAAATCCACCTAACAGTTACCTTGTTCAGCTCACATTTTACCAGCTTCCTCATGAGAAAATCGTGGAGGACTTTGTCAAAAGCCTCACTGAAATCAAGATACACTATATCCACAGCATTTCCCTGATCCACCAAGTGTGTAATTCCATATTTAAAAAAGATTTTTTTAAAGGAAACTCATGCTGGGTCTTAGTAACCACAGCATCCTTTTCTAAATGCTCACAGAACGACTGTTGAATTATCTGTACTAGGTATCTGAAGAAGTGTGCATGCACACGAAAGCTCATACCAAAATAAAAACTTAGTTGGTCTTTAAGGTGCTACTGAAGGAATTTTTTTTATTTTATCTGTACTAGGAATTTCCCTTCATAAGAACTTGGGAATAGACCTGCTTGATCTAGCCAATAGCCCAGGGGTGGCCAACTTCCAAGAGACTGTGATCTACTCACAGAATTAAAAACTGGCAGTGATCTACCCGCTTTGGGGGGATTCAGGTCAAAATTGTTGAGCTTTTTTTTGGGAAGGAAAGCCCTGTTTTGGGGGGTTCACGTAAAAGTTGTTGAGCTTCTTTAGGGAAGAGGAAAGCGACGATGAGCTTTTTTTTCTAGGAAGGAAAGCCCTGTTTTTGGTGGTTCAGGTCATTTTAGGGGTGCAGGGCAAAGATGTTGAGATTTTTTTAGCGGAGCCAAAGTTTTTTCGCTTCTTTGGGGGGAGCCAGTGATCTACCAGTGATCTACCAGAGACGTCCAATGATCTACCGGTAGATCACGATCTACCTGTTGGACGTGCCTGCAATAGCCCATCTAATCCAGCATCCTGTTTGCAAGGTGGCAAACCAGATGCCCATGGAAAGCACACAAACTATGGACCTGAGTGCAACAGCAGCATTGTCCACACTCTGAATACTCTGGTATTCAGAGGCATACTACCTATGACCATGAAGGCAGATTACAGCCACTGTGGCTAGTAGCCTTGACGGATTTATCTTCCATGAATTTATCTAATCCTCTTTTAAAATCACCGAAGTTGGAGGCCATCAGTATAACTTGTGGGAGTGAATATCATAGCTTTAACTATGCACTGCAGGGAGAAATAATTTGCCTGCTCTGAATCTTCTGACATTCAGCTTCATTGGATGAATAGCATTGTAGTTTTAGAAATCTCCTTAAATACCTTATTCCAAAAATCTTCAACTTTGGGATAATCCCACCACATGTGTCTGGACAACCCTTATAGCACATGTGTGAACACCCTGACTGCATAAATGAGAGCTGTCAAGTTTTTAGGTACCAGCCATGGGTCACCTTTAGTGACAGTTCTTTTGTTTGGGCAGATGATGATTTATAAGATGGCTGGGATCATAGTGCCTTCCATTCTTCCTGCTCTAATGAGGTGTCCCAGTTAGATTTCTGCCAGAGTCCAAGACCCTGCTTAGAGTCAAAAGAAATGTTTGTTTGTATTTTATATGAAGAGGAGACAAAGCCGCCTTTTAAGTGACCAGTCTCCCCTTTAATATTTTCCCACTCCCATATTAGAACTTCATGCAAACAAATCTTAGCATATTTACTTGAAACATTTCATCAGGAAAAAAGCACCCCATCAGCACAGGGACTCACTCTGTCATATGTCATATTGATAGCAAAATTTGCAAACAGCACACCTGCCAGGATACAGCAGATGCCCACTATGTGCACCTTCTGGAAATACCTGAAGACATTTCAACAGCTCACTGGAAAAAAATATATCTTGCCTTAGGGGTTCATTTGGAACTGTTTTAAGTCATGTTTTCAGTATGTGTTTTGTACTGCTTTTAAAACTATGATCTTATTATATTTCTATGAATTTTCATGAGACATTTATATAAAAGGAAATCCACAAACTGATAATGAATAATCAAGGGTTGTGAGAGAGCTTCCTCTGGAGACTCCTCAGGAGCTCAGAACATGAGGGAGAGTATCCCAAAATCATCTACTAATGGGCCATACTTTTTGGGGGGAGGGAGCATCCAAGTAAGGATATTGGATACCCCTAAAGTTTTTGCTTCTGCTATTTCTTTTCTAACCCTTCTCCCCATTCTCTGTTTTGAATCCTTATTGCTATCCTTATTGAGATTCCTGCCTTGCTGGGGGTTGGACTAGATGACCCTAAGGGCCACTCCAACTCTACTGTTATATGATTTTATGAATCCAGTGTTTGTTCTACTTAGGGTAGAGCCATTGAAATGAATGAATATTTCTGGCTTAGGCTTATTAATTTCAATGGGTCTACTGTATGTATAACTTAGTTGGATCCAATATGTGTGTACATACATATGTGCACAATTATATGGGGCGCCTTTTTAATCTATCAAACATTTTCTTTTCTTAAATAAGCATCCACTAGATAGATCAGGACCATAGCTCAGTGCTAGAGCATAGTGTTTGCATGCAGAAGGTCCTGGGATCAATTTCAGTCATTTCCCAGTTAAAGGACCTCTACCTTAGACTCCAAGGAGTAAAATATGACCACATACTGTATAAGGCAGTTTCCAATTAGGGATGGAGGAGGATTTAAATTGAGCAAACCAACCTATTTCTCACCTTCTAGACTAATACATAAAACAAAATGTAATAGCACTTTAATTTTTGCTGTTCTCTGTATTTGTGAAATAGTTCTTGGCCTAAAACATGCTTGAATATTGGCCACAGTGGATGAGTCTAATGGGAATTGGAGTCCAACAATATCTGGATGTGAACATTTTCCTACCCATGTTTTACAGAATACCATCAGCAAAACAAATGTCCTTATTCCAAAAGCTTGAAATCAACACTTTGAGTCTGCTTGTAGGAATTTTGTGACATTTCAAGCAGTAAAGATCTCCGCCTGTATTTCATATCCAGTCACCTACTCTCTGCAATGCAATTGACTGGCATTGTACAGTGGAGTTGGCTTTCATGGATCAGTTGAAGCCAAACCCTGAATAATTGCAAAAGGTGTGCCATGGAAGCTGAAACTCAACATTTTATCTGGACAACAGGAGTGAAGAGAGCCCTAGGGCAGAAGCAGAAAGCAACTTACCGTCCTTTGAAGTACCAAGACCACAATGGTTCCCAAAGATGCAAGAAGGCAGATTGTGAGAGAAATGATGGCGAAACAGAAGTATGTTTGGATTGGGGCACTGAACTTCCTGGTGACACTTTCTTCAGTCATATCTCTGGTAGCTTCCTGAGGACAATTCACTTGCATGAAAGATTTCCGTTCTGCCTGAGAGTTCATCCCCTTATGAAGTCCATACCTCTTTCTGATCACCTTCAAACAAGTCTCTGCTCCTTAGAGGATTCCCCCACATTTTGGTTCATGTGATCTGGAAAATAGATTCATCATTTGCCGTATGAAGAAAAATAGGAGAGGAGATCTGGAGGCGGGAGGTGAGTCGACTATGATCTCAACAAAGAGAAGGCTTTTCGGTACCCCCAAAACAGACTTCCACCAGGACAGTGCTTGTGTGAGCCCATTTGTGGTGCCTCACACTGAACAGTGAGATGTAACAAAACGCAGCTCATTCCCCTCTCTCAGTAGATTTGTACAACCCTGTTGTCACATTTTGGTAAAATAAATCACTCTCAATTTGGTGACTTCCTCTTTCACAAACTGCAGACTTGCTTTCCTTTCTTCATGTGATGATGCAGCTACACTGAATGATTTTCGTTTTGGAGATCTGAATTCCCAGAGGCTGCTGATTCAGATATATATATATATATTTAGAAACATGTGTACAGCCTCAACATAAATGCAATGGAAAACATGCTCCTTTATTTCTATACTGTTCCACTCCATGGTATCAAATATTCACAGTTTTTTTTTCTGGGTATCTAGAGACATCCCAAGCACATATGTCCATTATTTATTTATTTATTTATTTAAGTCATGCATATACTGCTCCCTATTTTAAAGAAATCTCTGAGCAGTTTACAGCACCATGATGAAATATAAGAAAAGTAGAAATAAAATAAATAAAAGCGCAAACACAACAAAAAGAAAACAAAGAATCAAAAATTTAAATCATAAGGCATCACAGGACAGACGTACAAAGATACAGCACAGCTCCAAAGGAATAATAAAGTATTAATTCATACAAAGATTTCCTTTACAAATAATAACGATTTGTAAAAATAAAAGTATTTTCCATCTGTGAATTCCATCATTACTGAGAATAAATGTTCTATATCAGGCATCCCCAAACTGCGGCCCTCCAGATGTTTTGGCGTACAACTCCCATGATCCCTAGCTAACAGGACCAGTGGTCAGGGATGATGGGAATTGTAGTCCAAAACATCTGGAGGGCCAAAGTTTGGGGATGACTGTTCTATATAGCCTTAAATGAGCCAGGCATTTCGTATGCTGATGGCACTGAGTGATCATGTGCCTCAATATTTGTATGAGAAACAAAATCATGCCACATATTTTTTTAAAAAAGGTGATTTGCCCTCTGCCCTTTAAATATGTTTAGTTTGTAAGAAGACCAATTTGTCAAACCCTTGAATACCAGCAATCTAGATTATTAAAATTGAAGTTCTTCCAGTACAGCCCTGGAGATGAGAAATATATATATTTTTACTTTCCGAATCTCATTCTCTTTCCATATACAGGTTCAAAAGGGCCACTACAGTGGCACTGGTCAATTGGAGAAGACAGGCGTAGCCAATGCTGTGGTCTCAAGATGCTTTCAGGCACCAATGCCCATCAACCCAAGACAGTATGGCCAACAGCCAGAGGTGGAGGGATTTATGGGACTCTTAATCTCAGGACGTGGGCTTCAGCTCCACATTGGGCAAAAGATTCCTGCATTGCCGGTGGTTGGATTTCATTAGATGACCCTCATGGCCCTTTCCAACTCTATAATTCTATGATTGTATAGTGCAACTTCTAGAGTGCACCATGTTGGCTATGCCTGAGATAAGATACCCCCTTAAAAATCAGTATAAACTACAGACAATGGCAACATACAGAGCTCATAATAACTATTAGCAGATCCACAATACAAAAGAAAAAAACCCAGCCATACTCACAAAATATACAAGATAAAAACACTCTCATTTCTGCTGCTCTCTCCCTACCTTAATATCACATTGAAAGGCAGGGCAAAATTACTCACTCCCCAACGCACAGAAAAGCCTGCACTTACTTCATTCTTACACATGAGCACCTCTGCTATCCCAACAGAGGTTGTTTCCCACCCTCTCTACTTGCTTGTACATCCAGCCTGGCAAACATGGACTCTACTCAGGGAACAGTTGCTATCTGGCTGGTCCTATCCTACAGCTGTCCTCTGTCAGCAGCAATTCCATCAGGCTCCAGCAGAGGAAGAAAAGAGAAGCAAGTTCATAGGCTCAGCCGAGAGACCAAAGGCGAATCTACACTCATCGGTTATAATGTTAGAAATGTGCTATAAAATGTGGCACCAGAGGGTGCTGTAGAGCAGCGAGCCTTCAACAATGGGAAACTTCATTGAGTGTTGTATAACATTACAGTTAATAACATTTTTACAGATCAATGTAGATCCATCCCAAGTTGCCATGGTGATCCTGAAACTGGTCACTACAAGGACTTTGCAAATTTGGGTTTTAGCCAATTAATGTCTGCTCAGAGTGGTCCCACTAAAATTAGGGAATCCATACCATGATAGCAATGCCCATGACTTTCAATGGACCTACTCTGTGTAGCTTTGGGTGCAGCCCTTTGCCTTTTTGTCCCATCCCTTCTCAACACTTTCCACCCTTGTTCCTTGTCTTTTAGATTCTAAGCATGAGGGCAAGTATCTTCTTCTTCTTCTTCTTCTTCTTCTTCTTCTTCTTCTTCTTCTTCTTCTTCTTCTTCTTCTTCTTCTTCTTCTTCTTCTTCTTCTTCTCCTTTTAAGGCTGTTATGAGAGCCTTCTCAAATAAAGAGTATGGTAACAATACTTTAAATAATTAAAGTGTTGTTAATTCTACACTACCAAGCGCCAACCACAGTTTGCCAAAAGGCTGCTTTTGCCCCAACTGTGCAGTGGGTGCTGTAAAGTCTCTCCACAGAGATATTAAATTGGCAAGCAGCTTAAATTCCTTATCTGTACTGTGAGGAGCTTCTCTCACCATAAGCTTCCTTCCTTCTCCTGTATAATTATAATGAAGCCACTTCTCTCCACTTATGCAGCAAGCATGGAGAACCTCTGGCCCATGGGTTGCACACAGTCTTCAAGGCCACTCTATCCAGACTTCAAGACTCTCCCCAGGCCATACTGTCCCCTCTCTACTGATCATCCCGTTCACTGGCCCTGCTCCATGCTCACATGGAGTGTTGTTACCTGACTGCAATGTGTCCTCCAACTGTGCAAATATCTCTTGTTTGGCTGGACAGGAAATGGAGAAGCATAGGTGGAAGCTGTAGGAACATCTGGATTTCGCATGGATGAAAAGTAGAGTACTGTACTAAGAGTCACATCAATTACCTTGTCCATTTTTGGCTGAGGCCTCACCCACCCTTGGTATGTGCACTGCTGGGAGACTGGCTATGAGGGAATGGAAACAGCTCCCCATCTCACGTCTTCCAACTGCTGAAGCTTGTCAATTTCATCTTTTCTGTTCTGTGGTGAGGTCTCGCATCTTGATTAGGCTTCTCTCCCCTGCCCTCTATCTCTGCAGTGAATCAGAGACACCATTTCACTCTGGAGATGAATATTGCAGTGGGTTTGAACTTCTTGTCATTTTCACCTCTATCTGTACTTGCGGTGGTAGAGAGAAAGCATGTTAGTTTCACTAAGGCTCCTTGTTGCCTTTTGTACACAAACATTAATACAATTGGCAGAGTGGAGCTAGGAACTGAGCATCAGGACTGTGATGGAGCCCAGTCGAGATGGAAGCAAGAGTTCAGGGGCAAAGTTACAAGCTAAAAGTGAACCACATCAACCCAGGAATATTATTTTCCAGGAAAATCCAGCCTAATAAAAACCTTTGTAAAACTCTTCCTGCTTTCATGGAGATGAGCAAGGTTAGACCAGATCTTAGAAACATGATACTGCCCAGATGCTTCACCTTTTCAGACTGAAAACCTCCAAATGTTGCCACTTTTTCTCACTTGGGAGTTGTTTCACTCCCCCTGATTGTTTTGGTTGCCTTTTTCCGAATCTCTTCCAGATCCTTAATTGAGGATTACCAGAACTGTAAAGGTAAAGGGACCCCTGACTGTTAGGGAGCTGGCATACAGTTTCCGGGTCATTTGGCCAGCATGACAAAGCCACTTCTGGTGAACCAGAGCAGCGCACAGAAACATTGTTTACCTTCCTACCAGAGCGGTACCTCTTTACATACTTGCACTTTGACATGCTTTCGAACTGCTATGTTGGCAGGAGCAGGGACCGAGCAATGGGAGCCCATGCTGACCTTCTGATTGGCAAGCCCTAGGCTCTGTGGTTTAACCCATAGTGCCACCCACGTCCCTTACCAGAACTGTACAGAGCATTTAAAATGTGATTTCACTGTAGCTTTGTATAACAACGCTAGCTGGCTTGGCCACGCGTTGCTGTGGGTCATCCCTGTGATTCCCCCCACCCAGTCCCGATCCATGATGTATCCCGCCCCTCCTCCCTCCACCCCTTTGGCTCATCCCTGTGTTTTCGTAGGATACCCTTCCCTCTGTAGTCCCCAGGGAGTGTTGTCCCTTCCCCCTGTATATCTATACATTGGCCCCTGCGCATGCACCGTGAACATTTTTTTTTTAAAATATTTTTATTAATTTTCCAATTAAAACCAATTATATCACATTCAATATTTCAAATTATACACATATATATATCAATCAGACCGAATGTTATGCCAAATCATCTAAAGAATTTTTTATTTGGGTTCCCATGCTTCAAGAAATTGGGAATTCCTCGCAACTGTCCACTGCCGTCTTTTTTCTAAAGTTCAAATCGTCCTTCAAGTTCATAATAATCCAGATCTTCCCCTTACAGTCACATAGATGTTTTCCACTTTCACGATTGTTTCCCAGCTGCTGATATAAATATCAAACAAAGTCTCACAGATGTTCTTTCTCCTGTGTGAGTTAATCAGTCCAGCCTCCCCATAAATCTTCTTAATGGAGCTCCTGTTGCGTTGAAGCAATTCGAAGTAGCGCCATCTTAAAAAGCTCAAATCACTTTCGCTTTTCTCTCATAGCCATGAAGATTTACGATCATTATAGAATTTACAGCTTTTCCAGGCAGGAGACCCAAACATCAAACCATAGACTCTTGGTAAATTAATGGATCTCCTTGCCCTATAGCTGAACTTAGCTTCAGGTCGCTGCTCCAATTTAAAGTGCGTCACAGCTCATAAATCCTCCGAACGCATTCAGAACTCCTTCCGTCCGACTAGGGGGGGGCTTTTCTCATCGGCAACTCCACATCTTTAAAAAAATATGCTCAGTAACAACAGTTATAAGGTTCAACTCACACAGTCTTTTGCTTCTCTTTCACTCCAAACAAGCCAGGACATCGCGTCCGGGAAGGTACGAGGCAACAATATGAAGAAAAAAAATAAAATAAAAACTCACTCCCCTTATCGCTCCGTCCCCATCAATCCTTCTTCCAGATGCAGTACAATCTTTGACTCCTCTCACTCGGCAGCATAAATTTCTCAGCAGTAAACAGCGCTTCTTTCCCTCCTTCTGAAGTATGTCCATAGATTTAAGCCTAATTATCTTCTTTAACCATGGAAATCCCCGCCATGCAGATTAGCGTCCGGGAGTCCTGGCCCTTGTAAGTGCTCAGCCCAAGCTCCCCCCACTCCAAAAACAGTCGGAGTGGGTCTGGGGGCATCGCGGGCCAGCGGCCCCTCTCCGTAACCCCCGGAGAGGGTAGGGGGTTGCCATTTACTCCCCTAGCAACCGCCAAATTCCTTACAAAGGTCAGAGAGATGGAAAACAGGTCCGCCATTCCTGCAGGCGGAAACCGGAACCCTTCCACCGTGAACATTTTTATATATTTAGATTATTATTATTATTTAAATAAGAACATGAGAATAGTATAAAGCCTAGGTTAAAAGGGGCACGACTGCCCTTACTTACAATGGCCGCCGGTGCTTCACATGTGACACAACACCCGCTAATTTAAAAAGCAGAAACCTCTCGCCGTGCCCCCAAGTGCATGTTAGGGGAAATGATGAACGACTGCCTAATGCTGCCAAGCGTTTATTAATGCAGCCGCCGGGAGGCGAAGCCTAGTCGGCCTTGGCTTGGGCTAGTATTTAAATGTGAGCCGAGGCCTCCGCCCTGTATCTCCATTCTTTGGCCTCGGCCTGACTCTGTGGGTTATCTGGTAATGGCCGCCTTGGTGGTTTCAGTTGCTCGGTTGATGATGTCATTATTTGGCGGCGCCCTTCAGAGATTCTGCTGGTGACAACACGCGATCTGCCTTTCTATTGGATGCTGCTGGAGTCTTCAGACCTTCTGCTGGTGGTGTCTAATTTGGGCTCCACTTTTTTGTGTGTTTAATAATTATTTTAGGTATGAAAGGTGTGCTTTTTTGGGGGGGGGATTACGCCGGATCCCTCCCTGGTGGGCAAGGTACGTTCTGCCCAAATTTGTTTCAATTTGGTTCAGCGGTTATGGAGAAAGGCTGTTTCATCTGCATGTGCAATGCCTACATTTATATATATATATATAGATTATAACTGGCAGTTCCTGGTCAGTCAGTCACTATCAGTTCAGAACCATTAGTGTATATGTGATTCCTATTATTTTTGCCCCAATGTGCATCACTTTACAGTTGTTTATATTGAATTGTATTTGACATTTTGCTACCTAAATTCTTCTGCAGCTTGAATTTCTGAGCTGGGAAAGAATTCAGTGTGTTTAAAAACTTCCCAGCTTTTTGGTGGGTATTAACAAGTCCCTGAAAAACTTTGCTGAGACTGTTTTGGGAGAAATTCTGCAGTATCCCTATTAATTAACATGTATCTGGAATACTCACTTCAGCTGATATTGTGATGACCACAACTGTACAAGCCCACAGAAAATGGAGCCACCCAATACCATATGAAGAGACTCAAAGTGACTGTACTTCCTCATCATGGATTCATGTTTCATATTGCACAACCTGTAGGTTGCATTCCAACCATAGTTACTCAGGCCCATAGTTAATAACAGAAAATACTTTTGTTGTTCTTTCCCACAAGAGTGAATTATTTCAGCGTTGATTGAATAATGTATTGTAGAATGTGATTATGGGTGTGTGTTTTTTGGAGGTAGGGAAAGTTCTCATAGATCTGTGGCCCTTTCCTCCATGAATTTGTCTAATCCACTATGCACTGTGTAAAGAAGTAAGCAATGCTGTAGAGCAGACATCCCCAAACTGCGGCCCTCCAGATGTTTTGGCCTACAACTCCCATGATCCCTAGCTAACAGGACCAGTGGTCAGGGAATTGTAGTCCAAAACATCTGGAGGGCCGAAGTCTGGGGATGCCTGCTGTAGAGTGACAATACTAATCTGGGGGACTAGCTTTCTCTGTATCTCATGCATCTCAATCCAATTAGGTAGTCATTTGGTGCTGCACAATCCCTTGACGAATAATTTATTTCCAGAAAAGGTTAGAGCAAATAAACATGAACTAAAAGTACAACCAAAGTTCTTGGTTTCAGGTTCCTATCTGCCTTAATGGAGGCAGTTCCCATGACATTGCAGGGATCGAAGGCAGAGAAAAACAAGAATGATAGAAGATAATTCATTCTTGGAAATTCCTCCCAGGGAAGGGAGGAATGGGCTTCACTTTGGTCTGAACCACTGAACCTCTTGGGCTTACTGATCAGAAGGTTGGCGGTTTGAATCCGTACAATGGGGTGAGCTCCTGTTGCTTTGTCCCAGCTCCTGTCTACCTAGCAGTTCAAAAGCACACCGGTGCAAGTAGATAAATAGATACCACTGTGGTGGGGAGGTAAACAACGATTCCATGCGCTCTGGTTTCTGTCACGGTGTTCCGTTGTGCCAGAATTGGTTTAGTCCTGCTGGACACATGACCCGGAAAGCTGTTTGTGGACAAATGCCGGCTCCCTTGGCCTGAAAGCGAGATGAGCGCCACACCCCATAGTTGCTTTTGACTGGACTTAACCATCCAGGGGTCCTTTACCTTTTTTACCTTGTCTCAGTACCTAGCTCTCACTCTGGCATGGAATGACAGGGAGGTGCTGAGTGTAAAAGCACTTCGCCTGGTGAAAACCCTCCCACGCTGCCATTAAGAAACATAGATTCTCCTGTTAATTGGATTTTTAATTGGGTTTAAAGTCAGGCACGCTCTGAGAGATTTTGTCATCAGAACTGCGAAATTACCCAACTGCATTGATCTGAGGTTTAAAACTGAGAAAATGATTTTATTTGGTGTGGGCAGTGGATGATGGAGAGGGGAGCCTCTGGTTTCCTGTTTATTTTGAGTTTCTTTATTAATGATTTGGCAACCCTCTCCAGATGCAAAATTTTAAAGATACAAAATTAGGTTTGATTGTAGTATGGGATAAAACTTGTGATTACAATAACAATTAGCTGTGTAGTGGCAAGGAGCTCTATTGCTGGAATGGATTATCTTGGAAAATTAGAGCAGATACCGTTTCTAATCAACCCCCCCCCCCAAACCCCAACAACAGAGAAGAGATCCAACTTTCATGCACTTTGGCCAAAATGCAGCCGTAAAGATGAAAGGAATTTGGAGCCATGGACGAGGGAGGCATGGAGACCCTGATGGTGATTAATTAAAATGAAAGTACTCCAAGATCCCCTGTGGCGGAATCTGGATCCCTCTTTCCTGGGCTGTGGAAACAATCTAGATGTTGACTCAGTAGTGAGAAAGAGTGGACTGGGAGTATGTTGTTGTCCGGAAACACCAAGCAAGATGGCAGCGTGATGGGGGGAGCTATTGAGATACTTTGAGAATTATCCAGGATTATAGCCCCACTCCAGTTACTCTGAGAGACACCTGCAACTGGAGGAATTTCAAGAATAGGACAGCAGGCAAATGCCAAGGACTACATAATTGGACATATTCAGATGACACATGCAGAGAAAAGGAAAATAATTAGAACAATTCATTTGAAATCCTATGGAAAGTTAGATAAGGTATTAACACGAATGGAAATTGCTAAAAATGCAGCTGTTATCTTAATGATTAAAATACCAACTGAAATGTAATTAGGTTTTAATAAAAGATATGAACCGCAGCAATATAAGAACTGGACAAAGAAATTGATCAAGGAGCACGGGGAACCACTTTGATTAAATTGTATAAATCTGGAAATAATTGGAATTATTTTTATATTAATTGGAATCTGTATAATTGCCAAAACTGTGGTAATATTGGGCAATATTGGAAAATTAATAAAAATTATTATTAAAAAAGTACAATCAAAGTTCACATGGCTTTTATCCACTAAGCCCATTCCAAATATATACATCTGATTTTACTGATTTTGACTGAATCAATCTTTCCCTTTTGTCGTCTTCAGGCAGATCATAATCAAGAATTTATGTTAGGACTACACATTCATTTTCTTTCATTTATTATTTCTCATGCTGTGAATCAGTGATAGAGTATCTGCTTTGCATGATTAAATCTCCAGCATCTTTTGGTAGGGCAGGGAAAGGCCCTTGCCTGAAATTCCTGGGAGCTGCTACCAACCAGGGCTGACAATAGATGGGCCAATGATCAGGCTAAGAAGTATAAGGCAGATCCCTGTTCCTATTTTAGGGGAAGGGTGGTAGCTCATTGGTAGTTCAGCATCTGCTTTGCATGCAGTAGGTCTCAGGTTCACGGAAGGGGGTGGGCTGCATATTTCCTTCCTGTGACGAGGGGGGGAAATATCAATAAATTATACATAAAATACAGTTTTGGAACACAAAGCTTGATCAGAATTCAAGATAAAAATAACTTTGGCAGAAAGAGATAAACTTGAAAATCTTTTTATATATTGGAGAAGGGTTTCAATGGAATGAGAGAGATGTTAATGACATACAAGATACCACAGAAGATTTAGATAACAGAAGATCTAATAACATGAAAGAAAGCAGAGAGAGAGAGATGGTTTAGTGCTATAATCAGAGGAGTTACTCATAAGATTTATACGCTTTGACGTTAAGATGACAATAAAAATGGTTAGACCCTACTATTTATTCATTTCAGTACTGCTCTTTGTATAGCAACCCAAGATGGCACAAAGCCGAAAAAATACAGCAGTCCATTAAAAACATTAAAACAGTGTTAAAATCTTTGAAAAATAGGACTGCAACAGTGAGTCAGGGCAAATTAACACAATACACTCTCTTTGCAACTTGACATAAGCAAAGACCTGGGAACATTGGCATGAGTCAAGTGGGGTGGGGAAGACATTTGACACCTTTATTAATCAAAAATGCATTTGACATAGTGGAATGAGTATTTATGAGAGAGACTTTGACATGTTTTGGCAGAAGTCAAGAGTGGCTAACTTTTGGTGCTCCAGATACTGGCAGCAATTGCTCCCATCTGCCTATCCATCGGTCAGAGATAATGGGTGTTGGATTCCATCAAAACCCAGAGAGATACAGGTTCCCCTCTCAGGCATAGGAAGGGATTCAAGTGGTTAGACAGATTTAACATTCATAGAGCTAGAATCCTGATTGATGGGCAGCAGTTAAAGAAGCCATCCTGGCAGAAGCGCACAATGAGGATGCTTTCTCTTGCTCTTATTTGAGGTGTATAGCAAAGTCCCATTCTCCAGGGATAAGGGATGTTGGGTGTTGTAGGGAAACAATATCTGGAGGGTCCCAGGTTCCCCATCCCTGCCACAGCCTATCTGGATAGATTGCAGCCAAACATTCATGAGGTATAACTGTGGAACACAATACAGGCATGTGTGTGGTCACAGTAATTCTTCTTCTTCTTCTTCTTCTTCTTCTTCTTCTTCTTCTTCTTCTTCTTCTTCTTCTTCTTCTTCTTCTTCTTCTTCTTCCATTGTTGTGTCAATGTGCACAGAAAGCTCTTGTAAGCATTGGTCAGAAGAGGAAAGGATAGTCAGAATGTGCTTACTTCTGCATAGGGTTGCACTGTTGTTGGGAGGAGATAGGAATTGCTGTTGCCTTCCACATTGTTCCCTTTGCTACCAGTTCAAATGAAGGCACAGGTGAGCCAGATATTATGGGGTAGCAGCAGCTGTGAAACATTACCCAGAGTCAGGGAGAGAGAAATGTGTGTGTGTGTGTGGGGGAGGTTTCAGTGTTTTGGACTTTCTAGTTTAGAGAAAAGGCGAGTAAGAGGTGACATGATAAAAGTTTATAAAAAGTATCTGTGGCATGGAGAAGGTGGATAGATAAAAGCTCTCCTCCCTCTCTCGTAACACTAGAACTCCTGGACATCAAATGAAGCTGAATGCTGGAAGATTCAGGCCAGAGAAAATAACTGTGAAACTCACTCCCACAGAATGCATTGATTGCTCTGGAAATGATGAGAGGGTTACCTTTGCCTGACTGGGGAATGGCCCACCAGGAAATCTCTGACAAAATGAGACAACCTGGGCCTCTGAGAATCCAGGGGACCTTAAAGAGTTCTTCTTTTTATAAAAAGAACACCAATGTGATTTTTAAAAAAATGTTATGCACCCCATAAACCTAAGGGGTAGAGCAGGGCATAAGTTTTTTTTTAAAAATGAGCACTTGGGGAAGCCAAATAAGAAGATCATTGGGGTGGAGGAGGCATAAGTGGGAGTTATGAAATAGGCAATAACCTCAAGGGGAAAAAACTTCAGTTCTGGAATTTTGAGAAATAAGCCTCAGCATTTCAGTGGCAATAGATAAAGATCTGTCTGACTCTATGCTTTTGACTCTTGGCAGCTTGTGACTACAATAAGAAGTTTCCAATGTGTCATTTCCACTGGGGGTTTGCGTTCATCCTGTGTATTTGTGTGTGTGTGTTTGTTTGCATTCATGGGAAAATGCACATAGCTGCACAAACATTTTTGGGTGTTATTTACCACACATCTACCATCTTTCAGGGACTGCATAAGGATCCTGCAATGTGTGGGCATAGTACTGAACAAAGAATCCACCCCCAACCCCCCCCAAAGACAAATCCATTACAACTAAGCTGCCAAACCGAGTTCTCATGATTCTAGAATATTAGATGACATGAAAAAGTTATCCAGTTCATCTACAAAACAGTCCTATGAATGAGGAGTTCGTAGAATTCCCCTGTTCTGTACCTTTTTTGTTCTCTTTGCTTGCTCTGAATTGTGGTTTACCTAGGAGGGTTTCTATAAAAAATAATAATCTGGAAATCAAACATGCAGTGTCTGTTTTAGCTTTTTTCTTGATAGGAAACAAGTATGGGGAAACAAGTAAGAGAAACTGGAACTTTTTATACAGGATGGCAAATACGACCTGATGGGATGAGACTCATGACTGGAATGTAGAAATTGAGGGGTATAACCTGTTCAAAAGGAATAGACCAAACAGGACGGGAGTAGTAGTAGTTGCATTTTATGTAAAGGATATGTACACTTGTGAAGAAATCCATGACCTGGAGCACAGAAAGTAGATTGAGAGTATATGGGGGGAAATTGAAGGAGAGAGCAGGGCCGTCTTAAACGCCCCTGCCGCTGTGGTGCGCCGGATCTCTCCGGCGCCCTCCTGCCCCGTTTCCCAGCGTGGTGGGCGGGTGGGCGCAGCGGCGGGCGGGCGGGCAGGCACAGCGCGATCTCTCTGGCGCCCTCCCGCCCCGTTTCCCAGCGCGGTGGGCGGGTGGGCGCAGTGCAGCTTCCACAGGCGCAGCTGTGCGGCAGACCGGCGGATCGGCCGGCCAGCGGGCGGGCGCAGCTCGCGGCGCCTTTCTGGCGGGCCGGCGCCATGGTGCCCTGCGCCACCGGGGGGCTACCTAGAGCCGGGCCTGGGAGAGAGAAACAACAGAGACTTTACTGTAGGTGAATGCTATAGACTGCCAACTTGAATGATGCCTTATTAGAGCATCCTTGAAAAGGAGAGAAATAGCAATCATAGGGGACTTAAACTTCCCTGATATCTGTTGGGACTCAAACTCACACAAGAATGTGTCTGACAAATTCCTCCATTGTCTCACTGACAATTTCATTTCCCAGAAACACCATTTAAATGGCAATGTCCATCAACTGGGGGGGGGGCTGGCCACCTCAAATACTTTATTGAGGGGGAGAGGCAAAGGGACCTCAGTCCCTAGGAGTTGGCTCCTATGCCTCCCCCAAGTCCTCCCCAAGCAATCTGATGCTCCTTGGTCTTGCCTTTGCTCCACCTTTTTCATACCTCTTTGGGTTCTGGAAGACCAGAAAGGAGGGGATGGAACACCTTGCTCTATCACCACCTCTTCCTATTCACCCCTTCTTCTGGCTGGTTGAAGTTCTCCCCCCTCCCTGATGAGCCTCTGCATTCCACAGTAGGGGTGGGGTGGGGTGGGGTGGGAATCACCAGATTTGCTTGCCCCTCTGACATCTAGAGTAACCAGAGGAGCACCTCCCTCTTCTATCCTTGGATGCCTGCCTTCCAGTACCCAACCCACTTCTTTCCCTTCCTCCTCCTCTTCCAAATGGGGCTGCCAAGCGATCTGACTCAAAATAAGGCAGCTTCTTATGTTAAGCACCAGGCAACTGGGTGGGTCTCCTGGAAGTAATTTCATAGCCACCTCTTGCTGATGTATATAGTACGCTTGAGTTGGGAATCATGGGGTCCTCTAAGTGTATGCAGACAACTAGCAACACAATCAGGTTCCTGGCAGCTAACAAATATATATTTGTCATCTGAATCAGATGGAGAATATAATTCATGCCATACGGCAACGTTCCTTATGTGGTGCAACAAGGGGAAAACATTTTGTTTACATTTGCAACCTGTTCTGATCGAGTGGAAAATATATGCTGGAAGTCTCTCTCAAACACTAGTGGCAGCATTGTAAGCATTTTTCCCCTTCTAAATCTGCCTAATTTTTCCTAGCACTTAAAAGATCACAGCTCTCTGTCCCTTTTATCAGGGGAAGCCCAAGTTTCAAAATCATTTCCCCATGTTTCTATGAAATTCTAAAGAAAACAGTACGCAATGCCTGTTGATGCATGAGACTTTAATGTCAATGCATAAGCTCCAACATTTTATAGGGGAAAGTGAGGTCACTACCTAGTTTCCCTCCCTCACCAATTCTAATCATAGACTCATAGAGCTGGAAGGGATCAAAAAGATCATCTAATCCAACTGCCTGCAATGCAGGAATCTTTTGCCCAACACAGGGTTCAAAGCCATGACCATGAAATTAAGAGTCTCATGCCCTACCAACTGAGGTATCCCAGGAGACTGGTGTTTCTGAAGCCTTGATTCCATCTTTTATGTGCTCAGTTTATTTACACAGAAAGTCTTTTACTGCTGTGTTTTAAAAGCCAAGACGGTGGTTGCGATTTTGGTTGGCGATTCAGCAGAACACAGATTAGGCCCAGGGGGCCTCCTGGCTTCGCTGTCTGGCCCTTGGGATTCTTCTTAGGTCATAACCCAACAGAGAGCCACACCTCTCACTGGCCCTGCTTAACACCCTCCTTGAGTGCTTTTGCCTGGCTGGACTGTGTTCTTGAACTCTGAGAATGCCTCTTGTGTGGCTGGCTGGAGGACTGAGTGGAATGTGTGTGTAGAAAGTAGCCAGCAATGCAAAGGTACAATCTGCATTTTAAAAAAGAAAAACCTTTTTTTTACATTGTTATATTTACAGTCACAGGGACCCAGGTGGCGCTGTGGTTAAATCACTGAGCCTAGGGCTTGCTGATCAGAAGGTTGGCGGTTCGAATCCCTGTGACGGGGTGAGCTCCCGTTGCTTGGTCCCAGCTCCTGCCAACCTAGCAGTTCGAAAGCACGTCAAAATGCAAGTAGATAAATAGGAACCGCTATAGCGGGAAGGTAAACGGCGTTTCCATGTGCTGCTCTGGTTTGCCAGAAGCAGCTTTGTCATGCTGGCCACATGACCTGGAAGCTATACGCCGGCTCCCTCGGCCAATAATGCGAGATGAGCGCGCAACCCCAGAGTCGGTCACGACTGGACCTAATGGTCAGGGGTCCCTTTACCTTTACCTTTATTTACAGTCACAGTCCTATGTTAAGGACTTGTCTGCTGAATTGCATCCTGCTATTATAATGAAAAATTGTGTGTGTTCTGTGACACAGAAAATGGTTCAATGGACTGATCTGAAATTTGGCAGCATAAGAGAGGTATTATTATTAGCCTACTATTAGACTGGATCTGTCTTCTGAGTCAGTAGCTAAAAATCTGAACCAGATTCCAGCTTAATGGATATTTGTAATCTGGAATGTTAACTCCAGTTGCATGATAGCTTCAGGCAGTTACATTAGCCTCCTTGAGTCTATTCCAGTAAACAGACAAATCATGGACTTTAGTCCACCACTGTCTGCTGACAGCCATGCATCTCTAAAACAGTGGTAAGGTTGGACTAACCACATCATAGGATGCCGTACCAAATCCATACCGGTATTTCCTAGATAACATGTTTGTTAAGAGTGTGGCCCTTAACCTGTGCAATGTCCTGGGATTTTGGAGCTTGAGTGAATGTAGGAAGCCTTAACATGTGTTAAACCAAAAGGTTTTGGTTAGAACAGAATTGCCTACCTTTTTCGCAGAAAGTATGTGCCTTTTAACAGATGCATGGTAGGTGATGACTCAGAAGAAATATCCCCCTACCCACACTGCGGGTGGTGGAGGAGTTAGAATCTCTAGGCTATGCTCATGTTGTCTGTTTAAAACACAGCTAGGTCATTCTTGTCTTTTCTTTTCAAATAATGAAAAATGGTGTGTGTGTGTGTGTGTGTGGGTGGGTGGGTGGGTGGGTGGGTTGTGGGCTCACAAAGTGTATACACCACTACTCAGACCAGTGGTGGGAGTGCACTGGATGAAGAGTAAAAGTATATCCAGCCTTAGTTTGCACAATTTCAGGTGGCAGTGGATGCTTTGGTTTGTGGGCATTGTGTGTGTGTTCTTTAAAGTCTAGCTACCACATGCCCAGACTTGCCTGAATTAGCCCAGACTTGCCTGAGCTGCCCCAGACTTTCCTTACAGTCTTGTTCAGGCATAGGCCACCTTGGCTCTCCAGATGTTTTGGAACTACAACTCCCACGATCCCTGACCACTGCTCCTGTTAGCTAGGGATGTTGGGAGTTGTAGTCCCAAAACATCTGGAGAGCCAAGGTGGCCTATGCCTGAACAAGACTGTAAGGAATGTCTGGGGCAGCTCAGACAAGTCTATGCCTGCTCTTGTTTCATGTCTTGCACCCAGGGGTGAACCTTCCAAAACGAAACAAGAACCACTGCACAGCTGTCCTTCAAAATTCACACTCCTCTAAATTCTCCAGTTCAGTTCTCCAGCTGAGTAATGAGTACAGAAATGCATACACTGGGGTAAGGTGTCCAGAAAAAAAAGCATATATTGATGAAAAGAACATTAAAAATGCATTATTTTAGGGGAAATGGCTCTACAAAAATCTTTATTTTTATTCCAAACTGATGTGGAAATGTGGAGAACTGAACAAGTTTAGAAAAAATGAGGAACTGAAATTGTCTGATTTTTCTGTACCTCCTTGTACCATGTCTATTTATGATTATGCCTGTGCATCCATTTCTCATTTCACAGTTCCAATTCCTCATATCAAGTAATCCACATACAGCCAATATTTTAGAAAGGAGTCTTCTGAGTTGGAAATGCCTCTGGGAATGCCTTTTTGCTGTGGATCTCCTTCTAGCCATGCAAAAAATAAACAGCCTTCTTCTTATGTCAGCCAGAGCATGTATTAAATGCTAGAACCAACACCACCCTCTGTTTAATTCCATTAATGTGATCCTCTTGTTTCTTTATTAGCTAATAAACCAAAGTTCCTGGTTGAGCAATATTGGTTGGCACATGTTAAAGTTAGCCCCAGAGGTAAAGCTGGGACAACTAGATGCCCATCTGACTTTACTGCATTAAGAGACCCATATGCTAGTATTATCAAAGAGAAGGACTGCCGAAACATCACAGCATGGCAGGCATCAGCCAGAGTAACCTTGGCATTCTGGCTCTTAAAACTATGAAGCTAGATAACAGAACACAGAATTGGAAGCAAACCATAGATCATCCAGTCCAGGTGGGTAACTTTTTTTAGCCCAAGGGTCATATTTCCTTCTAGGCTACCTTCTGAAAGCCACATGCCAGTGGCTGTGGGTTAGGGTGACAGAGCAATGAAAGCAAGAATTACCTTTGTGCAGTAGTGATAATTTCTACACACACAGACCCACTTCTTTCTATCCTCTGTGCAGGCAAGCAAGAGGCATTAACAGAGATTAAGAGTACTTTCTTTCTCACACTACCCAGTGCTTCCTGCCTTAATGGGTGCAGCTCTCACATTAGCGGAGATCATGTGTGGAGAATAAACAAGGATTATTTGAGGGTAATTGTTCTTGCAAGCTCCCCAAAAAAACCCTGGGGAAAGTGAGCTTCACCCGCAGATCATCTTGATACCTGGCTCTCGCTCCGGCATGGAATTCAGGAGGCAGGAAGATGCTGGGTTCCTTATATAACCTCCATGGATCGTGAACTTAAGACACTCCAATGAGACAAGGAGCCTCTGAGTGCTGCCCAGCTCCCACAGCAGATAGATGGGCGTGGGAGTGGCTGTAGGCCAAGTCTCCTGAGACAGATGGATGCCAACCCAAATCCCCTAATAACTTTGCAACCTGTTCATATTCATATCATTCATATATTCATATTCATATCATCTATCTATCTGCAATGCAAATACACTTTAAAAACAGTAGGCATCATAAATTATCAAACTGTCAATAAGATCAACAAATTTTGAAAGCAAATATGCATAATAAATTGGGTAGGTTTGCCTAACCAAAATGTTTTTTAGCAGGTGCCTGCCTGCTATCAAGAGGCAGGGAGTTCCAGAGATCAATTTGCACTTAGCAGAATGGTTCATCTGATATCATGTTTTTGTTGTGAGAGTTCGGATCCAACCCCACAGTTCATCCTGTCTGCTTTAAATCATTTCAACCTTTTGCACAGGAGTTACTGTAAAGATTCAGGAAATGGTGAGGTTTAGGTTTTTTGGTTGTGTGTGTGTGTTTGTAAGTTTCCGAGGAAAGAACTGAAATTAAAGCAGCAAGCTTCTAACTGCAGTCATCCTCAAGCCATTTGACTATATCACCGCCAGCTGCGTCCTCGGAAACCAGAGCAAACACTGCTTTTGATGTGGTCTCCAGAGCGAACGCTGCGGAGGCAGTGCATGAAGCTCCAGCTAATTGCAAAGCAGAGGTTTGGCCTGTGGCTCCCCTTGCTCTGCTTTGCATTATTTCACGCTTCTCCACCCTCATACCATATGGCGTCTCTGAGTAGGAGACTATAGGAGGCTGTTTAATAGGACTGGGAGCCTCAGGCCCGGGACTGGAGGCACCTCTTCAGAGTCCGAGTCTGGGCCTTGGACCACTCTCTAAGCCACACCCCCTTTCCCTAGGCCACACCCTTCGCTGGCCCTACTTCTGCTGCTCCTTGGGCGCATTTGCCTCCCTGCAGTGGTTCTCAAAGCGTGTGGTGCCCCACACTGGTGTGGCAGAAGAAGGTGGCAAGTGTGGTGGTAAGATTCCAGGAGAGTCAAAGAAACATTTAAAATTTTCAGTGTAGTAAAGTATAGAACAGGGGTGCCCAATTTTTTTTCAGAGAGGGCCGATTTGATGAAGTGAACATCCGTTAGGGCCAACCAAAGTTGTTGAGTTTTTTTTAAGGATTGAAGTTGCTGAGCTTTTTAAAGGATTTCACCCCAGGACATATACTGTCATGGGGACCGGCGGATTAGGCCCCCAAAACAGACTTTGGACATGCGTGGTATAGAATAATGTAATTTTTATATGGGTGTGGGTGGGTGTACATACATACACACACACACACACAAACACACTCATAATGAGAGCAAGAGCGTTGACGTTTCTTCTACATATTGTTGTGAACAGGGATTTCCCACTGACAAATTATGAAAGCTCAGGAAAAAGAATGGCTTCTTTGTGCTAATGAGGAGAAGGGGGTTAGTTTTTAATTAAACCTACCGGTAATATAAATGAATCACTCAGCAAAAGCAAGCTCACAGCTCTCATTGAGTCTGTATACATGCATGGGTGTAGCCAGGACTTTTGTTGGGAGGGGGGGCAGAACCAGTGTGATTGGTCAGTTAGTTAAGTATTTCTATTGTTTGGGGGGGCAGCTGCTCCCCCTTCTCTCCCTTGGCCGCTTCCATAGGTACATACATTAGAGGCTTGCACAGCCAGGAAGAACCAGATTCGCAAAATGGTGGACACCTGGCTTACTAGCAGTACATGTGAAAAAGGGTCTAGGGGTTTGGGTGGGCCACAAACTTAACATGAGTCAACAGTGTGATGCAGCAGCAGCAAAAAAAGCTAATGCTATTCTAGGCTGCATCAATAGAAATATAGTGTCCAGATCAAGGGAAGTAATAGTCCTACTCTATTCAGCCTTGGTCAGACCATACCTGGAATACTGTGTCCAATTCTGGGCACCACAATTTAGGAAGGATGTTGGAACATGTGCAGAGGAGGACAACCAAGATGATCAAGGGTCTGGAAACCAAGTTTTAAGAGGAACTGTTAAGGGAGCTGGGTATGTTTAGCCTGGAAAA
Organism: Zootoca vivipara; assembly: GCF_963506605.1. Lineage (NCBI taxonomy): Eukaryota > Metazoa > Chordata > Lepidosauria > Squamata > Lacertidae > Zootoca > Zootoca vivipara. The sequence continues at coordinate 7,406,385 of NC_083294.1, read as the reverse complement.
GAGGAGAGAGGATATATGATGGCCATCTTCAAATATCCAGAGAGCTGTCACATGAAAGATGGAGCCATCTTCTTCTCTCCTGCTCTAGAGGGTAGGACTTGAACCAGTGGATTCAAGTGACAAGAAAGGAGATTCCAACTAAACATCAGGAGGAACCTTTGGACTCTATGAGCTGTTCAACAGTGGAAAGGACTCCCTCAGAAGGTGATGGACTCCCCTTCCTTGGTGATGGCCATCTGTCATGGCTGCTTTAGCTGAGATTCCTGCATTGCAAAGGGTTGGACTAGAATGATGACTCTTGGGATTCCTTCCAACTCTATGATTCTACCGTATGATGATTCTATGCGCTTTTGCTTGTAAAGAACAGAACCTGCCTGCCATCTACTGGTATAAAGTAAGAAATGGTTCTGAGAAAGAAGCAGAGAATGGGTGAGTCTAAGTTAGTTGAAGCAGTTTGGCCTCTTAGCCCTTCCCCTTTTTTTTACCACTCCTTGAGGCACTGGATTTGTAATGCAAGAGGTCTTCAGCATTTGTAAGGTGAAACCATGTACAGCAGTTCTACCAGGATAGGTCTTGAGGGTCTAGGGTCCGGATAGAATGACCAAGAAGGGACCCAAATGTATCAGAAAAAGTATGGGATACCAACCTCACCCTCTCTTTCAAAATGTCTCTACCCATTTTGTGCTGGCACCCACAAGACATATAGTGAGAGTACCAACCCTTTCTATGTCTTTTTACCCCTCAAAAGTACTGAACAAAGGAATGCCTAAAAGATTGTCGCACCTCTGATATGGGCTCAGCAGGAGAGGTTCTTCATTAGAAACCACATCACTGGGTGCTGTATAATGGAGGGAGAGATAATTGGATATTCTTGAAAGCAAACAACCATCTTGGTGGTCCTGGTCTACCCAGAAAAAGGACATGGGAAGGTTGCTTTATCCCAAATGAGACCACTAACCCATTGCTTCCAGTATTCTTCACTGAGTTTCAGAAGCAAAATTGTTGTTTAGTCGTTTAGTCGTGTCTGACTCTTCGTGACTCCATGGACCAGAGCACGCCAGGCACTCCTGTCTTCCACTGCCTCCCGCAGTTTGGTCAAACTCATGTTCATAGCTTCGAGAACACTGTCCAACCATCTCATCCTCTGTCATCCCCTTCTCCTAGTGCCCTCAATCTTTCCCAGCATCAGGGTCTTTTCCAGGGAGTCTTCTCTTCTCATGAGGTGGACAAAGTATTGGAGCCTCAGCTTCACGATCTGTCCTTCCAGTGAGCACTCAGGGCTGATTTCCTTCAGAATGGATAGGTTTGATCTTCTTGCAGTCCAGAAGCAAAATACAAAGCCTCAAATTGATGGTGAAAGATTCAGCTTTATCAATTGTCACATTTTTGACTGATAGCAACATTGCCCAAGTTCTCCTAACAAGGCATTGTTTGGGGCCATCAACCCAGGGGAAAGCTGTCATCAGCACCTCATTGTCCCATGAAGATCATCACTAGCAATGTAACTGCCTGATGCTATTTCAGGCCCTTCATCCATTTAGCTCAGCATTATCAACACTAACTGGCACAGGCTCTCCGGTATTTCAAACGGGATACTGGGGATTGAATGTTGAAACAACTGCATGCTATGTGTGTGCTCTGCCAAGGTGTTTTGGCCCTTCCCTGAATACATAGGAACAAGTGGATTCATCCCATAATGACCCACCTAGCTTAGGACTGTCTCTACACTTAGTTGCAGAGACTCTCCAGAGTTTCAGGCAGAATCTTTCCTAGCCCTTATCTGGAGGTGCCAGGGGTTGAACCTGGGATCTCAAACACTAAGCTATGGTCCTTCCCCTTCGATTCATTTCTGTGCCATTTTGAGACTAAGCCTCACCTTTAGAATACTGTATTTTTCTGTGTATAAGACTAGGGTTTCCTCCCCTTAAAAATAATGTCAAAAATTAGAGGGCGTCTTATACACAGATAGTGCCGAGGGTGGGCTGGCCATTGGTTGCTGCCACAAAAATAGGGAGCATCTTATACATGGGGGTGTCTTATAGATGGAAAAATGCAGTAATTTGGTACAGGAGGCAAGTACTTTCTCCATTACCATCTATACTCTTGATTGTCAACATTGTCCCATGGTCTCACAAAGAAGTTCTTCCAAAACTCCTTTCCAGGGATCCTTTAACTCAGGGGTAGGAAATCTGTAGTCCTGCACATCATTGCTTTCACTGGCAATGCCAGGAATTTAAATGGAGACTGCCTGCAATTTTTCTGTCGTTGCTATGGTACACGGACAGACACAGACACAGACACACACACACAGACACACACACACTGCGGAGAGCCCTATATACGCCCATAGCCCTTGAATGTATACCAAACAATATGACACATTAGTGGGGGGGGAAAGACTCAGAGATTTCTGTAAAAGTAAAATTGTGCTTTTATTTAATTTTTTTAAAAATGTACAATCAGACACTGTCCTGCTGTGTTTTGGAAAGCATGGATTGTTTAAAAAAAACAAAACAAAAACAAAACCATGATGACAAGAAAACTTAGCTTATTATTATTATCATCCTTTTCTTTTCTTTTCTTTTCATTATATTAATAATATTAATCTTAGGATGAAATGTTTAAATAGGGCTGCTTTCTTCCTTGCCCTTTTCTATATCTGTGTTTTTTTAAAAAAAAAAACAGAGAGAGAGAGAGAGAGAGGTGGATCCAGACTTGCAGTGCAATCCCCACCATGCCTACTAAGAAGTTAGATCCTCCTGTGTCTCAGTGTTGCCCTTTTCGAACTCAGCAGGGAGGAGGATGGGGACAAAACTAGAATGTCGTTGGCTCTGGTGCTGCCTACTTTTCTGCACTCTGCCATCCCCCCTACCAGTCCAAATGTGCACCAGCCACTACTACTCCCAGGTGAGTGGAGATAGGATTGCACCTTTAGTCATGCTTGGAGTAAACCCACTGAAACCAATGGAACTTCAGTTAGTCATGGAGAGGTCTGGATCCAGTCTGTATATATAGGGAAAGATTCCAGATCATCAGCTAATAAAGCTCAAGGATGGCTAATAATGATCACAATAATAATGTATATATATTTTTGTGTGTGATTCTGTGTGTGAATATGCCAGATTGTGTCCTCTTCCCTGACATCCCCTCCCCTCCCCGCTTCCCTCCCTGGCGATTGTCATCTTTGGTGCAAAGAAAGCCAGCTACAGATAGGGTGGGGGGTGGGGGAAAGGATGCTCAGTTGAGCATGCTACGTTTTGAAGAAGCCTTTCCCACCCCCCCAATAAAAATGGTCAAGGGAGCCAAGGTTACGTCAAGCAACACTGATGCTTTGGTAAAGTTCCCATCTCCATTTCTAATCTCCCTTCCCCCAAATTTCTGGATAAACAAACAAACAAGCAACCATTCTTTTTCTTTCTGTCAGCCAACCCTGTGGAGGATTCATGCTCTCTTTCGTCTCCCTTCAAGATTCCTAAAGCTGTATGGTCGCAGTTTCATCTCTGCAAACTGGATGGAGTGCTCATGACCTTTCCAGTGGAACCAGTTGACGCCCTGCGAAAACAGAGGCAAGAATGGAAGGTTGATATAAATGAATGGACGAAGGCAACTGTTTACTAGCTGTTGTGTGCAGTTAAGAGTATCAGCTACAAGCCATGGCATCCCTGGTTGAAATGCCATCATAGCCATCAATTCTATAGGTTGATATTTATTCCCAAGCAGTCCTCAATAGCAATGGTGGGAACCTCAGACTCAAGGGACAAAATGTGGGCTTCCAGGGCTTCCTATGCGGCTTCAGGACTTTCACCATTCCACATCTCCTTTCTCTGGGTCTCTTTTAAGTGCCTGGATCTGTGGCAGTGCCGTCTGCTTGCTTGTCTAATCAGAGAGTAGGTATGTAGGCAGGGATGCCAGAGAATTCCAACAGAAACAGGATGAAATGGGCTCTGCACTGCTGGAAGTATTTAAGCAAAGCTGAAAATACAGCCATTTGTTGGGGCTGATGTAGCTACACCCTGAACTTAGCTCAGTGGGATGTTCAGGGTTTCTTTTGCTTTGATGCAATGATTCGCCTTGTTTTGCTCGGTATACATCCATTGGAATTAATGGATCTAAGTTGAGTGAGTAAATGTCAAGGAAAAAATCTGCACCTGATGCCTTGTGGGACATCTTCAGGAGAACAAAGGGCCAAGGAGTAAACCCTACACAAATCCAGCATAGAGCCCCTAAAGCAGCCAGGTGGCATCTTGCATGCCTCCTTCTGGCAACTCCTGCAGCCTAGCTGGTGCCAAATGTATATGCTTTCCTTTTGGACCACATCAGGGAGGCTGAGAGGGGACGCATCATAATCAGGACCTCCATACACATTGCCTAGGCTAGTGCCCCAGAGATGGCACTGCTAACGCAGCAAAAACAACATGGAACACATCAGTTATGAGTTATTGGTCTCTTTAGCCACAGCAGGCAATCCAATTCTCCAGCAGTTTTGACTTCACCCCCGGAGGCGCACTGCATTGTCTCTTGAGGGAGACAGGTGCCAACAAAAAGTTAGCACTGTCCATTAATTTCAATGTCTACTCTGAATAGGGCTAACACTGGTAGGACAACCTCCCATCTTCACTTCTAAGCTCTGCAAGGTGGTGACTTGGCCACTTGTACCCTGCATCACAAGTGCAATGTACAACAGCAACTACAACAACTTACCTGTTGACAAACTTAGTTGGTCTCTAAGGTGCTGCTGGAAGGAATTTTTTAAATTTTTGTTTCAACTTACCTGGCTGTGGTTGTTGTCCCCATATCTACCCATCAGGTTAACACGGTGGCAGTTCTTGTACCAGAAAGCCCCTTTGTATGATAAAGCGCAGTTAGTGATTGCTGCATCATGGTCCTTGTCGTAGGTGGAAAAGAAGCGTGCATTGTGATAGGTCATGGAATCGCCTGTGTGATGGAGAAAAAACATAGCTGATTTTTAGGTTGTTGCTAGCAGGAACTGTACTATACATTTTTGTGACCCGAGGTGAAGGTCAAAATAGTATGTCTCCCCTTCCTCATTCCAAATACAAGTGGCTGCTGCCCCTATTGGCACCTGTAGGGTGGAAGTCTGGGAGTCCAACAGTATATGGCACTAGAGTCAATAACAGGTGGAGCCAACTAATCCTAGTTTTTAACCCACCCTCTTCACTGCTGAGTTCTAACAAGGGCAACACTGAGACAAAGGAGGAGGAAGACCACAGGCAGGGCCAACCTTTGAACAGGTAGGAAGGCAGGTAGGTGGCCTTGGAGAGGGGACTGGTTGAAGAAGAGGAGGAGTAGTAGTAGTAGTTTGGATTTGATATCCCACTTTATCACTACCCTAAGGAGTCTCAAAGCGCCTAACATTCTCCTTTCCCTTCCTCCCCCACCACAAACACTCTGTGAGGTGAGTGACTAGCCCAAGGTCACCCAGCAGCTGCATGTGGAGGAGCAGAGACGCGAACCCGGTTCACCAGATTACGAGTCCACCACTCTTAACCACTACACCACACTGGCTCTCTTGAGCAGTCCTGACTGGTTTTTAATAAAGAAAGCAGGTAGGTTGGAGCTGACTGAAGGGGAGTTCAGTGCGGTGGCGTAGTGTGGGAGGGCGGGGGGGGGAGGACTCTTGGTGCTCTTTTTTTTTTGGAAGGGGCACAACCATGTCCCCATGACAGGCTCCCTCACTGAAGGTGCGCCCGGGCCAGGCCTTCATGGTTTGGGTGGTGGCAGCACCTCGTGCTCTTTATGCACGGGAAAGGGATGCCCATGCATGCCGCACCCTAAGCAGGCCAACAGGGAGGGGGAGGATGCAGTTGCTGCCACCACCCTCTACCACAGAGGGAAGATGAGGGTGTGACCCAGGGGCGGAAGGGGTGGAGAGGTCATGGCAGCATTGCCGCTCCTCTCCTCTGCTGGGCTCTGGCATGTGAGTGTGCTTCCTGTACCACTTTGCAAGGCTGGGATCAGGCAGTCCTATCCCAGCCTTGCAATGCTGTGCAGGGCTGCCAGGGCTGTGTGAGTGCACCCTTCAAATCAGTCTGATTGGACTGATTTGAAGCAGCGTCGAGGGTAGGGCTGGTGCAGCAGCAGTGGGCTCCCTCTGCACTCTGCCCCCCGCGTCCTGCTGAGCACTTCACATATGCCCCAGGCAGTGGTAACATATGCTCTGCTGCTGGTTCAGTGGGTTATACTTGCTCCAGTGGACTTGGCTCCACCCAGGAGCACCTCCAAGGGACCTTTGGTTGTCCATTGTTGGAAAACAGAAAGTTGTACTAGATGGGCCTTTGCTGTGTTCCAGAAGAGTTGCTCTTATTCCCACTTACGTTCTTTAGATGCATAAGGTGGGTGGGACCTTTGACAGTGGGACAACCTTCTCCACTATACCTTAGGTCAGTGGGCTAGCTTAGGTGGCACAGAGCAGATAGGTTCAGGGGTCCCAGGAGGAAAAGGGCAGAATGCTGCTGTCCCCTGACATCTACCGCCTGAAGTAGCTGCCCCACTGCCTAATGATAGTGCCAGCCTGGCTTGTGAACACAAAAGAAAGACTGATGTTACCGTGGGCAGAAACAAAGAGAATGGTCTGAAGTAGTGATATGAGTGAGCCCTTCCCCATATTGGAAGAAATCTGCAGAGAAATACTGATGAATTTCTATGATGATGTTTAAATAAGTGAAGAAATAGCAAACTAATGGTGGAATTGTGAAGAACTAAACTTAATATTGGGAGGGGTGGGGAGAAACTGAGAGAACCAGAAATGGACAGATTCACCCATCTGCTCTTTTTTTGGGGGGGAGGGGTACCAAATTTCTAGTCTGGTGGCCACTGGCAGTTTCCACCCCACCCCTAGCAGGCTTCAAAACAAACCTTGGAAGGGTGCATATGGTTTGCATTATAAATTTACCTATCTCTGGGGATTCTCAGAACAAACAGACCCATGGAGATTAGCACACATGACTACTTGCATCTATTTATTCCAACGGGGCCTGCTCTGAGTTGAATTAGCTGGTCACGACTCCTCTAGATTCTTCACTCCCTTTCTATTGAATGTGTTTTGTGTTTGTTGAGAGATCGTTCTGCTCATTCCAATACAGGTTCCAATATAAGGGGGTGGGAAGGGGGCAAGGAAAGGACTGGAAGGAGCCTGTGGGATTTGGCCTGCCATCTTTGCAACAAAGCAGATGTGGCCTTCCATAACATTTCCCATGCTTTGTCACACAACGTACAGCTTGTTATGATGAGGAACCGCTAAGCACATTCTTGGCATCATGTTCCTTCTTGTGTAAGCCATATTCAGGACAGGTACTTAGAGCTTCAAGAGAGACATTGCTGGGCTCAGCCTGGCTGTTTACATTCCAGGACAGAAGAAACAGCAAGTTGCTCAGCGCCAGGTAGATTTAAAATTGAAATGGCACACAGAAGCAATGTTACACAAAAAGGCCCATAATCCCTTGCAGGAGACAAAGGTATCCCAATGCAACCCCATTTTAACCCTGTGTTAAATTGATGGACAAAAATAAAATACTGCTCCTTCTGGGGGTGAGGAACTCTTTATCAAGAGTAAGAAGTGCTCAACCACCACGGACGTCAGCTCTTAAACTGCATTGCAAGAACCAAAAATGCCAGAACTTGGGGTTGGGTTTGTTTCCCCCCCCTTCCCCCCATGCATAGCTTACACAAAATTAAGGCTGAGGGTCACAACAAGTTATTAGCATACATTGTTGACAGAGGGGATACCACAGTTTGAAAAGGATTTTGACAAGCTGAAACATGTGCAGAGGGCAACCAGGATGATCAAGTGTTTAGAAAACAAGCCTTATGAGGAATGGCGGAGGAGGCAAGCTATGTTTAGCTTTGAGAACAGATGACTGAGAGGAGATGATAGCTATCTTCAAACATCTGAAAGGCTTTCATATGGAGGATGGAACAAACTTTGTTTCTGCTGCTCTGGACGGGAGGACCCAAACCAATGGATTCAAGAAATAAGAAAGGAGATTCCTACTAAACACTAAGAGCTTTCTGAGGACTCAGCTAGATTGATAAAGAAAAAGCATTTTATGTGTGTTGTATAAGCAATATAACCCTGTGACACCAGATGGCGCTGTGGATCCCCATCTTTCCCAACTGGATTTCCCTGTACAGTGGTACCTCGGGTTACGAACGCGATCCGTTCCGGGTCGCAGTTCATAACCCGAAAAGTTCGTAACCCGAAAATGCCATTTTGCGCATGCACAAAGCACTATTTTTGCTATTTTTGCGCTTTGCGCATGCGCAAACACGTGTGGTGCTTCTGCGCGCGCGCGCCAAAAATACTTCTGGGTTTGCGCAGTTTGTAACCCGAGGTGTTCGTAACCCGAGGTGTTCGCAACCCGAGGTACGACTGTATGAGTTTACAACACATTTAACTGAAACACTTATTTGATCCAGCCTGACAGTAATAGCTGTTTGACAGTGGAATGGACCACCTTGAAAAGTGATGAGTTCTCATTCATTGGCTGTTTTTAAAGAATGATTGTATGACCATGTGTCAAGGATTCTTTAGTTGTTATTTCTATATTGCATAGGTGGACTGGATGACCCTTGGAGTCACCTCCAATCCTGAAATTCTAGGATACTTATAAAAGGTGACCACAAACAATGAATGACTGCAGCTGCATTGTTTCCATTTTTCATTTCTCCTACTACAAATAAGACTTAGTTGGCTATCACCTGTTGTTGTTGTTGTTGTTGTTGTTGATTATGCTAATCAAGACTCAACAAGAGAAGAAATCAAATGAGACATGCTCCAGGTAAGGATTCCTTTCTTAGAGATATTCAGATTGTCTCAGAACCTTTTCTTTAAAAACAACAACAACTATGATACATTACTGTAACTTCCTCCAAATTCTTCATAAAATGAAAATGAGGAGGTGGGGGCAGAGGTGTGGGTCCTTCTGTGACTGACAGCTCCAGTTTGCAATCTAAGAATGACTTTACCAGAGCTTTGGCGGAAGGACATAGAACACAACAGAAGTAATTTGGGCTTCTGATTTCCCTCTGGTTTTTTTCAGGAAGGTGTTACTAGATATACATTATACTTTACAGCTGCATCTGTGATAAATAGGTAATAGGTTATTAGATGTTGTATTTTACAGGGTGTCCATGTTTATTGCTTGGATGATACTGGGTATAGTTTGACATTGCTGTTTAGCATATATTGACGATGCTCATTATGTATTATGTACCATTAGGTACTGTATATTATAGTTAAAGCTATGGTTTTCCCAGTAGTGATGTATGGAAGTGAGAGCTGGACCATAAAGAAGGCTGATCGCCGAAGAATTGGTGCTTTTGAATTATGGTGCTGGAGGAGACTCTTGAGAGTCCCATGGACTGCAAGAAGATCAAACCTATCCATTCTGAAGGAAATCAGCCCTGAGTGCTCACTGGAAGGACAGATCCTGAAGCTGAGGCTCCAATACTTTGGCCACCTCATGAGAAGAGAAGACTGCCTGGAAAAGACCCTGATGTTGGGAAAGATTGAGGGCACTAGGAGAAGGGGACGACAGAGGACGAGATGGTTGGACAGTGTTCTCGAAGCTACCAACATGAGTCTGACCAAATTGCGGGAGGCAGTGGAAGACAGGAGTGCCTGGCGTGCTCTGGTCCATGGGGTCACGAAGAGTCGGACACGACTAAACGACTAAACAACAACAACAACAAATTATTATAAGTTACATAAATGCAGCTCATAACAATAATTAGTACACCGTAATAATCAGCACATAATTATATATATGTTCTGCAGAATCATAGAATCGTAGAGCTGGAAGGGACCCAATTGGTCACCTAGTCCAAACTTTTGCAATGCAGGAGTGTTGTTAACCGCCTTGCGGCAGTATATAAATTTCCAAACCAAAATGAACAAACAAACAATCACAGAGGCTTGCAAGTTATTCTGAGGCTAGCACACAAACCTACCTGCCGTTCCACTATATCCTTCCACTCTCAGCCGGTAGCGAGACCTGGCATCACCGACAAAAAACTTGTCATAGAGGGCATAGGCAGTTTCTTCATGGTCACGCAAATCCACCCGCAGCTCATACTGGCCCTGGGAAGTGATTTTGTGGAGCCTGTCCAGACCTACAGGGAACAAATGCATGGTTCTATACTTAGGCAGGAATAACCTGCTGCAGAAATATAAGATGGGGGACAGCCGAGTTGTACGTGTGAAAAGGATCTAGAGGTGTTAGCAGGCCACAAGCTTAACATGAGCCAATAGTGTGATGCAGCAGCATTAAAAGCTAATGCTATTCCAGGCTGCATCAACAGAACTATAGTATCCAGATCAAGGGAAGTCATAGTATTGCTCTAGTCTGTCTTCGTCAGACCACACCTGGAATACTGTGTCTAGTTCCGGGCACCACAATTTAAGAAGAATATTGACAAGCTGGAAGGTGTGCAGAGGAGGGCAAACATGATAATAAAGGGACTGGAAACCAAGCCTTATGAGGAATGGTTGAGTGAATTGGGTATGTTTAGCCTGGAAAAGAGGACTGAGAGGAGATATGAAAGCCACCTTCAAATATCTAAAGGGCTGTCCCATGGAAGATGGAGCAGGCTTGTTTTCTCCTGCTCCGGAGGGTAGGACCAAAACCGGTGGTTTCAAGTTACAAGAAAGGAGAGTCTGGCCAAACACCAGGAAGAACTTTCTGATGGTAAGAGTTGTTTGGCAGTGGAACTACTTGGCTACTACTTTGTCTACTACCCTTTGAAGGTAGTAGCAGCACCAGATATAGGCCAGTGTAGGTGGTTCTCCTGCACAGGGCACCAAGCCAAGGGTGCAGTCCTTTGTGCAATGTGAGGGAATTCTTGTTAGTCACATACCTAGCCAGAATTCACCACTGGGATTTCCAAATCCAGCCTCATAAGTCCTCCAGTTCTGGTAGAATTCCTGCTCTCCATTCTGCCTTCTTAGAAACACCTGGAACCCAAAAATAAACATTGTTATTTTTGGTTACAGGTAGGTAGCCGTGTTGGTCTGGATCGAAGTAAAATAAAAAAATTCCTTCAGTAGCACCTTAAAGACCAACTAAGTTTTTATTTTGGTATGAGCTTTCGTGTGCATGCACACTTCTTCAGATATTTTTATAAACATTGCTATAATGGGACAGTGGCAGACAGCTTGTGTATTTATATATCCTCACAAATACTCACAATCCATCCGCCTCCATCAGAACTCATGTCGCAGAACACCTCTGTAGGCTGAGACTTGTTGCCATTTAGATAAATCGTGTAGAGGCCAGAGGCTGTTTCTCCATTCAGTAGAGCTTGGGAGCAGTCTCTGGGGTAAGGGTACAAGAGTCCAGCTGCAACAAAGGGGAACAAGCAAAGAATGACTACTTGAGTACCAGCACTTGTTACCGAGAAAGCAGTGGTGAGTGGTGCCTATTGAGCCTGACACGGAAGAAGGCAGGTAGACCAAAAGTGGTGGAGGCAGAGCCAACTAATTCTAGATTTGTCCCCATACTCCTCCCTGCAGAGTTTTGCAAGAGCAACACCCAGGCCCCATCCACACTAGACATTTAAAGTGCTATGATACCACTTTAAACAGTCATGGTTTCCTCCAAAGAATTTTGGCAACTGTAGTTTTTAAGGATGCTGGGAGTTAGGAAATCCTCAATCCCTTCCCAGGGCTACAATTCCCAGAGCACTTAAACAATCAATTCATATTCACTGGGAACTCTGGGGGTTGTGTCCCAGCGACTCTCAGAACCTTTAACGAACTATAGCTCCCAGAATTCATTGGGGGGGGACATGGCTGCTTAAAGAGCTATCTAGTCTGATCCCCAGCAATGCAGGAATCACAGCTAAGGAAACATAGTGCTTTAATTGTATGGTGTAAATGTGGCATGAGACTAAGTAAGAGGAAACTGGCATAGGCAGTTTGATCCTCTGGAGAAGATGTATGTAGAAAATCAGGCTGGTAGGGGCTGGCTGATGGCAGACTGAGGTTGGTGGTGCAAGTGTCCCAGTTCTCTCTTGAACTCCCTTGAAAGAAAAGTGTCATTTCATTAGGCCCAACAAAGCTGTCAAATTCTGACCACCATGACAACATTTACAATGAGCAAAGGAGCCAATTAATAGGGTCATGAAGCCCCTGCAATAAAATATTTGAGGGGGCTGCCCCCCAAGTTGATGGGCATTGCCATTCAAATGTTGTGTGTACACTGCATCATGTGATCGATTATGCAGGATGGGGCTTACCTGCACCCCCCCCATATTTTATTCAAGTTGGCACCCTTGACGCTGAGGCAAATCATGCCCATAGCTGCCAAGTTTTCCCTTTTCTCGCGAGGAAGCCTATTCAGCATAAGGGAAAATCCCTGTAAAAAAGGGATAACTTGGCAGCTATGATCATGCCTACATTTGAATGTGGAAGTACAAGGGCCCACACAGCAGAAATTGTGGCTGCTCCACATCTTCCCTGGTCCTTCTCCTACTGTGTTACCTGTAGCTAAGCCATGGTTTGCCTCGGCATGATGTATGAACCATGCAGCATTATGATTTCTCTCCCTCCATACAAACCGTGAGTGGTATGCCAAGAACAACTCATGACTGCAGCTTGTTGTTTAAGGCAAAACATGGGCCCAGGTTCAGACCATGGCTTAGCTCCTGGTAGCATTGGAGCACGAAGATTTGGGGAGGATTGAGAAACCATCCTTCCCCTTTGAGCTGCCTTTCCCAGCTCTATGGCATCTTTTTTTAAAGATGCAATCAGAACTGAATGTGATAATCTAGACAGGTGCACAGCAGATGTATTGAAATATGGGCCAGTTTGCTTTGTGGGGGGGGGGGGAGTAGGAAGTGTCACCTGCCACCTCCCACCTCCCAGTCCCTGCCAAGTTGCTGTCAGAGAAAAAAGGGACTGGGCCGGAAATAGCAGACCGGAATTAGCACTGCCGCCATTTTGGAACTGGGCGGAGCATGCTCAGAAGTGACTTTTGATGCTGCTTTGCCCAGTTCCAAAATGGCCGCCGCACCAGAAGTCGCACTGCAGCCATTTTGGAACTGGGCAGAGCAGCATCAAAAGTCGCTTCTGAGCATGCTCCGCCCAGTTCCAAAATGGCCGCCGCACCAGAATAAACCGGGAAAAAACAAAAAAATCCGTTTTTTCAGCTAGGAACAGCTGGAAAACGGGGATTTCCCGGGGAAAACGGGAGACTTGGCAGCTATGGTCCCTGCATGTATCATACTTGTGGTGAATATTGCTTGGATGATCTTGCTCTTCAAATTCCGGTTCAGGGCCTGTAATTTCACTGTGTACTGGGTGGATGGACTCAGCTCTGACAAGCTGTAGGAATTCGACTCAGGTCCCAGGATAACTTCCTGCAGGGTGGAGGGAATCAATAATGAATGGAGGGTGAATGAATTAAGAATGAAGACTTGTTCCATTTTTACATGGTTGTTGAATCATTCATGCTACCTTAAGAAAACAGTGTCAAAGATTGATGAGGCCATTTCTGTTCCTGATAAGATCTTCCCACACCACACTACATTAGAAGCAAGAGAATGGTTCCCTTAAGATAAATCTTTCATACGAGAATATGCTGGTGGCATAGCTAGAAAGCAAGGTTAGTGTTGGTGTGAACATGGCTGATACATGCACCAAGCCACAGCAGCATATTTGGAGCGCGTCAAATATGTATCCCCTACTGTAGCATCTCTATGAACATGACTGCACTAAATAGAGGAGCTGTTTCTGCTGCCCAAACTCATCATGTCTTAGACACCCATCAAAAATGGTCTCAAATGGCATTTGGTGGCAAATAATTTGGCTGTGCAATACCAGGCTATTTATGAAGAAAGCATGGATGTGAGAAGTGCAGTACTTCCCCACCTCTGGCTATTTTCAGGGTTGGGGTGAATTTTGAGAGCAGGGGTTCAAAACTCACTGTCACTCCTCTTTGACCTTGCCAGGCTGGCATTTACAGTTTCTCGTGTCCAGAGATCCCATTGGAATGATGGGGATGCTTGGCACTCTGGGAAAACAAATATGGCAGCCTCCAGCCCAGGCAGAACATTTTTTGAGCTTGGCCTCTTTGCTCTTAAAATTCACATCAACAGCCTGAAGTCCTACCCACAAAGGTTTTGTGTACTGCTGGAAATGTTCATGTTCCCTGCCTCTGGTATGTCTCATGGACAGGTGAAACTCGGAAAATTAGAATATCGTCGAAAAGTGCATTTATTTTAGTAATGCAACTTATTATTTTTTATTTTTCTTTTAATTTTTACAAATGCTTTCTTTTGGAAATTCCACAGTAATAAAACAAATAGTTACAATAATACATAAATAAACATCGCTATTACATTTCATTAATTACCGTACATTCCATTTATGATTGACCCACCTAACAACAAATAATTACAATTACAACAAATAAAGGCTTGACATATCTTGCTTTGCATGTCATGCATCTATCTCATATATACCGTAAATGCACTTTTCGACGATATTCTAATTTTCCGAGTTTTACCTGCATATCTGAGCAGTGCAATTCTGGTTACATTGGGTTGTGTCCAGTATTATTTTCGCTCAGAGAAGACCCATTGAAATTAATGGTCATGACAAACTTAGGCCTATTGGTTTCAATGGGATCTAGTCTGAGTGGAACTGACATTGGATACAACCATAATTAACCCCCCCCCCAAGTAACGGAAATAGAAGGACAATTGATGTAGATCTCCTGTTCACAGAAGGAACACAGAAAGCTCCTATATACCATTGGCCCTGTGAAATGCTGATTGATTGCAGCTCTATGGGGGCCTTTTGACAGAGATTCTTGTCAGGCTTATATGGGAACCTGGGAACTTTTACAAACAAACCATGCACTCTAAGTCTGCATTCACACAGCAATATACTCCGTTGCCCTAACATTTCCCAAATTGTTAATTCTCACATTATACTTCAGCTTTACACAATGCAAAAGGTGGGAAACTAATGGAAGATAACACATGTTCATTTACATTTGATTCCATTGAAGATACATTTGCAACTATCCTTAACCTGGAAAATTGTGAGATAAAGTGACAGAATTGGGGGCAGTGTACGGCATACGGATCTTTCCTGTGGTTTACATGAGGGGCACTTTGGAGGTGGAATGAGGGCATTTGCCAGTCCTTCTTTGTTAAAATTATTGTTCTAATGGAGAAAGAGTTTTAACTTGGGTGGGTCCTGTTTTATTTGGTGGGGGGTGGTTGTTTTAAAATGTTATATATTAATTTAGATTTTGTATTCGTATTTTTGGGCTGGTTTTATTGTTTAGGGGTCCTTGTTGAGGAGTGTATTTATTGTTGTTGTTGTTAATTGTTTTAATTATTTTTATTATGCCCATGTTGTGCTTTTTATATTGTAACTTCATGTTGTTAACTGCCCTGGGTATAGGGCAATATGCAAAGCAAACAAACAGTCGTGGGGAAACAAAAGCAGGCATGTGCGGAAAGGGTAAAGGAGTAGTGATATTGTCTAACAACATTCATTGTTTTGTCCCACCACGCTCAATGATGCGAATTAAATTTATTGCAACATGCTGGTAAAGGTAAAGGGACCCCTGACCATTAGGTCCAGTCGTGACCGACTCTGGGGTTGTGCGCTCATCTCACATTATTGGCCGAGGGAGCGGGCGTATAGCTTCCAGGTCATGTGGCCAGCATGACAAAGCCGCTTTTAGCAAACCAGAGCAGCACATGGAAACGCCGTTGTAGCGGTTCCTATTTATCTACTTGCATTTTGACGTGCTTTTGAACTGCTAGGTTGGCAGGAGCTGGGACCAAGCAACGGGAGCTCACCCCGTCACAGGGATTCGAACTGCCGACCTTCTGATCAGCAAGCCCTAGGCTCAGTGGTTTAACCCACAGCGCCACCTGGGTCCCAACATGCTGGTATATCAGTCTAAAACTCATAGTTCCATAATGCACCTGCCACTGCAGTGTGAAAGACACATTAGAAAACAGACAGAAGTGCTGTCATTATAATCAGAGGGAAACTAATGCATGTCTGAACACATCTTTAATATCTGGGTGCTTTCCCTTTGCAGTCTGCACATAACAGACACTATCATACTAGACCCAAATGCTTACCTTAACTTTGCCATCAATTGATTCATAGATCAAGAGGTAACCTGTAACAGAGGCACGAGGGGGCTTCCATGTTAGCTGTGCTGTTTCAAACTGAACATCAGTTGCAGTGAGATCCCTTGGAGCATCAAGGTCTAGGAGAAAGATGAGAAGTTTTTATTTTTATTTTTAATATATTTTAATATAAAGATTGGTCTTCCTGGTGCCTTCCAGATGTTTTGGACCAAAGCTGCCATCGACCCAAGGCAGCATGAACAATAGTCCATTCTTAACAATAGTGTTAAGAATCATAGTCCAAAAACACCTGGAGGGAGCAAGGTTGGAAAAGATTGTTAAAGATATACAGTATACAAACCCACTCATGCAGACTCAGCCCTCCCTTCTGAGAATCCAAAGTCAGTGCAATATGCTTGTTTT
The DNA here is from genome assembly GCF_963506605.1 of Zootoca vivipara. Lineage (NCBI taxonomy): Eukaryota > Metazoa > Chordata > Lepidosauria > Squamata > Lacertidae > Zootoca > Zootoca vivipara. Next base: position 7,389,843 of record NC_083294.1, on the reverse strand, counting down.
AGGACCACAAGCTTAATCAGGAACCTATGATGGAGCAGAACCTGCCTATGTTACCTGTAGTGAATTTGGTGGATATGACTGTGCTTTTCTGTGGTCCCTTCCTGGCATAGATCCGGAGTGTATATTCAGAGGCTGGGCGGAGGCCAGTGAGATCATATTCCACAGTATTGCCTGAGACACTCTGAGTCATTTCATGCTCTAAAACAACAAAGACAGGCCATTGATCAATGAGCAACTTGGATTCAGCAGGTGCATTTGTTGAACCATAGAATCCTAGAATTGTAGAGTCCAACCCCTTTCATTGCAGGAAGATGCAGCTGTCCCATACAGGGATCGAACCTTCAACCTTGGCATTATTAGCACAATGCTCTAACCAACAAAGCTAATGGCATATTGGATTCACTGCTTTTGCAAAGCATGTGTTGCTCCTCTTAGTTAATTTTTGCCGACCTATATAGAGAAGAGGACTCTATAACACAGCCCACTTGGATTAGAGAGCTTGTTCAACTCCATCCCTGTAATTTTATTTTATTTCTTAGAAATATCTCAAACCCATCTTCCATCATAAGGTCTGAGGTCAGGGTACAATGCAAATTACAATTCACATTGAACCAATCTGGATCACAAATGAACTTGCTCCCCACCCCCCAAAAGCAGGCTACAATACAACAAGCACCTTTAAAGTTTCAAATGTCTTTAAGGTTCCACTATAACTTAACATGGCTATTCCTCTGCAGTTCATGGGTTATAGCCAGCATTGGTCCTACTTAGAGTAGACCCATTGAAACATGGCCATTGCTAACTTAGGTGCATTAATTTCAATGGGTCCACTCCAAGTACAACCCAACAATTTTAGGAGAGCTCCATGACAGAGTTAGCAAAAAGCAAAGGATGCAGTTGTGACTGGTGCCCATTGATATTGGTAGGGCAGAAAGGAGGGAGGTCAACAGGAGGTGAACCCAGGGCCAATAACAAACTGAGACAGCCCCTGGAGTGGTTGTAGGTAAGAAGAAAATTCTACAACTGTTTGCATTTTTTTTAAAAAAAATCCTCATCTGAATGTTAGTGTGAATTTCTCCTAATATACACATTTTGTATTCAGTTTTGCCGGATACACATTTTTACAAAGCAATCTCTCCTGACATACCGGTAATGCATTTTTGTATGTTGTTATTTGCATACACTTTATTCCCCCCAGCATATGCATTTTTTTCCAGTATACATTCCTTGGCTGGAGAACTGCATTGCAAAATCTGGAGGGGTGTAGATTTTAAAATATGACTTTGTTTCAGTTCACATGCTATATCAGAAAGTGCAAATTTGGTTGTTTTGACTTTAAAATTGGATCGCATTTCTCCACCAGCCCCAGCCTTACTCCAAAGCAATGTTGACTTACCACCCTCAGTAACATAGGAAATGATGTACTCATCAACAGCAGCAATTGCCGGTTGCCAAACAGCCAGTGCTTTGGAATCAGTGATGTTCACTGCCATTAGCCCTGATGGGCTATCCAAAGCTACAGAGTGGGAGACAGAGAGAGATAGAATGTCACAATCTGCCTTGGTACCACTTGCTAGAACACTTGTGTGGTGTCATCTGCATTACTTCCTTCAAATCCCTTCCGAAAAAAGACACACATTTTCTGTCAAGGATACCCCTCTAGTTCCCATGTCCTGCAGTAATGCAGTGGGTAAGGTAAAGGTAAAGGGACCCCTGACTGTTAGGTCCAGTCACGGACGACTCTGGGGTTGTGGTGCTCATCTCACATTATTGGCTGAGGGAGCCGGCGTACAGCTTCCAGGTCATGTGGCCACCATGACTAAGCCGCTTCTGGCGAACCAGAGCAGCACACAGAAATGCCGTTTACCTTTCTGCCGGAGCGGTACCTATATATCTACTTGCACTTTGAGGTCCTTTCGAACTGCTAGGTTGGCAGGAGCTGGGACCAAGCAACAGGAGCTCACCCCGTTATGGGGATTTGAACCACCGACCTTCTGATCGGCAAGCCCTAGGCTCTGTGGTTTAGACCACAGCGCCACCTACATCCCAATGCTGTGGGTAACTAAGCCTAAACACATGCAACTGTAATGGCCACATCTTGCTCCCTTGTTTCTCCCAGTCTTCCTTCCCCTTTCTCCATTGTTTCCTCTGTGTCAAATTTTAGACTGTAAGCTCCTCAGGGCAGGGACCTGCCCTTTTGTACTCTCTAAAGCAATAGTGAGGAATCTCCAGTCCACAGGCCTAATCAAGCCACTTCGCCCAAATCATGCACACCTGACATTATATGTTACGCCAAATGGCTGAAAAAGAACAACCAAGAACCTTAAAATAAATTCTTCATTTTTTTTCATGGCAAGCAGGGCTTTTGCTACCAAGCCCCAATGTGGCAGGCTGCACTCAAAAGTTTCTGAGTGAAACCGTTCCCTGCCCCTAAACTATGTCTGCCCGCAACCCCACATTGGCAGGCATCTTCCTTTGCAATCTCACTTGAGTCCAAAGGAAAGAATCAGGAGCACACCTACGGTAACCAGACACCAGGTGTTTGACAGTGGTCAGCCCTATCTTTTTCTCAAAGTGGCCCACCAGGAGACAGGGTCTCTGGATCCTGTTCCCTACTCCTGCTGTAAAGCATCTTGGCTACTGAGCCACTTAATTACCATCTACTTCTGGGACATACCTGTGGTCAGAGATCCAGAAACAGGCTCACTTTCTTCAAATCCTTTGACAGAGACGATACTGACAATGTACTCCACGCCAGGGATCAGCTTTGCCAGTTTAGTTCTACTCTTGCTTCCATCTACTGTCACATAATTGGGGGGACCTGGAATAGATAATGCGTAGCTTGGGTGACTGGTGGAATCAAGTGTGCAAGGTTCAGAAACCAGAAGCAAAGGCTTAAGCGTTTTCATAATTGTCTCCAACATTCACAATACATTACCAGCCATAAGAGATCATAAGAGCTCTGCCAAAGACCCGTCTAGTCCAGCACCTTGTTCTCAGTGACCATTATGTTCCTGAGAAGCCTACAAGAAATACACGAGCGCAACAGCTCTTTCCCTACTCCTCTTCCACAGCAACTGGTATTCGGATCCAGCACTGGAGGTAGTACACAGCCATCATGGGTATGAATTTGTCTAATCTCCCCTTAAAGCCATCCAAGTGGGTTGCTGTCACTACATCTTCTGGTTGAGCATTCCATTCTTCCTTTATGCACCACAACAAGAAGTGTTGCCTTTTGTTTGTCCTGAACCTCCCAACATCCAGTTTCATTGGTGTCAGAGGTTCTTGCGACTACTCTAGAGTAACGACGCTCCGCATGCTTGTCTTTAAACAGTTTTTTATCAGTGCAGGCTATTTACAGTGAGCTGGGTATGTAAAACATGTCTGCTCAGCCCGATGCAGAATCCGGCACTGCCCCCCCCCACATGATCTTCTCCAACATAGTAGCCTCGGGGCAGTGAATCTCCTCCCTCTCTTTCTCCTGCGTAATTACGGAACCGGAGGAAGGGGTCTACGCTCCAGGCTTTCATTTTCTCCCTTCTCCCCCTCCCTTTCCTCACTCCTGTGTGGCCCGGGCTCTCTCATGTTGCTGGAGCCCTGGCCCTCTCTCTCCATTCCCTCACTAGCCTCCTCAGAGCCCTCGCTTCCATCGCTGCTTGGGGAGGAGCTACTTCTGATGCAAGGGGGCGGTCCTCTGTACTTCCTCGCCCTTACAATTGGTATTATGAAAAAGGTTGAAACATTATTCCATCCCAAGGGTCATAGTCTTCCAAAGGCAACCTTCGGGGGGTGGGGGGGGCACATGCCAGCAGCGGATAGGGTCAGAGACAAAAGTAGGCAAAGCAGCGAAGGCAACTCTTATCCTACACCCATACCATCTCTCTCTATGCTGCATCCAGGCAAGCAAGAGAAATGATCACAGTTCATGAACACATTTAAGTCAGGCAAAACCATTCATGAAGGGCGTAGATAAGTGCTGATGGAAGATTGGGAGATGCGGCCTGAGAAGATCCTGAGGGCCAGGCATTTGGCCACCTCCAGGCCTCTGTTCCCGCTCCTCTGGCCTATCCCTGTTCATACACCCTTCTTCTCCCTTACCTCCTGTAACTGGAACATAGCTAATCCGGAAGAGGTCCACCTTTGTCCGTGGGGCTGTCCAACTGACCACAGCTGAGTCTTCGGTAATATCAGAGAATGTAATTTCCTTGGGAGGTCCCATTGCTAACCAAGAGACAGACAATAAGGCAAACAAAGAGAAGGAGTTAACAAATTGTTGCATCAGCCAGGCTGGTTGGGAAAAAAAAATACACACACTTGGTCTCAGATTTCCAGTCCAGGAGCTACAATAAATACTTGGTCCAGTGTCATGACTGGAATGGAAAGTTCCATACCACAAAGCATTTTTACTTGGCACAGGCAAATGATTGCCTTCATGGCCAAGTTTTTGTTTTTGACAAGGATCTTGAAGTTGTAGTCAAGACTGCATACAGCTCCCCCTATCACCCCCCCAAAAGATTTGTAATGCTCAAATCCCAAGACACCTTCTGCCAAGAGACAACATAGGGATAGCAAATGCTGCATTCAAAATGGATCATTTGTGGTCTTTGACAGTATGTCAGGTGTTATAGCTCTAGTTGAGAGATCCATGTGTTCTCAGCTGTGGACATGGAGCCAGGGGTGTAGGAAGGGGGGCGGGGGTCCTCCCCGGGTGCCATCATGGAGGGGGGTGACAAATTATCAAGGAACAATTACTGCCCTACTAGGGTGGTTAATTTAAAAAAAATTTTTTTTAATGCCGGCTCCGAAGGTCTTATCTTACTACACTAGAGATTATATAGTTATATATGAAATTTCATGCATATCAGTTAATATCTTGACCACCCTCCACGAAAACAGCTGTTTACTTGGCCATTTCCCCATGTCGTGAAGGCTGAAATTTCAGTTCAAAGGAGCACTTACTGTTCCCAACCCTAACCCTGCGGAAAGCCATCTAATTAGAATTTAATTTGATTTTAACATGTTTTTAGGAGGTAATTTAATTATTGTTTGATTTATTACCAGTGTTATCTATCTGATGTTAGCTGCCCTGAGCACTACTTCAGCTGGGATATAAATAAAAGTTTATTATTATTATTATTATTATTATTATTATTATTCCTTTGTAAGAAAATATGAAATAATATAAAACCATTTTTGCAGGCAAAAAAATAAATAAAATCAATGTGTGTGTGTGTGGGGGGGTTGACAAGAAATTTTCCACACCGGGTACCACTTGACCTTCCCACGCCTCTGCATGGAGCTCTTGTATTGGGGAAGCCTCTGCACATTTATGCTCCAGGGCCTAGCTATCAACTTCCCCTTCCTTAGTTTCAGTATTACCCTTTTATAGAACTCAATGGGGAGGAGAGTGGGGCCAAAACTGAAATTAGTCCTCATCTGCAGTACAGTGGTACCTTGGTTTATGAACACAATTGGTTCCGGAAGTCTGTTCATAAACTGAAGCGTTCATAAACTGAAGCGAACTTTCCCATTGAAAGTAATGGAAAGTGGATTAATCCGTTCCAGACGGGTCCACGGCGTTCGTAAACCGAAAATTCGTAAACCGAGGTCTTCATAAACCGAGGTTCCACTGTATTCACTTAAAGCAGTACCATAGAAGCATAGAATTGTAGAGTTGTAAGGTACCCTGAGGGTCATCTAGTCCAACCCGCTGCAATGCAGGAACATGCAGATGTTCCCTACAGGGATCAAACCTGCATCCTTGGCATTATCAGCACCACACTCTAACCAACTGTGTCATCTGGTGATTAGCGTACCATCCCACTTTACACAGTCATGGTTTCCTCCAAAGTATCCTAGGAACAGCAGTCTGTTAAGGGTGCTGGGAGTTGTCAGCAGACCCGTTCACAGAGCTACAATACACATATTTTCCAAGGAAGAGAGATTGCTAAACTACTTTTAGAACTGTAGTTCTGTGAGCGGACAAGGCATCTCCTAGGCACCTCACAGCACCTCCAACACACTAGTGTTACCAAAATTATTTGGGGTAAGTCACACCTTGGAGTTTCCAGTGGAAATGTAGATTTGGCAGGGCACCTGTTCATTATGTTTCTCTTTCCCAGCTTTTTGCCTTCATTACATTGTTGGGGCATTTTTTTGTCGCAATGTTTATGCTGATTTTTGGCATCAGATGTAGATACGCTTTGTGTAGAAAAAAAATGTGGCTGATGTGAATCTGCCAATTTTGTGTGCATCCTGCCCTCTCCCCCTTGGTTAAATGTCCCTGCATATTCATTGCAGATAATGATAAAACCATGTGCAAGTCAAAGCTGTTCAAGTTTACAAGTTTTCATGTCAAGATTTTTGCTATGGGTCTGACATTTCTTTTGGCAGGTCAACCTGCAAAAGGGAAATAAAATGTAAGAGCTTTCCAACACCCAGGGGGAAAAAAATATGGCAGCTCAGTATGTACATTCACCCTTTTAACTGTAAATAGATGCCGCCCCCCAGTTGCAATGAAAACAACATAGATTTTTTTGAAGAAGAAAGAATTACAGTAAAAATAAGCAACCCACACAAGAGATGTCCATTAGCAAGCAAGAGACAAATAGCAGAAGCAAATCACATTAAAACAATCTAATAAGACATGCCAGTTAAAGTTCAACTAATTTTTTCTTCTTCTAAATTGGGAAGATGTGTGTGCTTTCCTAACTTGAGTTTGCTTACAAAGCCCAGCCTGAAACATCTCCAGCATTTCCAGATTTGTAAGGAAAGAATGAGAAAAAGCTATCCTAAGGGCTGATGGGTGTTGGAGTCCAACAGCACCTGGACCTATCCACCTATCCGTGTTCTGCCCTTTCCAGTCCAAAACTCCTTGCAGCAGGGATGGGGGGACCCATGGCCCTCCAGGTGTTGCAGATTTCCTTCTTTGCCTTTGGGGAAATATTTTTTGCATTAGCATCAAAATTTGGGTGTATCGAAAGACTGAAAGTCACAAAATCAAAAGCATGATTCCTTGGAGCTTTCTGAATTGCTGCACTATAAGCAAATTTTGTTGGAGATTTTAATGGAGTTTTTCCTGTTGCCAACTTACAGAATCAACTCCTGGGCTCCTAAGCCAGTCTGAAAAGGGCTGACTAAGGTTCTCTGATAACAGAGACGGTGGGAAGGAGGCACTGTAATAGCGACTAGAGATTTATCATGGAGTCCATGGGAGAAAAGCTGTATCACAGTGGCAAAGTATTTACTTTGCATGCAGAAGGATCTAGGTTCAATCCAAGGCATCACCAAGTAGGGATGAGAATGTCTCTTGCCTGAAACCCCAGATAGCTGCTGCCAATAAATGTAGACTGGGGTGTGAAACCTTTTTGGTGCAGCAGGTCAGATCCTTCTCTCCCACCAGCCCATGGGTCACCTCTGACGCATGGGCAGGATTTTCAATCACCTTGCACCATAATAATAATAATATAATAATAATTTATTATTTATACCCTGCCCATCTGCCTGGGTGTTCTCGAAGCTACGAACATGAGTTTGACCAAACTGCGGGAGGAAGTGCAAGACAGGAGTGCCTGGCGTGCTATGGTCCATGGGGTCACGAAGAGTCGGACACGACTAAACGACTAAACAACAACAACATCTGGCTGGGTTTCCCCAGCCACTCTGGGCGGCTTCCAACAGAAAAATAAAATAATTGATTAAACATTAAAAGCCTCCCTAAACAGTGAGTGATTGACTTGTAGGTGTTCCTTCCCACCTGTTAGAAGCTGGCCTATGGAGTGGGGGAGAGATAGTGATAAAACAGGATTGAACTCCCTATGACATCAGGTGTGGTCCAAGTGGGCATGGTTGCAGGAAAATGATCTTGTGGGTCAGTTGGGGAGGCCTGGTGGGTTGAATGTGGCCCCTGAGCCAGAGGTTCCTCAACTCTGGTGAAGACAATACTGAGTAGATGGACCATGGTCTGAGTTGGTACAGGACAGTTTCCCATGCTTAACAAGTAAAGCCAATTTGAAATAGCTTTCCTCTTTGCATGAGTTGGTCTGTGTGAAGACCTACTGACCAGTGATGGATGCATGTTCCAGCAAGGATTCCACAGATGTTACACCAATTTTTGCACTTTCCACTTTTTTATGGTATGGAAAGCTAGCATTGCTTGCAGCTAAATTTTATCCTTTGGAATTAATGTACTTAAATTACTCATGCCCATCAGTTCCAAAGCCTCTGCTCTGAGTAGGACTAACACTGGATAATACTCCTTAGTTCAGAATGACAGTTGGGCTCACGTGATGGGATGCTCCATCTTAAAAAATAAAGAAACAAGGCCCTGCATATGGAAATGTAGCGTGTCAAGGAGAAAGGTACAAATGTGAAAGACACATGCACACATATGCAGGTGAGTGGATCATGCCTTTCTCATCCTTGCCACACTTTATCCAAACAATACCTGTTGTAGCGATTGTATTTACAGGTTGGGAACGTTGTCCACTGGTAACTCCATAGAGATCAATGTAATATCCCGTGCCTTCTTTCAGCCCTATTATATCTTGGGTGCGTTCATGGCCTGGTACAATTAGTTCCAGAGGGTCTGATACCATATTGGTGTCCCTTATTTTAAGAACAAAACTGTCAAAGGCTCCATCATCTGCCGTCCAAGACAGACGAAAGCCATCAGGGGTTGCATCTGACACAAGAAGGTTGTCCACTTCAGGTTCTGCTTCTGAAAGTGCAAGAGGGAGAGAAAGAGAAAGAGAGAAAGCAGGAGAGGGAGAAATGAGATTTTTAATTTCCTTTAAAAGAAGAAAAAGGAGGAAACTCCAAGGAGATTTGCCCCAAGTCAGATTAGCGTATGATGTAAATGTTGCCGTCACAAATTCAAAGAAGTGGAAACAATCCGCTATCCAAAAAAAGGGGGGAAATGCATTCAGAGATTATGAGCAAGACACATTCTTATCAAAATATGTGGGTGTAGGTGTAATCACTCGTCAAGGACCCCCAAAGCAGCACGGCATTATCACTCACCATCTCCCCCTGCCATGCAATATTAAAACATGCTGGTAGTAAGCATGATGTTCATTCGTTCTCTGTCTTCCATCAGAATCTCCTATTTTTCTGCTCATTTTTTTTAAAGAAAGTCATTAAAAGCAAAGCCACTGTAAATTATCTGAATATTGTCGTTTTCCCGGGTTCACATCAAAGCACGCCTTTGAACGAAACAACCTATTCTTCCAATTCACAAATTATAATAAGTTTGTAGCCCCTTTAGTCCTGCTCCCCTGATCCGGTGGTGGCTGGTGGCACAGAAGACGAGGAGGCTATCAGTGAAGCCAATTATATGCTGAGTCAACTTACTTCAGTTTTGTTCCCAAACTCCTCACTGCTGAGTTCTGCAAGGCTAACACTAAGACTGGTAATAATCAAGAAGGCAGGCAGGTGGGGATAGTTGAGGGTGGTGGGGGACTGTCTTATTGAACCACCCCTTCTGCCCTATCCATACAGAGAACCAGGCAGAGGGCCTTCTCGGTAGTAGCACCCGCCCTGTGGAACGCCCTCCCACCAGATGTCAAAGAGAAAAACACCTACAACTCACATTCAATTGTGTGTTGTTCTTAGTCTAAAATATATTGAATACTTCAGTTCAGCAGCTTGGGAATACTGATCCCCCCCCCTCTTTTTTGCTGAGGGTTACTTTGGATGAACTTAGATGGAACTGTGAACTGAACATGAACTGAACTAGCTCATTTTGTAAAGGGACATATCTGAACTGGAATTAGTTCCTTTGGGGGCATAATAGTTCCCAACCCCATCTAGCTGCCCACTAGTGGAAAGAGATAACTTGGATATATGGACTTTTGGTCTGATGCAGCAGTGCACTTGCTTCACTTTTACAAGTGGAAGGAACTAAATAAAGCTGTATCACTGTTTAGCCATGCATGCTGTAGCATCAATTTTCTTCCACCTTCCGGAGCTGTATTTACTTAGCAAGATATTCTGAGATAATGAAAGAGAGGTGGAGAGAGGGAACAAAAAGGCTACAAGTAAATATGGGTGGGTGTCAAAGAATGCTGCTAAGGATTGGAAAAACCCTTAGTTTCACGGCTAGGAATTGAATTAATTTGGTGATTTTTAAAAAAAGGATTAAACACACACACACACACACACACACACACACAGTCAAGAGCTTTCTGCAGGGTTCTCAATGGGCAACACTGAGACTAAAACACTGAACCCCCCTGGACTGGTTGCAAGAAAAGAAGATAGGCAGGTGGGTGCTACCTAAGTGCGGACTGAGGATGGTGGGGCAATGCAGTGATGGGTATGATCCCGACACACTCTCACATGCACATACAAAGGACATACACAGGCAGACATCCCCCTCATCAGCTGACCAAAGCAGATCAGCTGAAGAGAGGGAATATTACTCCTGTCTATCCATTAAATGATCAATCTGATGGTAGGGAAGGGTCTCCACCCATCCCAGTGCTGTGTCTACTTCCATTCCTTTTCTTTTGGTCTTGAGAGGGCAGGACAAATTATTTATAGAGGACTAGGTCATACTCTTGAACTAGGAGTTTGCTACTTGAGAGTGAAGGCACAAGCTACAACAACCTGGCTGCAGCTCAAAACCAGTCTAGGTCTATTTAGTGCCTAGATGGGAGATTGCCTAGGAATCCTATGTACAGTATGCTGTGCTGTGTTGAGGTCCATGGAAGAAAGGCAATATATTAATCAATTAAGTAAAATCTTTCCCAATAGGATTCCAATGAAGCTGGATACCTTGGCTTACAAGGAATATGAAAGCTCAGCTATGTATGCAAACTTAGATCATATTTGCCATCATTGCAGATCCTCTTGTATGAAGAAAATAGACCGGGCTATCATGGAGAAGAGGTGTTTTAAGGAGTCCTGGAGTACTACTGAAAAATGTTCCAAGCATTAAGATTATTCTTCCTTCAGGAGTAAGTTTCTAACACTGATTTAAATCCTTGTTCAAAGCCACTGCTGAAGCTTTCCAGTGGAGACAATATGGTGGTGGGGCTCAGTTTAGTTAAATGGATATATTGATCGGTTTAGATGTGGGGTACCCTTCAGTGGAAGACAGGAGTGCCTGGCGTGCTCTGGCCATGGGGTCACGAAGAGTCAGACACGACTAAACAACTAAACAACAACAACAACCCTTCAGAATACTTGGTAGGCCATAATGTTCACTGCTGGTATTGTCCCTGTCATCATTTTGCAGAATGACCTAGCCCATAGGGAGTTTAACACTCAAGTTTTCTTGAAGTTAATCATATCTGTGAGCCTGATCAGTGTTTGGATAGGAGAATTCTTCTTTTGCTGTGTACCTCATGTAATCTGCTTTCCCAAAAGTAGAATAAATAAAAAAGGGAAGAGAAGTAGAATACATAAACAAGGATTCAATCAATGAGGATACATTGAAACTCCCTCTTTGGATGTCAAAGACATCTGAACAAATCAACATCTGTTGGTTTTCTCAGTTTGGTTCTCCAAGAGACAGGAAAAATAGAGCATCCAAGAAAGAGAAGTATGGGAGTCATGTTAGTGGATGTGTCAGTAGCCAGTGATGAGGGAAAACCATGGTTGGTCACCAAATGAGGCATTGAAAAAAAGTGTCCCAAGTAAGGATGAAGAAAGTGTGCATTAGAGGAAGAGAACATTCCAGTTGCATTAAAATACCTGTTAGAGCAACAACACTTAAGGGCCTAGTTTGGCGACCATGAGCAAAACCATAAAGCACAACCTCATAGCCAATGCCAGTTATGAGCCCTCTAAGTGTCAGCTGACGCTGGGCTCCTGAGAGGAGGAACTCCTGGGGGTCCAGCAGTTTGCCAGAATCCACCACGATTATTAGAAAGCTGTCAAAGGCATTCTCTGATGCCATCCAGGACACTGTAAAGCCATATGGATTAATGCCTGAGACAGTGAGGTTTTCCAGTGGGGGCAAAGGCTCTGAAAAAAGGGGAAGGTGTGAAAAACACAAAGGAGAAAAAAAAAGTTAGAAAAGACAGTGTGTGTAACTTGATATAAACCACAGGTCTCCATGGGGGAGCAGGGGAAACTAACAATTATTACAGTGTAGTATTAATGTTGAAAGATTTGTATATAGTTTTCAAGGTAGATCCATACATGCATATCCATCACTCAGTGGGCTATATCCAATGCCAGTCCTACTCAGTATAGACCTGTTGAAAACAATGAAATGGATAATTTGGGTCTACTCTGAATAGAACTTAGTTTGGGTACAATCCAATATCTTCATGGGTAGCACAGTCAAGCTGCATGATGTGGTCTATGTTAGCTGCAAAAAGGGTTATGCTGCAGTTTGAGACCAGGTTATTAGAAGACCCATCAATACCTGCATGGACCTGTCCTAGTCATAACCAAGACTATGGAAGCTCTTCAGTGCCTTCTAAGATCTATGGCAGTGTTTCCCAAACTTGGGTCTCCAGCTGTTTTTGGACTACAGTTCCCACCATCCCTGACCACTGGTCCTTCTAGCTGGGGATGATGAGAATTGTAGTCCAAAAACAGCTGGAGACCCAAGTTTGGGAAACACTGAACTATGAGGGTGGTAGACAAACTTCAGTGTGTTTACTCAGAAGTAAGCCTCAGTTTGGTCAATGGAACTTGCTTCTAAGTAATTGTGGAACCAGTAGCTCTTTAGATGTTGCTAGACATCATCCCTGACAAGTGGCCATGTTGGCTGGGATTGATGGCAATTTGAGCCCAACAATATCTGTCTAAAATCTCTGGCAAAGGAGAATTTACCACCCTCCAAGGCAGTCCAAGAGCTCATGGCTATAATTACACGAAGATGGAGATCATATTAACTGTCAATGTTTTCTTCTCCAGACACATGGTAATATAAATTTAGTACTGTCTATTGCCTACTGCTGTTTGGTTTAAAACAAACAAACAGGCAACCCTCAATTGAAAGTCAATCAACTTTGCTCCACAAAGCTGTAATCCCTCAACATTCCTAGATATGGGATAGGCAGTACATGGAAAAAATGCTGCAATTATAATTGCCAATTCATTTAATCCAAATAGGAGGAGAATGGAAAGGGGGTGGGGGAACAAACACCCAATGTCTTATAAATGGGTACCTGTCATCAACAAAGAGATGAGAGACTCAGTGTGTCTCCCGCCTGTGGTTGTGCCCTGAATGTTAATGTCATAATCAGTATAATCTACTGAGCCTGAGACGAGAGTGTCATGAGCCTCCCCTGACACCGAAAGCTTCTGAGACTCCTGGAACAAATGGGGATCTCTAACATTTACAGCCAACTTTGCAAAAGGCCCATCTCTTGTGGTCCAGGAGAGGTTGAATGTGTTGGCCTTAGCATTTGTGAGTGTAAGCATGCCCAGCTGTGGTTCGACCTCTGAAGAAAAAGGGAACACAAAAAGTGGAGAGAGAAAAGCATTACTGGTTGGCAGCCATGTGGTGGTAGAGAAAATAGAAGGTGCATCACTTAATCAACAACATGTAAGGTTCCCCACCCTGGCACAAAACATTTAAGTCCAGAGTCTAAAAATGACATAACTTGCATCAATGGATGTTCTGCTCATCTAGGAGAGCCCCCCAATAAGTCTCCCTTCTCTTTCCCCAAGATAAGATGTTTTATTTTTTGCCTCGGGAATGGAAGGGAGAAAAATGGGTGTGAGCAGGGACCAAAGTAGAACTGAAGCAGGGGCCAGCTCCCAGGAAGCTGTGCTTGCCTCAGCACTGCTTGCTGCATGCGTGAAACCTAACTGACCCCAATTAAGGACTCATGCTAGAACTGCCCTCATGCTGCCATATGGTGACAAAGCAGTGCTGGCATGGTTTTGTAATGCTCACGTGCCTTTAAAGAAGTAAGCTCAATGTGATCTCATGATCCCCTGAAGATGGTGGAATGTACAGCAACACAGAAGACAGATATAACACCACCAGACTTAACATGCAAGTTTGAAATAGTTTCCCCTGCATTTCTCTACCATTTGGACATTGTCAAAGCATGCTTTTCTGGTCAGATCAGGCATAGCCCTTGGAACTTAAGGGCTCCTGCATGCAATGCAAAATGAAAGAATCCTGTCAGGCAAGACATACAGTAGGATCTTGGTTATCCTGGAGGTGCCCTTGTTAGCAAAAAACGCTGGCATCTTGTGGAAGGTATGTTATCAACCCAACCACAATCAAGGATGATTGGTAGAAGTGACTGTACTCTTGGGCTGGAAGCTCAATAAAGAGATGGGCTTTGCTTTTCCATTCCAGCTATTGACTCAGCATAATAATATACGCAGAGATGCCAGGCAGATGTGACTCTTGATATGTATAATGGTATTGGTACCAACCATGCAGCTTCCCACCTCTCTTTGGTTGATACATTGCAATACTGAAAATATAAGTAACTGAGGTGTCTTCTAGGTCCAACAGCAGAACATTGATATGTGCCATCATAAAGCAAGGTGGCATGCAAAGATCTATCTCTCAGGAAGACAAGAACTGTGGGATAGCAAGGACTCATGATGAAAACATCAAGGCATGAAGAAGAAAGACAGAAGAAGTGCAATGATGGTCAGCGATGGGAGATCAGATGCTGTGATGCTCCAGAAAAATGTCAGCTGGAACAAGTACATACACATATATTTATATATGCATATATGTATGTTGTAAGTAGCACACACACATACATACACATATGTGATGTAGATTAGCATGTGTGCATATATAGAAGAAGTCCTTAATTGTTGGGACACAAGAGTTGTAACAATATTGTCCTCCTTTCAGGTTTACTCCGGTTCTGAGAAATAAGCACCCTTTCTAAATTAAGGCAGGAAGGAAAATATCATATTTGGGGGAACTGCACTTATGAGTAAAAGGAATAAGAGAAAAGGCAAACCTTGGAGGTGATATACCTGTGGTAGCCCATGTTGTCAAGGTCTGGCTACTTTGCCCATCAACCATGCCATGAAGCTGGAGGGTATAATTAGAGTTCGGTCTGAGATTGATGAGGACAAAGCTCCGAAAGTCCCCCGGCACCGTGTGCTGCTGGGAGTCCAGAGACTGGTTGTTGGTGTTTCTAACATCTAAGAGGAAATGGTCAAAGGCAACGTCCTGCGCTTCCCACATGAGGGACAGGCCGTCAGAGGAAGTATCTGAAACTGTGAGTTTGCTAAGGAGATGTGCAGTTACTATGAGGAAAAAACACATTGGAATCAACATGGGCAAAACTCCAAAGTGGAATACAATGATGCAGAAGAAACATGCCCAGTGGAATCCTACCTGTAGACTTTGGGTTGTATCCAGCTAAATCCTACTGAGCATAGATCCACTGAATTTAATGGACTTAAGTTAGTCACTGGGTCTAACTCTGAGTAGAGATAACATTTACAGCAACCTTTAAAGGGTGCTTTTTGGTTGTCCAATTTATACAATGGCAAAAAGACGGGAAAGCAATAGGTAGCATTGAGACGACTAGGACTGGAAAATGAATCAATTTTAAAGAGATATATACACAGAATTCTAACCCACGGGCTTTTCTCACATTGAACTGCCTCTTGTATTGAGAACCTACTCCTGTCTAAACTATGTGCACTGTTGGGTTGTTGTTGTTTTTATTAAAAAATAGGTCTGGAAAATTATATGCAAAATTATGTTTTAAAATACATTTATGCAAATATGCATACATATATTTGTGATAATACCCATAAAATGTCAATCCTCGTGCTGTACTCTATTTCCTCAGGATACTCTTATAAGTATATTGAAACATATGCATTTTGATACCAACATGGTGCTCTCCAGGTTTTGTTGGACTACTAGTCCCACATAGAATGTGCTGGCTGAGACTGTTTTATAGAGTTATTTGTGTCGCTGCGTCTATCGATTTATGTGCAGGTCACTTCAGTAAATCTTTAGTAAATCTGGGGGGTATAGTATGTGTATAATATTATATGTATAATGGGAAATTTCGTATTTTTTTGTGAAACTGTGGTGGGTGGAGACTTGCTTATTGTTAAGATTAAGGCCCCACCTGCCCTACACATTTTTTTTAACAGGTCAAGGGTGCCAAGAATTGTTAAGAGACCTCTTTTGTCTTCACAGAGCTACAATTCCCAGAGTTCCCTGGGAACAGGGATTTGGTGTTACACTCATTAGTTCTTCACATGTATAACTAACCAAGGGGCTACAGAAGATGCTAGATGTGGCTACATATATTCAGCACACTTTCCATTCTCTTCCCCATGACTTTTTGGAGGATCAATGGAAAGTATAATATACCTTAGAAAATCTACTTAGAAATTTCCCAAGTCCATCAAAATAGGATATTGTGATGGACTAACAAGCATTTCTATTCTCATTTCCCCCTTAAAGTGGATGCGTTCTACACTTCTAGAAATAATGGCTGCTGCTCTTCATGGAACATAATAAAATATCTGCTGCATACACAGCAAAGTCCCATAATTTAAATAGGCATTGAGTGAATTATTATTATTGGTCCTAAATCTGCCACCAGCCATCTTCACCAGATAACCCCTACTTTCAGTGTTTATAAGAGAGGAAGAAAAACGTATCTCTGTTACAAAATTGTAAGAAGAGTTCTATTGGATTAAAGCCAAAGGCCTACCATAGTCCACCATCATGTTATCGCAATCTGTGATTCCCAGCGACTGGTATTCAGAGGTATACAGACTAGAGGGAGAACGTAGCCATTGTGCCTCATGATAGTCTTACCCCCCATGAAATTGTGTACTCCTCTTTTAAAGCCATCTGAGTTGGTGGCCATCATTACCTCTTTCATAGTTAAACAAAGACTTTAAAAGTGGCATATACAAATAGTTAATTTTCCTCTTTATCGCCCCTTCTCCCTCTGAAAAAAAAAAGCCTATGAAGAAAGCTCCAAATATCTTTTCATATAAGGGAACACTTCTGCACACTTACAATTTTGGTTGTCCATTTCTGCAATTCATCAGAAAGCAATAGGAAGTGTGAAAGAGTAAATTGTGCTGAGGTTAAGGACGATCTTGAAAAAGAAACTGAATAACACATGATATACATGAGGTAGGATCATATACCTGTAGTAGCTGTAGTGCTTAATGCCTGAGTACGGAAACCACGAGTAACTCCATAGAGGTAGATAATGAAATTAGTTTTAGGGGACAGCCCTGAGATATGAGCAGCCTTTAAATGGCCTGAGATGTTGTATTCCATGGGTTCCAGCAACCTGTTGGAATCAATAATTTCAATGATAAAGCTCTCGAAGTTTCCTTTGGTGGTCATCCAGGAGAGATTGAAGCCTTCAGGGGTGATGCCCCAAACTGTTAAGTTGCTGACTTCGGGCTTCATCACTGAAGAAGGGAAACAACATTGGATTTGATTTTAATTTTGATTTTAACTGAAAGTTCAAAGTCTGTTCTATTGGACTTCAAGTCCCGAGCTGAATAACGCAGGAGATGAAATGGGGAGAGACCAGCTCAAGCAAGCAAATAAGGAAAGAAACTAAAAGCCAATGCAAAATAGATGTCTAAGATAATCAAGGCCCCCATGCGCGGAAGCAGAATGCAGAGCAGCTCCCTAGGAATGATTTTGAGTCTTCTCCTATGCACAACTCTAGAGGGGAAAGTTGCAATAATATTGGTTAGATCGGAGGGTTGAATTACTCTAGGATTTAGGTGCAATCTCTCTCTCTCTCTCTCTCTCTCTCTCTCTCTCTCTCTCACACACACACACACACACACACACACACACACACACACACACAACTAAGCTGGGAGAAAACTCAGGAAATAGCTGCACATTTTTGAAACACTTTGCAAAGAAACTTTGTAAATACTGTACTGAGCTGATAGCATATGGAGTGGAAGAAGAGGCATATTATGCTGCCTGGAGATCTTCAGAAGACAGATGGTTATAAAAGAAATTTAATGCAAAGGAAAATGCCTTTGAGCATGAGTGACATGCCAGTTACCAAACCCTATAGATTTAGGACTATGGTTTTCAGACTGGAAGATTACTTTAATCTACAGCCAAGCCTCAGTTCCTTTCACTCAGTTCCTCAATATTCTGCTAGGGATGTTCTTCAAATAAGGAATGCATCACAACGGATAAACCCCTGTCTCTGTTGTTTTTTCAAGATGAAAATAGCAGGGAAGCAAGTAGCATGTAAATTGGTAGCTCTCCAGAAAGTGGTTCCACAGGTTACCATGAAATGAAATAGTCAACCTACAGGAGATTTGCTCATCATTAGGGAGGGAGGGAAACAATGCAGGGTTGAGCAGATGCCATTCTCTCTCTTTCTGCAAAGGAAAGAAGCAACAAAGCAAGAAAAGGTGGCTGAAGCAGGTGAGCAGATGAAGAAGAAGAAAAGATACCTGTCATGGATTCAACTGAAAGGGGCTTGGTTCTGTAGCCCCGAGTCACACCATAGAGAGTGATAGTGTAAAGAGTGCTTGGCAGGAGGCCAGTAAGATTCGCAAATCGCAAATAGCCTGGGATGGTGATATTATGTCCATTTTCTGGCTGGTTAGGCTCCTGCACCTGCATGACAAAGTTCTCAAAGGCCCCTTCTCCTGCCGTCCAGGTGAGCTGGAATCCATCCCAGTGAACCTCTGAGACTGATAAATTCCCCAGCTCAGGCTCTTCTTCTAGATATAAAGGACAGAGAGCCAAATTGGTTAATCAGATTTGAAGGTCAAAGAAAGAAAGCAAAGGAGTGATGAGGTGCCGCCTGTCTTGAAGCTTTCATGATAATGAGTTACATTTCTACCTGGTTACATATTTATGAGCCCATCTCCCTTTCACTTATATACACACACTTCAGGAGCTATCTGTCCTAGAAGACAACCTGGGAATAAGATTTCCAAAGGAGATTCAGGAACACAGCTGAGGAAGCAAACATCAGCGAAGCCACCCACAAACCTTGATAGCCTCAGTAAAGCTATAGCTTTCTAGCAAGCAAAAATATTAAGCTGTAGGATCTAAAACGGCAATTCAGGGACCTGAAATTCATTTTGCAAGACACACACATACAGCCTGCTGCTTTACAGTAAACCATTAACAATTCAATATATGCTCCCCCAAAGCTATTGCAGGAATGCAGGAATGAATGAGGTAAATTTGAGAGTGCAGGTAGTGGATGGGAAGACCTTTCATGCTAATGGCACCCCCTGGGTATTGTGCATTATTTGAAGATAAATGACCTTCAGTGCTTGCTCCAGCTTTTGGAGGGCCCTTAGGCCAGCCACCCTCTATGCCTTTCCTTTACTCACTGACTCTGCCTTCTCACTGTGGGTTGTGTCTCATGTTAGTCATATTCAGAGTATCCATTAAAATCAATGGAGATGACAAACATTAGGCACATTAATTTCAATGGGTCTATTCTGAGTAAAATTTACTTGGATGCAGGTCCTTCGTTCCCACCAGCTGCTCTACTACTTCATCATTAGTATCACCTGCTTGTTTGACAGGTGGCGAGCCAATGAGAAAGCAGACAGTGGCATCTGTTGCTCCTTCTCACCACCACCACTGTGGTTTGAGCCAGAAAAGAGGTGGTTAAACAAGCAGATTACAACAGGGAAGCTAACAAGCAAGTCTGAGGGTGGGGCTTGTCAGTGGACCCGCTTCTGGAGTGTGGGTCCTCAGCCAATGCCTGACCATGCCAACTGACAGCACCAGCCCTGGTCACTAATTCTGTGCATTCCCTCAGAGAGAGAAATGAGGCAACCCAACTAGGAAAAGGGAAAGGGAATTCCAAGCACAACAAATACGGCAGGGCATTTCAAGGCGAGGCAAGATGCTTTGGCAAATGTACATTCCCAGTTCAACAATGCTGTATCTGATTATAGAAGGGTGAACTTATCTGTTTCAGATATGCATCATTTCATGTGTGAATTTGGCAGGTTTATCTTTAAATGCAAACTGAATCCAGTTTCTTCCCCATCCTAGTAACAACCCAGTGCACGATCTGTTTCTATAACATTGCCAAAGCAAAGCAGGCATGAGTTTGAACTGGGAGCTACATGTAACTATTTTGAGCTCTCTAAAAGGAAGAATGGGGTAGAAATATAATAAATATGGGAAATATAGAGGCCTAGTTGAGGCGACAGTAGCCAGACATAGCAGGTAGATTAAGAAAAGAATAAATACACTCTTGAGTTAAGAGCTTCTTGGATGGACAACAGATATCTGGCTATAAACATTCCTTCCAAAAATGAAATTCCTTTATTTATTATACTCTAAGCAAAGCCTCCAGCTTCTGCTGCTGCCATTTCTATATATGGTTCATATTGTTCATATTGAGAATATGAATGCTATAAGGAATTTTAATGTGATCCTTCACTGTTACTCCAGCCATAGCTCAGCTGGAGAACATCTGCCTTTCATGCAGAAGGTCCCAGATTCAACCCCGAACATCCCCAGGTAGGGCAATGAATGTGTCCTGTGTCTGGACAGCTATTACCAGGCAACTGGGACAATAGTGTGCTAGATCGACCAATGGTCTGCTTCACTTTAGGGCAGCTTCCTATCTCCCTAAATCATACCAGATTGGAATGCTTTCCTGGATGCTGACAGTGGGGTAAATCTGTCTTCTTTACTATCTAAAGAGATGGACCTGAAACCTCTTGGAGTGGCTGCTAGTCAGTATTGACAGCACAGGGCCTAGATGCAGTGGTTTTCTTTGTCCCAGGAATCAGCTAGCCCTTTAAAATGGGGTAGGAACTTCCTGCTGCTGAGGGAGGTAAAGAGTATGAAGCAGTTTTATTGATGTTAATGAAAACAAGTAGAACTTTGTCTTTGTCTCAAATGGAACTATACTTCAGTCTGTCTGTGGTTCTTGAGCAGAAGGAGTTAACCAGAAGGAGAGTCAGTGTGTCCTAGTGATTGGCATGCCAGAAAAAGGGTGGGGGAGACTCAGGTTCAAATCCTAAACTGCAGCTATTGATGTGAGTGGACATAGGCCACTATGAAGCTAAGTCTACCCTACCTCACAGGGATATTGTGAAGACAACATTGGCGGGCAGGGAATGTGTGTCACCCTGAGCTTCAAGGAGGAAATGCAACTTAAATCCCTGTTGTTACAGTGGGATTTGAGACCATCTAACGTAATCTGGATCAGGGCCTTGGAAGTATTCATACCATTTCTTTTTCTAGGACCCAAATCCCACAAAACAAATCCAACTAAGTTCTGCTCAGAGTAGACACACTAAAATCAATGTACCTAAGTTATTAATGTTTCTTATTTTCCAGAGTGTGACTGACATCGGCTGCAGCTCCTAAAAGCCCACTCATGTTTTGCTTTGGAGGAATGCTCTCAAATGGCCCCAGTCTTTGCTTCCATGGGTTGTTCCTGGGGGACATCAACTTAAGAATCACAGAAGCCAGTTTAGAAGGCCAGGCCTGGGTTACTCAAGCTGCCTGATGCTAAAGGAGTACAAAGGGACTCAATGTCATTTAATAGCAGAAGGGGTGAAGCAACATGTCTTGTATGATTTGGCTCAAGATGGAAGATTCCTTGCCCACATTAGGCAATCAAGGGAGAATAATAAGGGAACAATCATTTCCTTGAATCACATCCCAGCATCCTTCTGGGCCCTTGTTTGAATGGTCCTCCTGGTGCTTATATAATGGGACAAGGACAACTTCACTTGGGGGCAGAGGGAGACAGAACAGTGGCTAGCAGAACTTTGATGCAAGAACTGTACTTATCAGCACTTCCACAGAGGGACCCTAGCAGCAGCAGAACCAACCTGGGCTCCAGGTTATGGGTGCCCAGTGCATGTGACATCATGATGTCACATTGCGATGTGACGTCATGACGTCACACACACATCCCAGCCTTGGAACCCGACTTCCTGTGGCACCGGAGGTCAGGTTCCAAGACCTCACAAGGCCTAAGACAGCATCTCTGAGGTCTCACGAGGCCTTAGACATGACCTCTGGTGCTTCATAAGGCACTGAAAGTTGAGTCAGGGGCCCTGCGGTGTGGTTGCTCAGGCACCCAGAGCCCCTTATAGTTGGCACCCCTGTCCTGCAGAAAGAGGTGGGTGGGGAAGAAATAACTCTGGGCTGATGGTCACTGATAAATAAAAAACAAGAAAACCCTAGGGGGTTTAGGCTTTGATGCCAGAAATGTCCAGATCTGGACATCTGAGCTCACTTGTTTATACAACTTTTGCTCAGACCTCGTTTATACAGTCCCTAGAAGAATATGGAACACGGGAAGCTGCCTTTTACTGTGTCAGACCTTTGGCCCATCTAACTCAGTATTGTCTACATAGGGTTGTGACCAATATAAGTCCTATTCAGAGTAGACCTATTGAAATTTATGAGCATGACTAACTTGGATTCCTTGATCTGAATGGGCATGCTCCCAGTTCAATACAACCTATTGACTGGCAACAGTTCTCCAGGGTTTCAGGCCAGAGTCTCTTAAAGCCCTACCTGGAAATGCTGGGGGATTGAACCTGGGAATTTCTACTTGCAAAGCATGTGCTCTACCACAGAGCTACAGCCCTTCCCTGGAAGACAGGAAGCTGCCTTATACAATTGCTCAATTTAGCTCTGTATAGTTTACACACTGGCACTGGCTGTCCAGGGTTTCAGGCAGGAGTCTTTCCCAGCCCTAGCTAGAGACACCAGGGGTTGAATCTGCAGTCCTCTGCATGCAAATCAGGTGCCCTACCACTGAGCAGGAATGGGAATACCCCTCAGAATCTGGACCTTCCTCATATAGAGGTTGACAGATAATAAAACTAGGCAAGATGAGAGCAATGAATATCCTCCCACCATCCCTTTCCACAATAGACCTTTACGTATCCAAAAAAATATTTCATGTGGAGAGATTCCAGTTATTTATAGCATGCACATTTTTAGAGTTTTGCCTTGATAGATGGTTAAAATAAACTGCTTTGAAATTTTCAAATGATCAGTATTGGATAGGAGAATCTAGAAGAAAGCCCTTTCCCTTCCTTGTGGTCCCTAAGTACTCAATGTGGAGCATGTGCTAAATTGGGGAACATCTGCATTTCACTGTCCTGGGTTTTCAAAACCAGATGGGACTATAGGGGTGAAGAAAAAACCTTCCATATGGTGTGAACGAGCTGCCCATGCCAGTCCCCCACCATCAAAGAACTCTATTTTTTTATTGCTGAAACATAAAAGGAACAATGGGGATTTCATTAACATCCAGACACTAATCTGAATATCAATGCACATCTTGTAAATATGTGCAGAAGGAAACTTTGATCTTGTTACTTCTTTAGCTTCACAGACCACCAAAACTGAGCTAAAGACTGGCTGGGAAACTCATTCCTGAAAAGCTTTTTCCTAGAAAGAAGATGCTCTTATCATATTCATGGCTGCAAGCATTAATCAGATGTAAGCTTGTGCCTTTGATGGTTTCTCTCCCAGTGAATGAGCTTTTTTGCATGACAAGGGCCATATTCACATCACACATTTAGAGCACTATAGCACCATGTTAAACAGTCATAGCTTCCCCCAAAGCTACCAGCCCCAGACTTCCCAGTGAAGAGAGAGGTTGATTGTTAGACCACTCTAGGAACTGTAGCTCTGCAAGGGGACTAGGGGGGCTAAGTTCAGTCTGTCCCTAACCTGTCCCAAGTCAATCTAGAAGACGATTTAATGTGGCAACTTGCATCTTCATGCAAATAACAGCACAGTGTCCTGGTTCCATCCTTTGCAAAAGAGGCATATTACAGGGCTCATCTTTGGGGGTCAAAGCACATGTGCCTGCCCACTGGAACTCTAGAAACATTAAAATGATGCAAACATAAGCTGGAGCAAGAGAGAAGTGGGGCTGCCTGAGTCTGCTGTATGCACACCCTATAGGAATTTAAGCCTACAATTTGGTTGGAGGCATGAACTGAAGGGTCAGAGCCAAAGGGTCAGGGTACAAGGGGCTCTTGGCTTC
Organism: Zootoca vivipara; assembly: GCF_963506605.1. Lineage (NCBI taxonomy): Eukaryota > Metazoa > Chordata > Lepidosauria > Squamata > Lacertidae > Zootoca > Zootoca vivipara. The sequence continues at coordinate 7,365,910 of NC_083294.1, read as the reverse complement.
AGGCCCTCAGCCATGGGCTGGAAACCATTGTGCAATCCAATATCCTGTTTGGGGAGATGCAAACACAAAGGCACGTACCAGTAGAGCCAACCACTGTTGCAGGCTTGCTCTTGTGCCTGCCCTTCTCTGCCACAAGGTTGATGGTGTACTCTGTCCCAGCATCTAGGGACCTTAGAATGTGAGATGTGCTATCGGCAGGAATCGCCATTTCATTCTTCCTCCCATCAGGGGTCATGTAAGTAAGGCGATAGCGATCAATTTTAGCCCGGGGTATTTTCCACCGCAAAGTGAGAGTTGTCTCGGTAGGATCAGTGACTTCCAAGTCCTTGGGATGATCCAGATCTGTGTGCAAAGAGAAATAAAAGAATTGTAGATTTGGGGGACACTTCCCAGGGCACACCCCTCACTAGTCTTGCTTCACAAACTCCTTGAGTCTTTCTGCCTGGTGAGAATGTGTCTTCCTTGAACTCTAATAATGCAAAATAAAAAAATTCCTTCAGTAGCACCTTAAAGACCAACTAAGTTTATATTTTGGTATGAGCTTTCGTGTGCATGCACACTTCTTCAGATACACTAGAAACAGAAGTGTCAGACCCTATATATATACAGAGGGTGGTGGGGGTGGGTGGGAATGGGTGATGGGCTGATGAGAGTGGTAAACCTGTAGATGGCTTATCTAATATTATCTAATAATGCAGTTATTAGACTGCGTACATGGAGGATATGGAGGGGCATGTGGGTGTGTCTAGAAACTGTATAATGGTGGCATTTACATTTGCTGTTCAACGCACTTCTGTATCTGGCCCCAACTCCATAGACCTGTGGCCCTCAAAAGGTTGCTCAGAAAGGAATGTGGCCCTCAGGCTGAAAAGGGTTCCCCATCCCTGCCCTGTGATGAAGTTGTGAATTGATCAAACAGCGTTGCCTCTGCAAACCCTCAGACAGATCCTGTTGCTTGGTTGAAATTTTGTATGCACTTTTGGGACACATTTTCTGATATAAGATACAGTGGAGAGCAGATTCCCTGTAGTTCAGACCTGGCCTAGTGACAACCACTGGTTGACCACCACTATTAGTGATTTGAAAGAAACTTTTTAGTCCATGCCAATGTCCTCTTCAGAAGTGGCTTCAAGAGGGAGGTAAAACAGCCCTACCCACATACCAGTTTTCTGACTCCCCTCTCTTTTCCAGGACAGGCAAAGTGCCAATTAGAAATTTGCTGATTCAGGAGGAAAGAGTGCAGTGTGCTCCAAATTTACGTGGCTTTATGCATGATAGAGCCTAGCAAGCTCTCTCTGCAATTTTGAAGTGTACATATATCCGCAGAACGTTGGCACGGTATTTATCCATTTTTTGAAATCACTGGTCTAGTTCAGTCCTGGGAGCTTTGTGCTTGAAAGGGACTGGTTCTAATCTAGATTATGTGAGTTGTACTCTTAAGAGTGCAGAAAAATCATTTGTGAAAGTATGTGGGATATTCTGAATGTTAATTCACCTGGTGCCCAAGGTAATTCAGCACTTCCTATGTGAATGCATAGTGCATCCAACAAAAACACTGACCTGCTTTGTATGTAATAAGCAAACACGTAGGCTCCCTGACAGTAGAATGAAGCCAATTTACTTCTCCCCAGCCATTTTGGTGCTGTACTGTGCCAAACTAAGCCATGGTTTGGCTCAGCATGTCATCCAAACTTTGAGTCAGGAAATAATAATAATAATAATAATAATAATAATAATAATAATAATAATAATAATAAATTTATTATTTGTACTCCAGCAAAGATTAAAATACAATAAAATTTAGCTGTCTCCAAACAGACCATGAGCTCATACAGGTTTGCTCCATAGTTTACAGCTTGTGGAGAGAGTTAAAGCACAAGCCCAGGTTTGAATGACCCTCTAAGCAAAAGCACAGTTTAGCTAAGCATAACAGCGAATTATGGTGCTGGAGGAGACTCTTGAGAGTCCCATGGACTGCAAGAAGATCAAACCTCTCCATTCTGAAGGAAATCAGCCCTGAGTGCTCACTGGAAGGACAGATCGTGAAGCTGAGGCTCCAATACTTTGGCCACCTCATGAGAAGAGAAGACTCCCTGGAAAAGACCCTGATGTTGGGAAAGATGGAGGGCACTAGGAGAAGGGGATGACAGAGGACGAGATGGTTGGACAGTGTTCTCGAAGCTACGAACATGAGTTTGACCAAACTGCGGGAGGCAGTGCAAGACAGGAGTGCCTGGCGTGTTCTAGTCCATGGGGTCACGAAGAGTCGGACAGGACTAAACGACTAAACAACAACAGCGAAGTGAACAGGGAGGCATGATCTTCTCTCTGGAAGCCTGCACATTTGCTTATTTGCACCATACCACTGTTTGGCTTAGGGTTATATACAAACGGGGAAAATGTGGGTTTCAAAGAGCTTTGGAAACCAATATCATAAGAAGGGAACCCCAACTATACGCCCAAGTCCCAGTTTAAGTGGGCTGTGGCGATGGTCTACAGTCCCACTAACTGCCAGCCCATTAGAGAAAAAATAAATGAGAATAATATTTATAATGATTCCTATTTTCACTGGCTCCCCTTACTTTTCCAGGGCCCAGGGGCCAGATGTGGCCCCCAAGTCCAGCTCACAGGACTCCTCCCCAGGCCACACATCCTCCCCAAGGCCCATCCCTCAGCAGCACTGCCCTGTGACTTCTTCAAGTGCTTTTGCCTCAATCGTATGTGACATTGAATTGTGATTATTCCCCTTTCTTCCCTGGGTGGAGGATGGTGAGGGGTGGTGTGTGTGTGTGTTTAGAAACCTCTCGCTTCTGCAAAGCTGGAACGGAGCCTAGTTTATGAAGGTTAGAATCCCATCCTTTGCTTTGCTCACTTTTTGCCTCTGGCCCCACCCACTACTGGCGTGCATCTCTAAACGGGATGCCTCTGAGGGGAAGCATCCCTTGAGCTGGAAAAGCTTCCTCACTCCTGTAATAAAAAGGTAAAGGGACCCCTGACCATTAGGTCCAGTCGTGACCGACTCTGGGGTTGCGCGCTCATCTCGCATTATTGGCCGAGAGAGCAGGCATATAATAATAATAATAATTATTTATTATTTATACCCCACCCATCTGGCCGGGTTCCCCCAGCCACTCTGGGTGGCTTCCAACAAAACACCAAAATACAGAAATCCACCAAACATTAAAAGCTTTCCTAAACAGGGCTGCCTTAAGATGCCTTCTAAAGCTTCCAGGGTCATGTGGCCAGCATGACAAAGCCGCTTCTGGCAAACCAGAGCAGCACATGGAAGCGCTGTTTACCTTCCGGCTGTAGCGGTTCCTATTTATCTACTGCACTTGCATTTTGACGTGCTTTCGAACTGCTGTAATACTGAGTGTTTAATGGAGACTGTCAGGGTCAGGCTGCAGCCCTGGGTGACAATACTTGAATCGAGACCTGCATAATGTATTCTGTGGCTCAGGAACCCAGGCATCAGTATCTTAAGCTGGGAAAGATAAAGTATTTATATCAACTCTGGACAATCCAAAGGCTTTGTTCTGCTAATCGATCACTGTTGCTATTCCTTTCTGTGTCTGAAGAGGGCACTGAAGCCTGGCTACACATACAATCCACAGCCCTGGGATTCCTGGAAGGCAATTTGTTTCCTATTACAGTATAAAGAAGATGAGACATTTTCCTACCAGTTCCAGCATTAATAGTGGAAGGAGAGCTCTCTTTGTCCTGCTTCACAGCTGTCACTCCAATGCCATATTCTGTTCCTGGCCTGAGACCTAAACAACAACAACAACAGAAATAGCTCTTTGTTCATGTTGCCATTTGATTAAAGAAGTTTCAATTAATTACATGTTCTTTAATCTATTAATTAATGTATTAAACAAGTATACATTTTCAAAGGAATATAACCATAGTGGTGAAGATTTAAAAGTGCAATCATTTGTCTTTTATATCAAACATATATGTTCTGCCATCTCTGTGTCAGTCAATAAAGTGTCCCCCTCTTAATTATGTTCAACAAAAAAGATCAATAAATTGTGAATGCCACAGCATGATAGGATTTGCAGTCTTATAACTAGCCCTGCATGATAAGATTTGTAGTCTTAAGAATGCAATTCAAAGCTTGAGGCCATGCAACTTATATAGACATTTGGTCCAACAGTAACTTGACTACCTTTCAGATGAGCCATACCTGTGAGTGTAGCTTTGGTTGTGGCTTGGTCACTTCTGGGTACTGTGACTTCAGCATGATCTCCACCAGAAATGGGGGCATACTTAATTCTGTAAGCTTCAGGTGTTGCCTGGCTGTTCTTCCATTCCAGGGTGATGGTGCTATCTGTCTGAGACAGGCGTTTCAGATTTTTTGGAGCATCCAGTTCTGGGCAGAAGAAGGAAGATGGTTAACTGTTAAAGTTTGGGTATGCAGAACTGCAGTTGAAGCTTTGGGCTTAACAAATGTTAGGACATGTTCCCCATTAGTGATGGGCAAACTTCCTTCTGCTCTGTTCAGATTTGATTCATTTATGAACTCTCTCTAACAGCACAATGGCTTCTGTCCAATCCCAAGCCAACTCACAGTAGACTCATTGGCTTTAATCAGGCATCCCCAAACTGCGGCCCTCCAGATGTTTTGGCCTACAACTCCCATGATCCCTAGCTAACAGGACCCAGTGGTCAGAGATGATGGGAATGGTAGTCCAAAACATCTGGAGGGCCGAAGTTTGGGGATGCCTGGCTTTAATGGACATGACTAACAGGTTCATTCATTTCAATGGGTCTACCCTGAGTAGAACTTAGTTGGATACAATCCAATACTTTCAACCTTGGTATGTTAGCATAGATAGGAAACCTGTAGCCCTTCGAGTGTTGCTACACTACAATCCCAGTGAACACTAACCATTAGCCATGCTGGTTGGTGCTGAAAAGGATTGGCATTCAGCAACATCCACAGACTGCAGGACTACAAGTTCCCCACCCTTGTGATACAGCAGCGATTTCTGGATTAAATCCCAGGGTGCCTTGGTGTTCCTCAGAAGATTCTCAAGAGATTCCTCAATGTGGTGGCACACCAGCGTTCCCAGTACTCCCAAGCATTTCCAGAGAAGTGTGTCTCCGGATGCACTTTGGGTGAGCTTTGGTGCACATCTGGAGTTCATGTGGAGCAACAGTGATGCTCCACTAGTACACTGAATGTGCTTCGTGGACTGCTTCATAATGTTCTGCAGTGCACCATGGTACCAAGGCAGGTATTTGTTGTCAGAAAAGTAAAAAAAAAAGGATTGAATTAATTATCGAAAAGTAGATAGTTTTAAAAGCAATGGATTTGGTGCATAGTAGAAGTCTGCTCTGAGCTTGCAGAGCTCAAGGGCAACACGCACTGGCCTCTGCAATCAGCCAATAGACCAAGACCCACTGCTCCCCTTGTCTCCCAGGAAAAACATCATGGCAAGAAAGAGACTAGCCTGGACCCATCCATTGGCTGAAGCAGCTGCTGCTGCTTTGCCAGAAAAGGACACCCTGCTCCAACTACCTGTTGGAGTTCTTGAACTAGAACTGTAGAAGCAGGTAATGGAAAAGAACATTCTGGTCCCATCCATTGGCCCAAGGAGCAAAAGTCATCAGCTACTATTCAGGCAAGAACTCCAAGAAGGGAAGACCAGCCTGGTCCCAACTTGTAGCTTGTGGTTTGTCAATTTGCTCTGATCATACACTTTGCTTTTCCAAGTGATCTGGGAGAAAGTCAGATCCAGTACAATTAATACAAGACTTGACAAGCACATAGAGCTGAAAAGGGAAGTGGGAAAGTGTGTCTGTCTTCCAACTTCCTCCCCCAGCTCTATGCAGTTCCCAAGGGATGAAAAAAGGTAAATTCCTCCCCACTTCATGACCAAAAGGGCATTGAGTGAGAGGGAGCTCCGTGGGTCTACGGGCACCAAAGTTATCATTCAAGGACACCATTGCATCCATTGAAGCCACGCTGGAAACCATGGTAGGTAGCTGGGTAAGTAGGAAGGAGAACTCTGACCACTTCTTACCTGTGACAAAGGTTTCCGTCACAGGGTCACTCTCCATATCCCCACGTCGTGACACTAGTGTCACCTCATATTCGGTGTGTGGTTTCAGATTCCCAATAGAGTATTGGCTATCATCCTTGGAGAGGTCGATGGTCGTTCGGTCTCCCGGGACATCCTTGGGCCCAAAAGTCAGCTCAACATCATCAATCTCAGCCAATGGTTTAAACCATGTGATCAGTGCTGTAGTGTCTGTAACATCATTTGCCTCAATCTGGCTGGGTGCATCAAGCTCTGTTGAGTACGAAAAGAGGATGAGGCAGGGATCTAGAATATTTGGATACCGTACAACTCCTTCATGAATAGGTTTTTTTAAAGGGTGCAAAAATAAATTTGAATGAATTGCAAAAATTCTCTGGGGTGGGGTGTGTGCAGAGACCATACATCTCCATCTCAAAGCAGTCTTCATTTTCATTTAATTAATTAATTACTTGGCTAGTTAATTTACCACATTTTCTGACTTTCTCTGTATCTAATAAAACATATAAAACTTGATAAAATGTTTTCCACATGTGGTGAGCAGCTATTCGATCTGACAGTTGCTACAGGCACATACAGAGAGAGCCCCCCCCCCGCTTCGATACTGTTGCCCACTCACTAACCCTCTGGGGACATCCATATTCTTTTTGCAGCGGCAGCGAGAGCTGCAGTGACATAAAGTGCCTTTATTCTTCCTCTTTACTGCTGTAAGAATCTAGACACAGCAGGAAGGTGACCCAACAGAAATGCAGAGAGATAGTTTTTTTCGATGGCTCTACATCCTCCACTGTTCCATTGTACTCTTCTTTTTCCTCTCCCAATGTGTGTCAATATTATGTTACTAGTCTCCCCAACAGTGTTGGCTCCCAGTTCTTGTGGGACATTTGGAATCGGGCTGTCAGTGGGCCCCCAGCCCTAGCCTTTCAATTAGTCTCCCCCCCCCCCATGAAATGAGTAGTCATCCGGTTAGATGCAGCCCACACTATGTGAGAGGTTAGGAGACTGAAGTTCTGAGAAGCATAATAAATAATAATAATAATAATAATAATAATAATAATAATAATAATAATAAATTTTATTTATATCCCCCCCCCCCAGCCAAGACCGGGCTCAGGGCGGCTAACACCGAATATAAAACTATTAATTAAAATACCGCTTAAAAACAAGATTAAATACAACATTAAAATTAAAATGCAGCCTCATCAAAAAAAGGAAAAGGGGGGGGGGGGAAGGATCAAGTTGATTCCAGGCCAAAGACCAGGCAGAAAAAAACTGTCTTACAGGCCCTGTGGAAAGAAATCAAATCCTGCAGGGCCCTGGGGTCATGAGACAGTTCCACCAGGCCGGAGCCAATGCTGAAAAGGCGCTGGCTCTGGTTGAGGCTAATCTGACTTCTTTAGGGCCTGGGATCTCTAAGGTGTTGCTATTTATGAACTTTAAGGTCCTCTGTGGGGCATATCTTTCCAGTTGCTGCCCACTACATTCTAGAGGTGAGGAGGGAGGACATGTGAGAAAGGTGAGAAAGCCCTAAATGGCCTCGGTCCAGTATACCTGAAGGAGCGTCTCCACCTCCATCATTCTGCCCGGACACTGAGGTCCAGCACCGAGGGCCTTCTGGCGGTTCCCTCGTTGCGAGAAGCCAAGTTGCAGGGAACTAGGCAGAGGGCCTTCTCGGTAGTGGCGCCTGCCCCGTGGAACGCCCTCCCAACAGATGTCAAAGAGGAAAACAACTACCAGACTTTTAGAAGACATCTGAAGGCAGCCCTGTTCAGGGAGGCTTTTAATGTTTAATAGATTACTGTGTTCTATTTTTCTGTTGGAAGCCGCCCAGAGTGGCTGGGAAACCCAGCCAGATGGGCGGGGTATAAATAATAAATTATTATTATTATTATTATTATTATTATTATTATTATTATTATTATTATTAGGTTTCAATTCCCATGACTTGCTCCTTGGCTGTCATGGCCCAGACCAAGCATCTTCATGTGCCAAGTGCTCCTACTACAGGAGTTCCAAGGAGGAGGCTTGGTTCTTCCCATGTGGACCTGGGACCAGATCCCTCATCTTGTTTCCTGAGCTCTAAGGAGATTCCTGACCAGCGGGTGAAACCTGACCAATGGGTGGACCAGAGATTCCCCAGAGGATCAGGAAAGACTTGAGGAGCTTTCTTTAAAGAAAGAAAGGAGCTGGGTATGTTCAGAGTGGTGATGTGATAGCCATCTTCAAATATTTGAAGGTCCATAACCAGAGGGTTGGATCTGAACAAATGGATTCATATTACAAAAAAGGAGATTCTGACTAAACATTAGGGGGGGAAATTCAGGTGGTAAGAGCTGTTTGACAATGGAATGGACTACCATGGGAAGTCATGGACTCTCCTTCACTTGAGATTTTCAAACAAAGTTTTGATGGCTATCTATCAATGATTCTTTAAATATTATTCTTGTGTTGCAGGGGGTTGGATTAGATGACCATTGATGTACCTCCCAAGCCTACAGTTCTATGGTTCTGTAATTCTAAGTCCTCCAGCTTGAAACTTTGCTGCACAGAAGACACCAATGTGAACAGAAAAGGTAACAGGCCCTTTAACTAAGATTATACACCAGTTATCCAACTCCTGAATCCTAAAATGAACTGCTTTTGGGCATGCTTAGGCTTTGACTGAGTCAGATAAAGACAGTCTCATATTGCCCAAGGCTGCATTGGGCTATCTGGAGTGTTCTGCAGCTGTTGAGGGGCAGGGTGTCTGGTGAGAAGAAGAAGCTCTTGTTGCACGGGCCCTTTCCCAGCAGTGGAAGTTAAGAGGAAGAGGCTGGTTGACTGGTTTGCTTTCTCCCTTCCCTCTCACAGCACAGGCTCTAGTTCTAGTTACAGGTAGGTAGGCGTGTTTGTCTGAGTCGAAGCAAAAAAAAAAAAAAATTCCTTCAGTAGCACCTTAAAGACCAACTAAGTTTTTATTTTGGTATGAGCTTTCGTGTGCATGCACACTTCTTCAGATACACAGGCTCTAGTGTTTGCTGTCAGACCTTGGCATCTCATTTCCTCGCTATGGAAAGAGCGACTGTACTGATTTTTCAGTATTCTGCAATTGCAGTCTCTACAGTATTGGGAAAAACAGATTCAAATCATCTAAGTAGTCTTTAGTGTTAAAATGTTTTCCAGTGTAATGCTTGTGTTGGTGTTTGGATATAGAGTACTTCATTATGCTTTTGTTGATGGCCTTGCTCATCCTTTGGTTAGAAGCCCCTTGAAGATTGCAGCAGCTATCAGTTTTGACAGTTGCTACAGTCATCCACTGCAAATGCCATCCATTCTAGCTTTCTCTCAGCATTGCTGCTTGCTCACCTTCCCAGGGTATCTATTTTCTTCTCGCAACAAAAAAAGAGAAGCAACTCACCAAATCAGTCAGACTAATGCCTGATCACATTCAGTTGCTACTTACTTGTTGTTACTACCCTGGAGAGGCCAGGTCCTCTGGTTTGATTCTTCACAACGTAAAGAGACACATTATATTGTTGTCCTGGTGCCAAGCCTGGTTGCAAATACGATGTTTGAGGCTTCTTTAGACTGTTCCTGATTCCCACATTGTCTTCCTCTTTCTGCAATGCAAAAGTTAAACAATTGGAATTTAAAGAAGCAAGAAATGCAACCAGGACCCTTCACACCACAAGGGACCCACTCCTAGGTCAAATCTTTCCTTACCAGGCTGTTGAAAACAATCTCCCATCCACTGAATGGGATGTCCAGGGGGTCCCACTCTACCTCCACTGATGTCTCTTTAATAGATTTGAACTTCAAGCCATCTGGAGCGGGCAAATCTGGAAAGCAATAGCAGAAAGCAGATGCATGAGGCATGGCTTCAGCATTCAAACTATATTCATTAATATATATATATATATAGAAATACCCCCAACACTATATGCTGGAACACTACTTGAAAGCAAGCAAGCAACAAAGAAGAAATCTGACATACTGGGAACACACTGTCAAATCTTTCCCCTGTCATTCTTGAGGAAGGCCCAGGATTCAGGACTGAAACAAAGCAGTTGCTCCAACTCCATCAACTCATTGGAAGGTTGCAAAGAACCACATTCCTGTTTGCAACGCGGGGCAGGGGCAGCAGCTGTAAAGATGGCTTAAATCTTTTCATGCTCTGCTCCTTGGCCCATTTCCCCCCTTTGCCTATATGTTGTCATTCCAGGTTTGACTTTCTGATGAAGTGCAAAAGCAAAGCAGTGTCAATCCTTAATGTTTTCATGCTGGCTCAATCAAAGAGGGGAAGGAGAGAAATAACAAGTTATTCCTATCCTTCATGGTTGAGTATATGATTCCTATGTCTAGTGATGGAGAAGATTGTAATTATGTTGACATTTTCTTTAAGATCATCTGAGAAAGTTTGGAGAAATATCAAAATAATTATGAGATGATTATTAATTTTCAGGATTTTGTTTGTATTCCTTAGGGTTTTTTTCCCTGAGAAAGCTTAGGAAATCCAGACCTTGGGAAACTCTCCACCATCGCCTCTCCTAAGCACTCTTCTCTATCACACATACTCTCCCCAAAAAACCTTCCTCCAACATACGCACAATGGGGAAGGGCTGGTTGTATGGACGGATTGCTTCTGGCTGGAGAGGCCTTTGCACACATAGAAATTTCCACCAGCCAGCCCATTCCTGCCAGCCCTTCTCTGTTCCCAAATAACCTTTTGCAAGGAGAGGATTCCAGCAGTGGGAAGGACTTGAAACTGGCCAGCAGGTCCTTTTTAGGTTTCTTCCTGAATGTGTTGATATGCATAAATATATTTACATATAGTTATGCCTCCCAGCATCCCAATTTGTTGAATTGAGAAGCAAAGAAAACTACAAAATCCCATCTGCCCCAGCAAGACATGATGTTTCTAAGTGAATTATTGTCTATCCATACCCCACCACCCCAGGTTTTTCCTCAGCCAGCCCCACTTGTCAGCCTCAGCAGCAGAGGCACTAAGGGGGAGGGCAGAGGCCCTGAATATTTCCAATGAAAGGGGTGCCCCCAAGTTCCGTGGTGGCCATGGGTACACATCACGGGGCTTGCTTGCATCACATGCACAAGCCACAGGGCATCCGCATGACACACCAGCACACCCTGTGACTTGTGCAATTAACATCAGCACACCGCAGGGCATGCTGATGTTGTGGAGTCCTGGGGCTCCTCATTCACAGGAGCAAGAAGGGGAATGGGTTCTGTCTCTCACTGGATCCATTTACTGCTGGTTTTCCCATGTTTCACCAGTCTCAATGGGCATCAGCCACCATTGTTCCTAAGCGTGTTCCAGAAAATCCATGTTCATCCAGAGCTTCTTTACCATCAAGCTCTCCACATTGCCAGTTCGCCTTCTACACAAGTTTATGTTTGTTTAGAATGAGGGGAAGAGCTGGTTGGTGTCCAGTAGGACTGATAGGGTGCAAGGCAGAAGACCAACAGTAGGTGGATTCAGACCTGATGAAAGGCAGAACCACTTAATTCTAATTTGGGCACCTCCCTGCTTGGTTCTGCAAAGGGCAACACAGAGAATTAGGAGGAGGAAGCTGATAGGCAGTTCTACCCTCTGGGCTGGTCCTAAGTAAAAAAGGTAGGCAGTTGAGAGCTGGCAGAGCAGTGTCAGCTCCATTCACCCTAATGGACCAGCCTCCTTTGCTAAATAAGAGGTGTTTTGCACTTGGCTACTATTGGAGAAAGGACTTCTGAACCAGGGGAAATGATGGCTGCCCCAACTAGTACCCACTTCTGGGCTCATAACATAGAAGCAATAACATAGAAGCAACCAGCAGTGCACCCATGTATTCAATCCTGATTTTAGAGGAAGGTAAGTGTTTTGTAGACAACCAAGTTCATAGAATCATAGAGTTGGAAGAGACCACAAGGGCCATCCAGTCCAACCCCCTGCCAAGCAGGAAACACCATCAAAGCATTCTTGACATATGGCTGCCAAGCCTCTGCTTAAAGACCTCCAAAGAAGAAGACTCCACCACACTTCTTGGCAGCAAATTCCACTGTCAAACAGCTCTTACTGTCAGGAAGTTCTTCCTAATGTTAAGGTGGAGTCTTCTTCATTGTAGTTTGAATCCATTGCCCCGTGTTCGCTTCTCTGGAGCAGCAGAAAACAACCTTTCACCCTCCTCTATATGAAATCCTTTTGTATATTTGAACATGGCTATCATATCACCCCTTAACCTTCTCTTCTCCAGGCTAAACATACCCAGCTCCCTAAGCCGTTCCTCATAAGGCATCGTTTCCAGGCCTTTGACCATTTTGGTCGGCCTCCTCTGGACACGTTCCAGGTTGTCAGTATCCTTCTTGAACTGTGGTGCCCAGAACTGGACACAGTACTCCAGGTGAGGTCTGACCAGAGCAGAATACAGTGGTACTATTACTTCCCTTGATCTAGATGCTATACTCCTATTGATGCAGCCCAGAATTGCATTGGCTTTTTTAGCTGCTGCATCACACTGCTGACTCATGTCAAGTTTGTGGTCTACCAAGACTCCTAGATCAGGCATCCCCAAACTGCGGCCCTCCAGATGTTTTGGCCTACAACTCCCATGATCCCTAGCTAACAGGACCAGTGCTCGGGGAAGATGGGAATTGTAGTCCAAAACATCTGGAGGGCCAAAGTTTGGGGATGCCTGTCCTAGATCCTTTTCACATGTACTGCTCTCAAGCCAGGTCTCACCCATCCTGTATTTGTGCCTTTCAAATTTTTTGCCCAAGTGTAGTACTTTACATTTCTCCTTGTTAAAATTCATCTTGTTTGCTTTGGCTCAGTTGTCTAATCTGTTAAGGTCATTCTGAAGTGTGATCCTGTCCTCTGGGGTATTAGCCCATCATCCAAGTCATTGATAAAGATGTTGAATAAGACTGGGCCCAAGACAGAACCCTGTGGCGGCACCCCACTAGTCACTACTAGTTAGTTGAATGGGTCAGCTGGGTGTTAATGTACTCACAAGTGGCTACCCGGGCACTAATTGGGATACTCTTCTTGTTCTTCAGGATGGCAAAAACACGGATGAAGTATTCCACACCAGGCTCCAGCTCCCGGATGGTGGCTGACGTATGGTTCCCAGGCACTCGGAACTCAAAGTCTAAGCCACCAGTTCCGGTAGGGATGTAGGTGATGAGGTATTCAGTGACCACATTTTCATTCTTCCATTCCAGGTTGACAGTCTTGTCAGTCACATCTGTAACTTTCAGATCTTTTGGAGGCATTACTAACAAGAGAAATTAAATGATAAAATAAACCAATGTACTGTACTATGGCAGAAAATCAAATGGCATGTGTTTTTAAAACTGAGACACAGACCATTTGCCATGCTAAGGGCTAGGCTGCATGATCAGGGGTGGGGGGTAGTCATTTTGGACTGTAGGTGGGGAATCAGGGTTCTGAAGGCTCCCACCAGCACCCTATGTACGCTAGAACCTGGATTTCTAGTTGCTTGTTGTTGTTGGGGAAGGAAATGCTATCCATACCCTGCTATTCAACATAGTACAATCCAAAGAGGGCTCTATTAAATGTTTGTGCTCAACCTTTAGCTCGTTTCTAACTTTGAAGCCATCTGTGCGATGCATTTAAAATACCGTAGTATCATAGCACTTTAAACTGTAACGGCTTCCCTCAGAGACTCCTGGAAACATAGTTTGTTTAGGGTGCTGAGAGGAGATTGCTTTTCTCCTCACTCTAGCCCCCTCTTACCTTCCCTCCATGCTTCAAAGCTTGGTCCAAGTGCTCTTTTTTGGTTATTGTTGCTCCTGAGGTTTCCCCACAAAAACCTGCTCTTTACAGCTGAATTGGAGGAAATGGAAATCCATAGAAAACCCAAATTGCTTTTTGTTGCACTTCAGTTTTAAAGAGCAGGTTTTCATAGGGAAATCTCTGGAGAGAAAAAAAGAGCCCTCAGTCTTGGAACTTTAAAGTGCAGACCTCTGCCTAGAAAGTGTGGGGCAAAATGGGCCAATGACAAAATGGGCCATAGATATTGGTTACAACATAGAATTGTCTGCAGGGGGAAAAATTATGGGGGGGGAACCATGAATTTCTCTGCCTGTTATGTTATGTTATGTACAAAAGATGATGTACCGGTGGTACTTGACACCCAGCAAATTAGTGAAAATGTATTTAAAAGAGTCTAATTTATGCTGGAAGTGCCATGAGGTGAAGGGAACCCTGATCTATATGTGGTAGTCATGTAAATATGCTCATGCAAATTATCCACATAGAATTTAAAAAAGAGTCTAAAATTCAAAATACCAGAGGCCTTTCTGTTAGAGATAATAGGTGATTACATTCCAAAAAAGGCACTCAATATTTTTTTGTATGCAACCACTGCAGCTAGAATAGTATATGCAAAAAAAAATTGGAAAGAAGAGATATCCACGAAGGAAATTTGGCAGAACAAATGGATAGAATACATAGAATTAGTAACCATGATGGCAAAACTTAGGAATGAGGATGAGTTAAAAAAATAAGAAAAGAGTGGAGGTGTTTTGGAGATTATCTTAGAGGGTATAATATACAATTTAACCTACAAGTAGGAGTTAACATATGAGTAGCAGAGAACATCAAAAAGGAAGACTTGAAACGATGATGGGTAAAATATGAGGATATGCAACAGATCAAGATTTCCATAGTATGCCACAGAGAGATGGATTAGGAAGTCTTAGGAAAAGAAATAAGTTGGATACAGTACAATGTGTGCATAAAAGCTGTTAAAATTGCATAAATAAAAAAATAAATAAAAGAATGCTGAGAATGATGGTTCATCCATGTGGGCAACTGCCCCACCTTGCCTCCCACTGGAAATCCATGCACATGATGGTAACCGTTTGGGTGGTACTTACCATCAGAACAGTCATCGCCTACATAGCCTTCTTCACAGACACAGCGTCCATTGACACAGCGACCAAGATCGTTGCAGTTGTTGGGGCAGGACTGTTCACTGCAATCTTGTCCCTGGTATCCCTCGTCGCATATGCACACTCCATTGAAGCAGCGCCCTTGATTGTTGCAGTCTTTGGGGCACTGCAGTTGGCTGCAGTCTACCCCGGTGAAGCCCTCTTCACAAACACACTGCCCGTTCATGCAACGGCCTCGGCCACTGCAGTTGTTCACACAGGCCAGTTCTCGGCAGTCATCCCCAACAAAGCCTTCATTGCACACACACACACCATTGATGCAGCGCCCACGGTTGTTGCAGTCATTGGGGCAGGTCCTTTCAGCACAATCCTCCCCTGTGTAGCCCTCATCACACACACACTGGCCATTGATGCAGCGACCATGCCTGTTGCAGTCTTTTGGACACCGCAGTTCACTGCAGTCCACCCCAGTGAAGGCGTCATCACACACACACTTGCCATTGACGCAGCGTCCCCGGTTGTTGCAGTCATTGGGGCACTGCAGCTGCCCACAGTCTTCACCCACAAAGCCCTCATTGCACACGCACTGCCCATTGATACACCTTCCATGGTTGTGGCAGTCATTGGGGCATTTCAAGTCTCCGCAGTCATCCCCCATAAACCTCTCATCACACTCACACTGCCCCTTGATGCAGCGGCCACGGTTGTTGCAGTCATTGGGGCACCGCAGTTCACTGCAGTCATCCCCCATGTACTTTTCATTACATACGCACTGGCCATTTACACAGCGACCGTGGTTGTTGCAGTCACTGGGGCATCTCACTTCTCCACAGTCAAGGCCCAGGAAACCCGCATGGCACACACATTGTCCATTAATGCAACGGCCGCGTTTGTTGCAGTCTTTGGGGCACCTCCGGTCGGCACAGTCATCCCCCATGAACCCTTCATAGCATACACACAAACCATTGTCACAACGACCATTCCCGTGGCAGTTGCTGGGACAAGTCATATCCCCACAGTCTTCTCCAGTAAACCCAGCATCGCAATAGCAGGTCCCATTAATGCAACGGCCACGGTCGTAGCAGTCATTGGGGCAAATAAGCTCACTGCAGTCTTCTCCAGTGTAACCTTCGTCACACTCACACTCCTCCTCTACACAGCGCCCATGGTTATTGCAATTATTGAGGCACAGGGAGTGGCTGCAGTCTGTCCCACTGAAGCCTTCTGTGCAGATGCACTGCCCATTTATGCATTTGCCATTCTCACTGCATGGCACCAAGCAAACTTCCTGGCCACAGTCCTCCCCAGCATAGCCATCAAAACACACACACATGCCATCAACACATTTGCCTTGGTCACTGCAGTCCCCAGGGCATGTGAGTTGCCCACAGTCCTCCCCTGTGAAGCCTTCAGCACAAATGCACTTGCCATTGACACATTGGCCTCTGTTGTTGCAATTCTGGGGACATTCTGGTTCAGAACAGTTGGGGCCCTTCCAACCAGGTTCACAGATGCAGCCACAGACATCATTACTGTAGTTTCCCCGTCCACTGCAGTAGGGAGTAGCATCAATGTGACCTGTGCCAGTGAAACAAGGAAGCAGGCCATTATAAAAAATATATATGCAGCAATGACTAACAAAGAAGCACCAGAAAATATTATGGATTAGAAGTTTCTCTCCGTTAACAAGCACATGAGAAGGGCCCTGCTGGATCAGGCCAACGGCCCATCTAGTCCAGCATCCTGTTATCACAGTGGTCACCTGGATGCTTATGGGAATCCCACAAGCAGGATCTGAGCACAACAGCCCATCCCCCAACTTGTGATTCCCAAGAACTGCTCAGAGGCACACTGCTTCCAATTGTGGAAAGAGAACACACATTTTCTCATGGGTTCTCTCTGCCTTGCCATCAACCTACTCTTTACAAGTCCTGGTTTAAGTCAGAAAATTTCAAAAAAAGCAAACTTGGGGGGGGGGGGACCAACCAACCATCTGTATTGGCATCCTTTCAGCTTCTGAAAATACGTACGTAGGCATTCCCTTGTTCTCTTGACTTGAGGCTCCTGTTTTAACTGCTTTAATGAGATTGTTGTGTTTTTTTTACATATTTTGATGGTGCAAGTTTATATTGTTTAATGTTTTATTCTCCAACTAAATTATATCTGGAACAGACTCATCGAAATTAGTCATGGCAATTAATTTCAGTGAGTCTTCTCTGAGCTATGTCCAGTGTTCTCTGTCTGCTGAAGCAAAAGTCTCCTGGGCTAGTGGACAACTGAGTGTTAGCAGTGGGCAAGCTAAAATTCATTGCACGGCAGAGTGCCAAATATGTTGTGCAGCAGAGTTACCGCAAATGCATTTTCTTGTGCAACAGCATTCACAAGCAGAACACGTATGCCACTAAATGCCTTTAACATAGAGTTTACATCTGATACAACACAATGTGCCTTTTCATTATGGATGTTTGAGTTTTTATATTTGTGTAGCTGTTTTTGTAACCCGCTTACATACTTATTTTGGCATCAAGCAATTAATGATAATGAGAAGGAGAAGTTGGTTCACTGACTTTTCTACCTTCCTTGGTATTCTTGATTCATACACCTGCACTGATAAAACATGGTGGGGAGGAATCTCAATAACTGCAACTGTATGTGTGATTGCAGGGTTGTTTTCGTGTGGCCTTTTTGGGCCTGTTCAGAGCTCACTGGATGAAGGGTGCATTTGGGAATGCTTTTCCAGGGCTGACAACAGGGGTCTGTATTACCATGCTCCTGCTAAGGCCCATCCTCTAGTAGGGTGCCTACAGCCAATCCCAATTGCTTCTTAATTGTGATGTACCACCTAGCGCATATAGTCTATCCACCTACCCAGGGGTGGCTACAGAGCCATATGCAACCCTCTTCTTGCTTTATCTTGCTGGATGAGGGATGGAGAATTGTGATGTGTGTGTACAGACCTCTCACTTTTGCATGGCTGGAATGCAACCTATTGTGCACAAAAGTGAGATAGAATCCCTAGCTACCCACTGTCTATTCACAACACACTCACCATTTAAAACAGGGGAAAGTACCAGCCACACCCAGGTTTATTTTGTGACTGCTAATAGGATTTAATATTGATTCCCCTTTAAATGTTGAATGTTTTATGCATTTTGTGTTCTGAATGTGTAAGTAGGCTCTTTGAAGAAATATTTGGGAATGTGAGGTATACATTATTAAACAGAATGAACAAATAAAACAACTGCACCCTGTGCCTGTTATCCATCATGGGCCTTTCTCGACTATAACTTCATTTCCTGATTTATTTATTTTGGTCCACCTAATAGACTGAAAGCCTTTTAGGACAGCAGACACCTGAGGAATCTACAGTTTATTGTGCAGCATTTCTGAATCCCACAACAATAACACCTATTGTTATGGCTTGGTGGTAGAACATCTACTCTGCATGCACTGGAGCATCTCCTCCAGAATGCGGCAGCTAGTCTGGTTACTGGGAGTGGCAGTCGAGACCAAATAACACCGGTCCTGAAAGACCTACATTGGCTCCCAGTATGTTTCTGAACACAATTCAAAGTGTTGGTGCTGACCTTTAAAGCCCTAAATGGCCTCGGCCCAGTATACCTGAAGAAGCATCTCCACCCCCATTGTTCAGGCCAGACACTGAGGTCCTCCTCCGAGAGTCTTCTGGTGGTTCCCTCCCTGTGAGAAGTGAGGTTACAGGGAACCAGGCAGTGGGCCTTTTCGGTGATGGCACCCACACTGTGGAATGCCCTCCCATCAGATGCCAAGGAAATAAACAAATATCTGGCTTTTAGAAGACAGGAAGTTTTTAATGTCTGATGTTTTATTGTGCTTTTAATGTATGTTGGGAGCCACCCAGAGTGGCTGGGGGAACCCAGCCAGATGGGTGGGGTATAAATAATAAATTATTATTATTATTACTAGGTTTCATATTCAATTCCCAGCATCTCCTGGTAGGACAGGGAGAGACCCCTGTCTGAAACTTTAGAGAGCTGTTGCCAGTCAGTGTAGGCAATGCTGGACTAGATGGACCAGTGGTCTGACTCAGTATAAGGCAGCTTCCTTTGTTCCTAACTCAGCACCACAGTCATTACATTGTTGAAGGGCCACAGCTCAGTAGTTGGAGCTTTGCATGCAGAATGTTCCTGGTTCAATCCCGAGGACCCTCAGGTAGGGCTGGGGGACATTCACTGCCTGAAACCCCACAGAGCCACTGCCAGTCAATATAGACAATGCTGAGCTAGATACGAACAGTTGTGCCTAACTCAGTATAAGGCAGATTCCTATGTTGCCATATGTCTCTTTGCCATACCTATTGCTGGTTGTCCACTGGGGCAGCACCCGGATCCACTGGTGCACTGGTCTCGCAGAGAGGACACCAGCCCCTCCAGTTCCTCCAGCCTACTTAGGAGATCCTTGATATCAGGGGCTGCTGCACAGCCACAAGCCCGCCGTGGGATGTTTATCCTGTGTGTGAAGACAATCTGGTTCTCCTCATTCAATGTATGCTCCTCGTATTGCTTGTCCTCCTCAGTCTGAGTCTTGAGTTCTGAGTCGCCACTTGCTGAGTCCAAGTCCACAGAGCAGAGGTTGCCTGCGGGGACTTTAATATTGTAGACATGGTTAAAGACCACAGGCTGGTTCTCCTCCGGCAATGTGACATTGAGTCCAGCCTCCCTCTTCTGCCGAATAATTCTTTTGATGAGTCCACCATGAACGGGTTGATGGAATAAAGCGATGGTCACCAAGGCCAGTACCCAAACATGGAGGCCCATGTTGAGGTTCAGTTCCTTGGGAATTCTCTTATGGCTTCAAATCTCCTTTATGTTCACAATAGAAAGGAACAATGAGAAAAGCTCGTTTCGAAGTGATTGTGCCGATCAGCTCTCCCTCCTATCAATGGTCCTGCAACAGTTAAAGTTACATGGAGCAAGTTACTTCTCTGTGAAACCAATATCATGACAGGGTGGTTGACCTCCAGGAAGAGGTCAGCAGTGAGTTCAGAAGTGATCAGTTTGCAACTGAATAAGACCTTCAAAACTGTGGTGAAACAGAGTGGCAGATGCAGACTCTAGGATATGCTGAGCCCAAACCATTTAAGTTGTTGTGGAGTCAACACCAGCACCTTGAACCAAATCTAGAAAGTGATGTGGAATAGAGATGGCTGAACACCCCTTGGCTTGATCTAGAAGAAAATGTGTCCTTCTGAGCTTCCTTGATTGGTGGGGAAGGTCCTCATCACCTGGATGAGGCCTTTGTGCAGCTCATGAAATATTAGCCTGGGGTGGGGAACCTCAGTTCTGGGGGCTAAATGCAGCCTTCAAGGCCTCTCTACATGGCACTTTGGACTCTCCCTGAGCCATACCCACTCTCCCTAGGCCACACCCATCACTAGTCCTTTCCCATGTGCTCCCTTGAGTGCTTTTGCTTGGCTGGAATGAGTTCATGGACTATTACAATGCCTCTTGCTTGACTGGATGATGTTTGTGTGTGTATTTGGCACGGTTGGGGTGTAGCAAACTGTATAGAAGGTAAGAGTTACATCTGTTGCCACACCCATTTTTGCATCTATGGTTGTTGCTGTCATTGTTATTATTCTATCACACTATTCAGTTCAAACAAACACTCAAAGAAATAAAAAAAGAAATAGAAATCCAGTACATAATATTGAAACCTCAAATGCAGTAAATAAAAAATATCATTCCTTTAGAGCAGCAAAACAACTCATCAAATCCATAATTGTATTCCTGAGCACTTCAGTCTCCCAGGACATTCTATACAAGATCTCAAAGCAGCTGTTTTATTACAGAAAAATTTCAGAAACAGACAAGAAAGAGAAATGGCTGAATTGGGACTCATTACTAAGCTTAAAACCACGGAGCCACCTGGGATGAACAGAGACATTGGATTCTTATCTCATTATGCATGATCTAGCTTTCTTTTGTGCCTCAGCCCTTGCTCCCCCCCCCCCCCGCAGGACCAATTGCAGTCATCAGCAGTCGTTAACAGCCATCAACAGGTTCACCACTCCTATCAGCCCATCACCCATTCCCACCCACCCTCTGAATATACATAAGGGTCTGGTTGATTCTGTTTCAGTGTATCTGACGAAGTGTGCATGCACACGAAAGCTCATACCAAAATTAAGAACTTAGTTGGTCTTTAAGGTGCTACTGAAGGAATTTTTTTTTGTATTCCTGAAGATGAGGGTAGCTTGAACCTCCCCACACTTTTCACTGTTAAGTTGGATGGCTTTGTTATTGCTTGCACCCCTTGCATGCCCTCCAACATTTCTCCAATGAAATGAGGGACTTCCCATTCCATATTGACAATTTTCCTATTTATACCCCATACATCTTATTGAGTTGCCCTAGCCACTCTGGGCAGCTTCCAACACATATAAAAACATAATAAAACAAGAAACATTTAGAAAAATATTCCCTAGACAGGGTTGTCTTCAGATGGCTCCGGGGTCAGATAATTCCAAGCCCTCCAACATTTCACCAGTGAAAATAGGGAAAATACTAAGGCACTGGGATTCTGCCAATTGCTTCTTGGTAGCTCAGTTTACCTTTTCATATTAAAACACAGAGCCCTGGGGCACAGCAGATTAATTCGGTTGAAACAAGAGAGGCAAGAGAGAGGCCACTGTGTGCCCATAATTATTTAAGCATGCTTAGAGAGATGTTAAACCAAAGAGGTGGGCTCATGATACCTCTAGCTCCATCAATCAGGAAGAGAGAATGTTGTTGTTGTTGTTGTTGTTGTTGTTGTTGATGATGATGATTTTAGGCCTGTGCACTGGTTTCAGTCAAAGTCCACATAACTAAACAGGGCCAATGGAGAGGGATCCGGGCTTTGGCTGAGGGGAGCAAGTTCTGGACTGCCCTAGGCCAAGGAATCCAAAGTGGCCGGGGCTGTTAGGGTTTGGGGCATCAGGTAGGAAGAAGATTTGGCTATTCATCTATGCATCTATTCCTAGATGATACACACAAGAGCACATTCATACTGAGCAGGATTGAACCCTAAGGTGATTCAAACCAGCAGGCTGCAGGTGTGTAATACGCCAGCACGATCATTTCAGGGAATGTGCTAGTGAAATAGCACCCAGCAGGATGGACCCTCCTGTTCTGCAATGTGCTCAATGGACACACAGCACCTCCTTCCTCTGCCCCTCACAGCCATGTTTATAATTAGGATTTTAAAACCATCCCTGCCACTGAGTTGATTTGGGGCTAGATCCAGGTTGGATGTTCCCTGGGTCAGCCCAGCCTAGGTTGGGGGGAATTGGGGGGCCCATTGCATTGGTGGGGAGGCTGTGCATAGCCCCCCTTTTTTGCATTTCTCAAGGCAATTTACAAATATACCATAAAACAACTAAAAGCATTTCTAAGCACCTATTGAAAACAACATGAACACCCAAGGCCTTTCCATCCAGCTGGAAAAGCTTGTCAAAACAAAAATGCCTTTAGTTGTTTCTGTAAAGTATGGATAGTGTATGCCTGTCATATCTCAACAGGAGTATTGTCCTGCCAAGTTGCTGTTAGCATCAATGTATGCATCATGCAGGAAAACCATAAGCAGTGGAGACTGGTTTATTGGGGCTAGTGGGGCATAGCCCCACCAACGTCAGCCTGTCCTCAGCACATCCGAGACTTCCCTGCCTTTCTACTTCCAACCATTGCAGGGAGTGGCCCTGCCTGTCAGCTTCCTCCTCCTTAGTCTCAGTGTTGCTTTTGTAGAACTCAACAGAGAGAAGAAGGGGGAAAATAAAATAGTTAAAGGTAAAGGTAAAGGGGCCCCTGACCATCAGGTCCAGTCGTGTCTGACTCTGGGGTTGCAGCGCTCATCTCGCTCTATAGGCCGAGGGAGCCGGCGTTTGTCTGCAGACAGCTTCCGGGTCATGTGGCCAGCATGACAAAGCCGCTTCTGGCAAACCAGAGCAGCACACGGAAACGCCGTTTACCTTCCCGCTGGAGCGGTCCCTATTTATCTACTTGCACTTTGATGTGCTTTCGAACTGCTAGGTGGGCAGGAGCTGGGACCGAGCAACGGGAGCTCACCCTGCTGCAGGGATTCGAACTGCCGACCTTCTGATCGGCAAGCCCTAGACTCTGTGGTTTAACCCACAGCGCCACCTGGGTCCCAAAATAATTAGTTGGCTCTACCTATATCTTTGGCTCTGGCTGTGCCTCTCATTGATTCTGGTGGTTGGTGGTATCTGCTGTTGGGCTCCCAGCCTTCTGCCCCACCAGTTCTAATGAGGATCAGCCTTCATTGGTCAGAAGGTGTTTCTATTATTATTATTATTATTATTATTATTATTATTATTATTATTTGTTATGAAATACTCTTAAAAAATCTAGATGCATGGGCTTCACTCCAAAAAAAAACCCTAGATGCATGGGGTAGATAATCTAGAAGATTCTGCATATTATCAGGGCTAGGGTCAGCGTAGGTCAAAAATAAAACAACATATCTCCAGAAGTCAGAAAAGTTAACTCTTTATTCAAAGTGAAACAGAAGCCTAGTGGTCCCAGCAACCCTTATTTGCAGGTTTTGCCCTGAGGCAGGTGCAAGGAGTGAAGGCCCTTCCTTCCATATCTCCAACAAGTACACACCAGGCATTTGGACCACAACTCCCATCTCTCCCAGCAAGCACAGACAATGGACAATGATGATGAGAGCTGTAGTCCAGCAACATCTGGAGAGAACCAAATTGGGGCTGAATCATAGAATTAAAGTTGGAAAGGAATCCGAGGCTCATCTGGTCCAACCTCCTGCAACGCAGAAATCTCAACTAAAACATCTATGGCAGATGGACATCCAACCTCTGCTTAAAAAACTCTGAGGAAGGAGAGTTCACCACCTCTCGTGGGAATCTGTTCCACTGCTGAACAAAAATCTCTTCCTGATGTTTAGTTTGAATCTCCTATCTTGTAACTTGAAGCCATTGCTTTGAGTCCTACCCTCAGGAGAAAGCAAGCTTGCTCTCGTGTCCATGTGACTGCCCTTAATATATTTGAAAATGGCTATCATATCTCCTCTCGGTCTCCTCTTACCCAGGCTAACCATGCCCAGCTCCTTCAACCATTCCTCATAAAGCTTGGTTCCAGACCCATGATCACCTTGGTTGCCCACCTCTGCCCACCTTTTTCTGTCCCTGTTGAAATCCATTTTGTTAGCTTGTGCCAGTTCTCCAATCTGTTAAGCTGATTTTGAATCCCAATTCTTTCTTCTGTGGCATTAGCTACCCCTCCCAGTTTGGTTTCACCTGCAAATTTGATGAACTTCCCCTCATTTCCGTCGTCCAAGTCATTTATAAAGATGTTGAACAACAACAGGCCCAGGACAACCCTGGGGCACCCCACTTTTCCCCAGGACGACAAGGAACCATTAATGACTACTCTTTGGGTTCGGTCAAATGCACATAACAGTTACCTTGTGCAACCCACATTTTAGCAGCTTCCTCACAAGAATATCATGGGGGGACGGTGTCCATAGCATTACTGAAATCAAGATGCATTATGTCCTCAGAATTCCCCTGATCCACCAAGATTGTAACTCATGGAATTAGCTGTCAAAAGATGCAGCAATGTCCACCATGTAGCTTAAAACAAAGATGAGGAACCCTTATATATTCCTGGACTACAACTCTCATCCACCCCATCCAGCACAAACAATTGTCAGGGATGTTGAGATGAGCTGTTAGATGAGCTACTTGTTGAGACCCACCCCCCAAAAATCCAGCACAATACACAACCAAATATAGATGCAATTGTTAATGAAATAGAATGCACTGTGCATGGGTAGAACTCTTCATATACCCCCATAGTATTAAAACATACGGTATGGAATATGGGTAGGGAACTGGTGATCTTCCATATGCCATTGGACTATAGCTCCCATTGTCCCTGACCATTGACCATGCTGTCTGTGGCTGATGGGAGTTGGAGTTCAACAACACTTGGAGAGCCGCAGGTTTCAAAAATTCACTGACGTAGAAAATAGAAAACCCATTTATACCAAGGCAGGTCATTGATATCTGTCCATGGACAAAACTGGCTTCTTCGGCCTGAAGCAAGATGAGCACTGCACCCCATAGTTGTCTTTGACTGGACTTAACTGTCCAGGGGTCCTTTACCTATTCCCTTTTCTGCCTGAAGGTGGATCTGTGGCTTGAGACCCCAACCTGAAGCCTTCAGCTAAGCCCGAAGGTCACCAGAGTTGGCATGCAATCTGTAATAGTTTGGTTAGTTTTGTGGTGTTTAAGTTCCAAGTTCTGCAGTCCCTGAAACCCCCCAATAACCAGAGGCCATAGAACAGCCTTCCCCAAGCTAGTGCCCTCCAGATGTTTTGAACTACAACTCCCGTTATTAATGGCCATACTGATTAGGGCCAGTTGGAATTGGAGTTCTGAACATCTGGAGGGCATCAGGTTGGAAAAAGCTGCCACAGCAGTGCCAATGTTCTTGTTCGGCAGTCTTCTCTAACTCAGGTCAATTTCTCTCTGCTTATATATTTCAAGCTGCCAAGCGCTTTGGTGTGGGAACTTGGAGGAACCGGTGAGGTCAACTAACTTGTGCATGCTCCAATGAGATGCAAGGGACCTCATTAGGGCAGATTAACAAAAATGAACAGTGGCAGTCAGAGGAGGCTTTCATGGGGAACAGCTTGAAATGGCTTGCCTTGCTTAAGGAAAATCTGCTAGTAGAGCCAGTTGATGCCAAAAGACTCTGGGCCACAGGCCATCTTTTGGCACTTGGTGGGGGGAAACCAGTGTGTCTTGAAAGGGATTGGGTTTTTTAAAAAGAAAAAAGAGAGAGGCGGCAGATTGAGAGGATTGCAGCTTTTGACACAGCAGGAGTGAAAAGACTTTTGATATGTCATTGCCATTGCTGCTCTTTCTTAATGGGTAAAAGACTCTCTCTTTGATGGTTCAACTGTATGGAGAAAGTGGAAAATCAAAAATGAAAAAATTGGGATTTAAGGTTTTTCCCATGCTGTTTTACTTTATTGCAGGGATGGGAAACATTTATCTCTCTGGATGTTGCTGGAATTCAACTTCCATCTCCCCAGATCATTGATGTTGGCTGTGGCTGATGGGAGCTATTCTTTGAAGGCAGAGATTATCAGCAGCAGGGGGCACTTGGGACAAGCATCAATAATATATATTCACATCCACTTCACAATGAAAGGGATCTGGAATGTGAACTTTCATACTCAAGTATATATGTACCTATGTGCGTTGAACTCTTGTCCTCTTTGTGGACCTCTGAGAAGCATCTAGTTGGCCATTGTGAGAACAGAATATGGGGCTGGATGGGTGTTTAATCTGATTCATCAGGGGTTTTCTAATGTTCCTAGGATGTTCCCATCATCATCATAGTTGTCATTTAATTTATTCATTGCTGGGTTTTTGTTTTTTTAAAAAAGAAAGGGCTTAGAATGACTCACAACAGAAAATCCATACCACACATTTCAAGCAAATAAAACATGAAGATCAATAATAGCAAACTAGAAGAGAACATCGGTCATAAGTAAATACTGTAGTCAAAAAGCCCTTCCTGCTAATAATACTAGGTGGGACTTTGACCTGACTCAACAGAGCTCTTCTGATGTTCTAAACTAGGAATAAACAGTGGTTGAAGGCATGCCAACAGTAACCTCTCTTGCTGCTCTTGCATTGTTATATACAAAGGTGCTCAGTCATTACCTGACAAGTGTATCTATGAGGGGAAGGGCAATAGCTCAGTGGCAGAGCACCTGTGCTGCATTCAGAAGGTCACATGACATCTCTGGGTAGGGCTGGGAATAGGATCCCCTACTGAAATCTGTGTGGCACTGTGCTCTAAACCACTGAGCCTAGGGCTTGCCGATCGGAAGGTCGGTGGTTCAAATCCCTACAACGGGGTGAGCTCCCGTTGCCCTGTCCCAGCTCCTGCCAACCTAGCAGTTCGAAAGCACGTCAAAGTGCAAGTAGATAAATAGGTACTGCTGCGGTGGGAAGGTAAACGGCATTTCCGTGCGCTGTTCTGGTTCACCAGAAGCAGCTTAGTCATGCTGGCTACATGACCTGGAAGCTTTCTGCGGACAAACGCCGGCTCCCTCGGCCAGTAAAGAGAGATGAGCACGCAACCCCAGAGTCGTCCATGACTGGACCTAACAGTCAGGGGTACCTTTACCTTTTAACTGAAATCCTAGAAAGCCACTACCAGTCAGTGTGGACAATATTGAGTTAGGTTGTCTAATGACCTGAACATAGGACAGCTTCATATATTTCTGCTATACATTTTTATTTTATTTTTATTTATTTATTTTATTTTATACACATACGGTACATACATACTTGAATTGCCCTGTAACTCTTCCATCACAAAAGAGGGGGGGGGGATTGTGTGTAACAGGAACTTTTGCCAAAGTTGTTTGGGGATAGCTGTAAATGGATCCCTTTGTTTATAGCAGATGTAATGATGGGCAGACATGGATAGAATTTCAAAAGGAACTCACAGCATGAAGCCATCACCAAGGGGAAAGATGATTCCCTTTCTCTCTGGCTAAACAAATGCAAAGGAACTTGATTTGCAATGGTAAAATAAGAGAAACCCAATCTCTCTAAGGGCAAATTCTAGACACTCTCAAGAAACAGGCATGACTTACTGTTGTTGTTCTTAATCTATAATTATTTCATTTCATTTATTGATTGCTTCCCCTGAGCCATCCCAAAATTATTTACAACATAACAAAGACATAAGGGTAAAGGGACCCCTGACCATTAGGTCCAGTCGTGACCGACTCTGGGGTTGCGTGCTCATCTCATATTATTGGCCGAGGGAGCCGGCGTATAGCTTCCAGGTCATGTGGCCAGCATGACAAAGCCGCTTCTGGGAAACCAGAGCAGCACATGGAAACGCTGTTTACATTCCCGCTATAGCGGTTCCTATTTATTTACTTGCATTTTGACGTGCTTTCGAACTGCTAGGTTGGCAGGAGCTGGGACCAAGCAATGGGAGCTCACCCCGTCACAGGGATTCGAACCGCCGACCTTCTGATCAGCAAGCCCTAGGCTCAGTGGTTTAGCCCACAGCGCCACCTGGATGGCTACTTGTATATAAACCTCTGAAACAATTTCAAATAGAAACATACACACACAGCACATACAACAACTGGGATAAAATATAACTATTTAGAACCAGTGTGGTGTATTTATTAAAGTGTCAGATTAGGACCTGGGAGACCAAGATTCAAATATGTAGGAATGGGTTTAGACACTAAGAAAAGATATATTGTTTACTTATTTTTTATCCCTTGTTCACGTTAGTAAGATCAGCAGAGTATCATCCTTTGTAGCTTAAATTTGGAAACTAAGACAAGGTCGATTTGACATTCTAGGAACAACACCCCCCTTAAAAAAGACAAATCACACAAACATTGTTTTGTGAAGAAATAAAAGTAGTATTTACTTACATAATCCACATATTGAAGCATCAGTTTACCGAAGCAAAATAAAGGCAGGTTTATAACTACTATCTAAGTTACAAGAGTACAGAAATGGTTTCTGAGCTGCAGAGCTCAGACATGCATATGTGGTCAACTTGGAAGCATGATGAAGAAAGAGGAGGCTACCCATGCAGGAAGGAACTATGTAGTATTACAGCTTCCTACCAAGGTAGACAAAGGAAGTGATCTCAGAGATCTCTCTAGCAAATTTTACAGGAAAGCTCTGTGAGCTTCAGTCCCTTCATGGGCTCATCTGGCAAAGCATGAATTGCTGGTCTGACTCCAATAATGTCCCATGAAATCCCCACTCCTTCATGAAGCTCACTTGGTGACTTGTGCAGTCACTTATCCCTCAGCCTAACCCACCTCACAGGGTTGCTCTGTGGATAGAACAGGAGCAGAGAACCATGTACAGCATCTTGAGCTCTTTGGAGGAAAAGGTGCTATATAAATGTAGTAAGTAAAATAGAAAATAAATTAGAAGGCTTCTTGAAAGAAGGCCATATTTAGCAGGTGCACAAAGGACAAAAGAGAAGGTGCCTATCCAATATATAAGTGGAGGGAATTCTAAAGGGTAGGTGCTGTCACACTAAAGTCATGGTTTCAATATTGTGAGAAATGGACCTCCTGATACCCTGTCCTGCAGAATGCTGTGATCAGTTGGGTGTTTAGAGGGGTATGTAGTAATATTTCATTCATATATACCCACCCCAACCACCAGGGCCGCATAGATACATACATAGATCTAGACAAGTAATGAGGGAGCATTCAAGCAAGCAGTGGAGGGTTTGCTTTGCTTTGCTTGCACTTTGCTGTCTGTCTGTCTGTCTGTCTGTCTGTCTGTCTGTCTGTCTGTCTGTCTGTCTGTCTGTCTTTTACACCTTTCCCCCTCATTTTGATGTACATGGTTCTTCACACGCACACACACACACTTAATCCTCACAACCCTGAGAGGTAGGGCAGGCTGAGAGGCAAGGACCGGCACAAGGTGAGCTTCATGGCTAATGAGTAGGGATTTTTGAACCCTTTTATCTCCCAAGGTCTGAGTCTTACACTAACCACTGCTCCCAATACCGAAGGTCCCTAGTTTGATCCCCACCGGCACGTCCAGGTAGGGTTGTGTTATAAGAATTTTAAGGTCTTAGCAAACACATACAAATATGTAAACCACATGTCTGAAATCCACAGAAAAGTCCTGAAACCATTTTCTCTCTCCCAAAATGACCTCAAATATTTCTCTGCAAGGTCCGAAGGAAATGGGAAATCTCCCCATTGTCTCTGTGCTCACAGATCCTGCCTTAAGGGCACATTTAAGATGTGAATAGGGTGAGCCTGTGACATGTGACCTGGATTCAGGGCCGGCTCTAAGGCAAGGCTGGGTGGCGCAGGGCGCCGGGCCACCAAGGGAGGGTGCTGCGCTGCACCCGCCAGACAGCCATGTTGGGAAATAGGGAGGGGGGGGCGCGCCGGAGCGATCTTCGCACCACTGCGCCAGGGTGCCAGATATGCTTAAGACGACCCTGCCTGGATTCAGGAATTAAGTAGTTATAATAACAAATGAGTGGCCAAAACTCAGATAATGCAATGGGGTAAACGGCAGACAGGAGATAAACAACACACTCAGGATTATGTTTTAGACCGAGGGTGGGCAATTATAAAAGTCTATATAAGGCAGTGAGAGATTTTACTTTCTTGGGTTCCATGAAACTACCACTGCCCACCAGCCCCGCCGGCAGCGCCGCTTTCGCCCACGGCTGTGCGCTCCGCCAGGGTCCTGTCCATAGTGCACCAGGGGCAGCCCGGCGGGTCAGAGCGAGCGCCCTGGCTGCGTGCTGTCAACAGATCCCCAGCGCCTCCGACTGCAAAAAGCTTCGCGGCGCCTCGGTGAGACCGGAGTCAGTTTCACCTGGGCTCCGTAGCCCCGCCCACGGTCCCACGTTGTGGCCCCCTCCCGTGCCTTGGCACCGCCCCTTGTCCCCCCCTAGTTTTGATCCCGGGTATGCCCCTGAATACCCGGGAGTATCAACCTTGATGGCAGAAAGCGAGAGGAATTAAAGAACCTTTTAATGAGGGTGAAAGAGGAGAGCGCAAAATATGGTCTGAAGCTCAACATCAAAAAAACCAAGATCATTGCCACTGGTCCCATCACCTCCTGGCAAATAGAAGGGGAAGAAATGGAGGCAGTGAGAGATTTTACTTTCTTGGGCTCCTTGATCACTGCAGATGGTGACAGCAGTCACGAAATTAAAAGACGCCTGCTTCTTGGGAGAAAAGCAATGACAAACCTAGACAGCATCTTAAAAAGCAGAGACATCACCTTGCCGACAAAGGTCCGTATAGTTAAAGCTATGGTTTTCCCAGTAGTGATGTATGGAAGTGAGAGTTGGACCATAAAGAAGGCTGATCGCCGAAGAATTGATGCTTTTGAATTATGGTGCTGGAGGAGACTCTTGAGAGTCCCATGGACTGCAAGAAGATCAAACCTATCCATTCTTAAGGAAATCGGCCCTGAGTGCTCCCTGGAAGGACAGATCGTGAAGCTGAGGCTCCAATACTTTGGCCACCTCATGAGAAGAGAAGAATCCTTGGAAAAGACCCTGATGTTGGGAAAGATTGAGGGCACTAGGAGAAGGGGACGACAGAGGACGAGATGGTTGGACAGTGTTCTCGAAGCTACGAACATGAGTTTGACCAAACTGCGGGAGGCAGTGCAAGACAGGAGTGCCTGGCGTGCTATGGTCCATGGGGTCACGAAGAGTCGGACACGACTAAACGACTAACAACAACAACAACATGCCCCTGAAGTTCAGAGGGTTCTCAGTGGCTATCGAATGTGAAGCGACTGTTCAAAAGGGAGAGAAAGTCATGCCATCTTTCTAGTCGAAGTTGGAGGCTTATTTATGTTTTCTCTCTTGCTTGCATGGCTAGAAAATGTCAAACAGAAGGAATGCAGACCTCAACACATCTGCCAGCTCTTGTTAATGGGATATCTCTAACAGGGATGTCTCAATGATTTGGCGCTAATTATATGCAATTAACAGGAGTTACAGGAGATTAAATACTGAGACATGAACACAGAATGACTAATTCTGAATTATGAATGCCAGTTGCTTATTCAGAGCAAAATTGATTGTTTCATTTCCAGGAGTGAGTTATGAGGAGCGTGGAGATCCTTTTATTTAGGCAAGGCTTTTCCGTAAATCTGGCCAGCTAAATATAACCATTACATAATGCACTCTTATTCAACTTATTCAGCTACTTATTCAAACATCTGACTCAAAGCAACTGTGTTTATAAAAAGTATCCAAAGTTTATCTGACATAACCCACAGCAGTCAATAGATTCATGGCTACAGTGGATGGGCTTCAGCTGTGAAAGGTTTCACTGCTTGGTGTTTTTGGCTAAGACGGGTTGGCGTCAAACTTGTTAGCAAAGACCCAAAGTGCAGTCCATCATCCCTCCAGTTCTAATATGCAGTAGGGATAGGCACAGACCATAAATTTTGGTTCACCTTGAACTTGAAGCTTCAGAAAACTGCCCAACAATTTCCAAAGTGCTCCATAGGCTGCCTGATCTGACTCTCATTTTATCAGAGTGGACTTTGCCCCATCCCACTGCTGATTGAGATCAGAAAAAATGGCTATACCTTTCCTTCTTTTTGATATAAGTGGGTGAAATTTGCAGGCATACTAGCCCTTCCAGGGTGGGTAAAGCCTTGCCAATCACAGGCAAATAGCAACTGCTCTATGTGAGTTTCTTGTGTTGCTAGGTTTTGAGATATGTAAACGCTTCTGTAAAATCTTCCTGTAGCTGTCTTTCAGCAATGCTCTTGTGGGTTAGAGTTGCTTGATGGAGACTTTTTCTTTTCATTAAGTTTTCTATTTTTAAAGTTTTATTGCATTTATCAACTACATTAAAAATATATCATTGTACACCACTTAGAAACTTCACCACCTAGAAACCATATAGGTAGATAGGTAGGTGGAATAAATAGATAAATAATAAATTTCTATGAATTTTGATGTCAGCTGAATAGATCCATACCACCAGGCTTAAACTGCAGATTCAATTTCTTTCTTTCGCTGCAAATTAATGTGGAATTGGGATTGACAGGTGAAACTGACACAAACCAGTGGCTGTCCTATCCACTCCCTAAGCCTGAGTGGTAGAAAATATTGGTATAAATTATACACAGAATTTTCCATTGGAAATATTGACACTTGTGGTCCCAGTTCTCGGTAGGAAAAGACTTGGAGCACCTACCCTACCTTCAATGCCTTTCCCAAGCTTGAGATAATTTTCTGGGGCCTTGGGACAGGAGGAGGAAGTCTTCATACACAATGAAGGCAGACATAGTTTGTTCATGAGTACTCACATCGGAAAGCAGTTCTGCATGACTTTTGTCAATACCCATAAAGGTGTCTGGAATAGACTCAGAAATGAAGAGCACCTTTTCAATTGAAGAAGGTGACAGTTTGGAGACAACTCTGTCTTAACCACAGGTGAAAATCTCTCTCTCTCCCCCCCCCGAACAATGGACTTATTCCTTCTGTACAACCTTGTGGGGTGACATGTTAAAGGCATGGTGGTTGTGACCAAAGGCAAAGTGGGTGGAGCAATCAACATAAATCTCACCTTTGTAGAGTAGGCTAGTTTCTACACACACACACACACACACACACACACACACACACACACACACCTCTATCCTCCATCCCGATAACCAAAAGGTATTACCAGAGCTCAATGGCACATTCCAACCAGGGATAAACATTCAAGGAGGGCATGAAGTAGGGCTGGTGAGAGATGTGGTTGGCTACAGTCCCAGTCCCTAGCACAACATTCATTCACCTCAATCTGAGGATGCTTACTCCTGGCCTTAACTTTGTGAGCATTGCTGGGCACAGATAGATTTCATTTTAGGAGAGTCAAATTGGCTCCACTAATTGGATCATGAAGCACTAGAAAATGCATTCAGGGTGGAAAAAATGAGGATGCATTGAAAGACAACTCAACAACAGCATGGAAACTGACATATGACAAAATGAGAAAAGAACACCAGCATATTAGTGAGAGGCTTTTGGCAAATCAGCCAATTCAAGTTATTGATATGATTTGCAAGAGGCCATTGTTTTGGTTGTGTGTGTGTGATAGGTGTGTGTTTGTTTGTGTGATAAGGAAAAGTGATAAGGTAAATCACCCATTAATAGGGACAGGGGATGAAATTCAATTCAATTCACATCTCAAGGCAAACCTACTTTATTCACACTTTCCGAACCAAAATGCAATCCAAAACACAGCAATCCTTCAAAATTCACACCCAAAATTCACACACTCTTAGTCATGTGATGCACACAACACTGCCTATGCAAGGGTAAACTGTGCATAGAAATGCATATATTAGTGGGAATAGCATGCAAATAAATGCATTGTGTTGGAGAAAATGATCTTGCAAAAACTGGCACATACAAAAATATACATATTAGGAAAAACGTCCACTAAAATGCTGATGAATGTTCATGAGGACTTTAAAAAGAAGTGCACACTGATGTGGAGCACTAAATGAGATATGGGAGGTGAACTAACATGGACAGCATTTCCCACCCTTACCCACCAGTAAGCTTGCCTTCTATCAGCAAAGCTGTTGCTATTATCTTCCACCCTTTTCCAGGTCCTGTCCATAAAGGGCCTCGGGTAGATCCAGTTTATACAAAGGCCATAGATTGGAAACAGCAGGTCACCATGCCACAATGAGCAGCAGCAATCATACTGAAGAGGGGGAACATTAACTCTGTTCTAAAAATGGAAATGGAACTTCAGAAGTAGGCCACACAAAATGACTCCCTGGAAAGCAAAAGACCTGCTTCCCCGCCTCCCTGCCAGCTTCTCTTTGGAAACTCTCTCTCACTCACTCTCACTGCCTCTGCAAGCTCATTACAGGCAGTGCCATGCCCTTAGATTAGAGCCTGCTAGAAATTCAGCTACCCCACCTAGGGTGCCCATGTACCCTATTTTGCACAGGAAGGTCCTCTGGGAAGGAAACCTGTTTGAAGGACTGTCTAGTCCAAGCTTGGATTGCAGATAAACAGCCCTAAGAAGGGAGAGAAGAATGAGGCATACCTCAGTGGTGGAAGATCTACTTTGCATGCAGAAGGCCCTAGGTTCAATTCCTGGTGTCTCTGGGTAGGAATGGGAGAGAATTCTGCCTGAGACCCTGAAAAGCCACTCACACTGACTAGATGGACCAATGACTAATGACCAGCGACACTAAATGAAGCTAGATGGACCAAAGATCTCACTCAGTAAAAAGTAGCTTCCTATGGTCCACGGAAGCTGCCCACCAACAGGAAGCACCTGGTTAGCAGACCAAAGAATCACACAGACCACCTAATTAATGTCTTCCCAACTAAAATAAGATGCATTTGATTTCTGCTTAAAGTATAGGAACTACTTCTAGGTTTGCATAAATCAGCATACACTAATTGCATGTTGTTGTTGTTGTTGTTGTTGTTGTTTAGTCGTTTAGTCGTGTCCAACCCTTCGTGACCCCATGGACCATAGCACGCCAGGTACTCCTGTCTTGCACTGCCTCCCGCAGTTTGGTCAAACTCATGTTCGTAGCTTCGAGAACACTGTCCAACCATCTCGTCCTCTGTCATCCCCTTCTCCTAGTGCCCTCAATCTTTCCCAACATCTGCTCATCTGGTGGAATCTGCTCAGCGGTCACATCAGAGTCATTCCCATTTTACAGAAATCACTTTAAAAGGTACAGTAACTGCAGATTTCGCTTCATAACTTTCTTCCCAGCTAAAGGTTTACATTTTTAAAAACAATGAAAACTCGAGTCTGGGGCACCTGCCCAGAGCAACAATAAAAGCTGTGTGTGTGTGTGTGTGTGTGTGTGTGTGTGTGTGTGCGCGCGCACACACACACACGCCATGATGCCTGGCTGACAACCCCCACCTTGGCAGAATAAATGAGAGCCAGTCTGGTACAGTGTTTAGAGTGTCAGACTACAATCAGGGGGATCAGGGTTCAAAATCCCTGCTCATCCATAACACTCACTGGATGACCTTGGGCCATTCATGCACTCTCAGCCTAAACGACTGCACAGGGTTTATATGAGGATCAAATGGGGAGGAGGAAAAGTAGGTATGCCACCTTGAGATCCTTAGAGGAAAGGTGGGATATACTTTCTAATAAAATAAATAAAATAAAATAGCACAACTCAGAACAGCACTTTGCCTTCGCTGAAACACACGCTGGATCAGTTTTCCTCACACCCCCAACTACATGTGCAGCCCGTTTCCCCACCGCCCTGTTTCCAAACACCC
This sequence comes from Zootoca vivipara, assembly GCF_963506605.1. Taxonomy (NCBI): domain Eukaryota; kingdom Metazoa; phylum Chordata; class Lepidosauria; order Squamata; family Lacertidae; genus Zootoca; species Zootoca vivipara. The sequence goes on along the minus strand of NC_083294.1, from coordinate 7,330,122 downwards.
CTCCTTTTAAAAAATACATATGTGGAGCTGGCAAAGATCTGCAACTTTTTTTAAACATGCCTTTGGAAAGTTCATTTGCCAAGTTACACATGGTTGGGAGCTCATTTTTTGTCAATGACTTCACTTTGAATTATGCCAAGCCCTTTACAGCTCTCATACATATAGGCCTTGTAATTCTTTTTCTTTCTTTTTCTTTCTTTTTTGTCACCCTTTGTATTCCCCCCCCCATGCCCCAAAATAAATTGCAGCAACTAATGTGAAGTTTAAACATAAGGCTGATGTTTCAGTTTCAGGATCCTTGGAACTTCTTTTTTGAAATACACACAGATCACAGATTCTACAGCGTACCCTCCAATATTTCAAGGTGGGCAAATTGGGACACACACACACCAACCTGCCACTTAGTCACCCGCTCACTAATGCCTGATGCCCACCCAACCACCCCCACCATCCACCCACATTCACTTCTACCACACATACACCTGATGTCACCTTACCTTTGCTCACTCATGCAAAGGCATGCCTGTCAGCTGACTGGCTACTGCTATGCACCTCTGCCTGTCACCACACACGCACACACACACACACACACGGAGGACCACAGTGATGTACTTCCGGAAGTGGCATCGCCTTCCAGGAGTACATTGCCGCGGCCCTCCTTGGACATCCTGGGTTGGAATCAGAAGCCATGGTGGGCTTTTGTAATTCCAGGATGTCCAGGTTAAAATGGGGCAGTTGTTCAGTATGCTACAAGCCTTTCTAATATGGTGTTCTAGCTATTAATCCACCTACTGAACATCTGTTCCACTGGATAAAGCCAATCTGGTCTTTTTTAACATAGAAAAGTTTGACCCCACCGAGCCCTGGTCCATTAAGGCAACGAGGCTGCTGCCCCACCAACCACATTCTACCCAGAGCCAGACTCTTCTTTCTTACTTACAACCAGCCCAGGATATAGCCCTGGCTGAGAGCTTCTACCTGCTCCTTAGTCTCATGCTGCCCCCTGTAGAACTCAGCAGAGAGGAGGATTATTGGAGAAAAACTAGAATGGAACAGATCATGAAGCTGAGGCTCCAATACTTTGGCCACCTCATGAGAAGAGAAGACTCCCTGGAAAAGACCCTGATGCTGGGAAAGATTGAGGGCACTAGGAGAAGGGGACGACAGAGGACGAGATGGTTGGACAGTGTTCTCAAAGCTACGAACATGAGTTTGACCAAACTGCGGGAGGCAGTGCAAGACAGGAATACCTGGCGTGCTATGGTCCATGGGGTCACGAAGAGTCGGACACGACTGAACGACTAAACAACAACAAGAATGAATTGAACTCTGCATGTCATCAGCTCTAGCCTCACCTACTTCTGGGCTCCACACCTTCCACCCCAAGTATCCCAGTGGCAGAGCCGGAATTAGGGTAGCAGTGATTCCACCACACTGGGAGGTGAACATAGGGGGCGCTGCAGGGATTTACAACTATGATGTAGTGAATTGATCAGAAAGGGGGTGGGAAGGCCACCAAATTTTGGGCTTACACAAGGCACTACTGAAATTTGAAAAACGGAACTCCACCCCTGCCAGTGGGCACCATTAACTTCCTCTTACTGCCCAGTATGATGGAACAGATTTCCATGTCTCCACTAATCAGTGATATCAGTCTTTATGTACTAGCAATGGCTGAAAATAGAAACAAGCAGTTCAGATGTGCCTGCAGGCCTAAAAGGGCCAGCATCCCCTGCTGAAAGAAGCTGCCACATGGTGTGCTGAATCTCTTCTTTCTCGAGAAGATAATTTTCCCATCCCAGAGAAGATAATTTCTTTGATTTCACCACATCTGACAGAACTAGGCCAAGCCGCTGTGGAGATGTGTGGAGGAAGATTAACACAAGCCTTCTAGGAACCATTTATGTAGTCTTGTGCATGGTGAAAAAGGATTTTTCATCTTCCCACACATGTAAATACGCTAGTACAGAAATGTTCTTAGCAATCAATGGATGGAACACTCACTGAGCAACCCAGGAATTATTTAGGAAGAGGGGGCTGGAATTTCATCAGAAGAAAAACTTATCTACTCACCATCCTCATAAAAGAGAGTGGAGGTACATTTAGGCCACTTTGTACATTTAAAGCAGTATTAATGCCATTTTGAATAGTCCTGGCTTCCCCAAAGAATTCTGGGAACCATAATTTGTAAAGGGTGCTAAGAGTTGTTAGGAAACCTCTATTCACCTCAAAGAGCCACAGCTCCCAGAGTTCCCTAGGAAAGAGGGATTGCCATTTTTTTAAAACTGATTTTCAATAATTTTAAACAAGTTACTACCAAATTAATTCAAATTTAAAAGCTAACTCCCCCCCCCAAGATGTTCCTTCTTTTTCCCTCCCTATGTTGCTGCTCCAAGTACATTAGCTTTTCCAACTTTCATTTCAATATTCATTCATCCCTTCTCCCTGCGCATCCCTAGGAAAGAGGGATCGATTGTTAAACCACTCTGAAAATTGTAGCTCCTTAAAGGGACTAAGGATCTCCTAACACCCTTAACAAACTACAGTGCCTAGTTTTCTTTAGGGGAAGCTATGCTTAATGCTGCTTTAAACATGTGTGGTCTTATGTCTGTCATTAAAGGCCCTGGTGACCTCTGTGGATAGGAATGCCTTTTACCAGCTTTGTCTGGTCATATGAAGATAACTTGGCTGCTGCAGCCCAGGTAAGCTTGAGGCTGGGTTACTACAAAGCACTTTATTTGGGACTTCCTTTGGGCCTGATCCAGAAGTTTCAGCTATTGCAGAATGCAGTGGCTATACTGCTGAAGGGAGCAGATGACTAGCAACTTGTGACACATTTGCTGAAGCATCTACACTGGCTGCCCACATGCTACCAGGCCAAGTTTAAGCCTTTTATGTTGATAAAAGAATACCTTTAGGACTGTCTCAGTCCTTATAATGCAGCTTAATCACTGAGAAGAGCACTGCTACTTGTCCCCTGTGTTATAGATGCCTGAGTGGTTTCAACTGGAAGTCAGACATTTAGTGTCCCATGCTATGGAATATTCTTCCAGTAGAGAGTTGAAAGGCATCCTCACTTTTGAATTTCAGACATTTCTTGAAGACAGTTTTATGCTGAGAAGGGAACAGAATGTGATCCTATCATCCATCTCCCTCTCCCTCTCCTTCTCCCTCTCCCTCTCTCCCTCCGTATATCTATACACACAAACACAGCTAGATTTGTCTGATCATGACAATGGGTCTTAACATTAGTTTGGGACTATAAATGGTCAAACAGTGAAATGAGTTAGCAAAGAGGGAAGGAACATTTCAGAGACTGTAGAAATAATATTCCTATTCTTACTCGGAGCACCATTGAGATTTTTGTTTTGTTTTGTTTTGTTTTTTGAGTAGTGACTTCAGTTTGAGAATTGACAAGTTGGAATGGATTCAGAGAAGCACTCCGGGGAACTGAATGGCAAACTTCTGTGGAGAGATTGAGGGCACACTGTGTATGTTGTTTAGCTAAGAGAAAGGGGGTTTACAGAAAGGAGAAGCTGACAGTTTGTATTTAAAAGGATGTCAGAAGCAGGGAAGGAGAGAAGAGGAGGAAAACTGACCATCCTGCCTTCCATAGCCAAGACAAGGAACAATGGTTTGAATTTGGCAACCTTCCCAAATAATGCTGAATTCGGAGATATTTATAAAAGGCTTCTCATTCAGATTTCTCCCCTGATTTTTGGAGTTCTGAAAATGCCCTGAGTCTTGTTCACATGAGAATGAATGCATGCAGACGAATGTTAGCCACTGTGGTACCTTCCAGATTTGGACTGTAACTCCCACTCTCTCTGACCATTGGCCATGCTGGTTGGGTATGTTGAGAGTTCAAAATGTCTGGATGGAAATGCTTTGGCTACCTTGTTGTTGTTGTTGTTGTTGTTGTTGTTGTTGTTGTTGTTGTTGTTGTTGTTGTTTATACCCAGCCACTCTGGGTGGCTCCCAGCACAATATTGAAAATAGAATCAAACATTAAAAACTTCCCCAAACAGGCCTGCCTTCAGATGTTTTCTAAAAGTCAGGTAATTGTTTATTTCATTGACATGTGATGGACGGGCGTGCCACCACTGAGAAGGCCCTCTGCCTGGTTCCCTGTAACTTCACTTCTCACAGTGAGGGATCTGCCAGAAGGCCCTCAGCACTGGACCTCAGTGTCCAGGCTAAGCGATGGGAGTGGAGACGCTCCTTCAGGTATACTGGGCCGAGGGCTTTAAAGGTCAGCATCAACACTTTGAATTGTGCTTGGAAATGTACTGGGAGTCTGATTTCCTTAGCACAAAACATGGGAGTGTGGATTGGGGGCACTTTGCTCTCCTTAGTCATCCTGCTACTATGCTTGTTTGGTTTAGTCTGAACTTGAGTCGTGGTTCAGCTCTCCTGGATAAACCATTAACCATATATCCTAGGACAGGGGTCGGCAAGGTTTACCTCGCCTGGGCCAGTTCACTCCAGCAGAGATCCCTCCATTGGCCGGACTGTGCATGAGCGTGCCCGCCCGCGATATCCGGTGTCTGCATCTGTGCAGACCTGATTTCCGGTGCTGCGGAAGTAAGTCCCCATGGCATGTTGTGCCGGTTTAGCGCAGTGCGTGGGGACTCACTGAGAGGGTGGCTCGGTTCGGGGGGCAGATTGTGGGCCAGTTAAATGACCCCCATGTGGCCCATGGGCCTTAGGTTGCCTAGCCCTGCCCTAGGACAAACCTTGGTTGAAGCTTGTGGTTAGTCTGGAGACAGCTAAACCATGAGCCTGGGTTTGGATGACATACTAAACATAACTGTGGCTTAGCACAGCACAGTAGCAGAATGATTGGGGAGGAGCAAAATGATTGCACCAAGTCACTAACTCTATCCAGTTGCAAAACTGGTAAGTTAGTATTGCTTTCAGTTCCTCCCAAGGAAACAGATTGGCACAGCACTGTTCCACATCTTTGACAGCAGCAAAGCTAAAACTGCTACTTTTTACACACTGAGAATCCATTCCTACCAAATATACACCAAACAGCCAATCTGGACTCAACAAGTGTGCTTAGGCAGCCCTGTCTGGCCTTTCTGCTCACAATTAACACACAATCACATGAACACAGATCAGGGCTACACCAAGTAGCCCCTCTCCTTGCCATCTCCACGTAAATTTCTCATGGGAGGAGATGTGGCTTAATGGCAGAACATCTGCCTTGCATTCTAAATGTCCTAGGTTCAATTTTTGGCATCCCCTGGTAGGGCTGGGAGACACTCTTGCCTGAAACATCAAAGACTTTCTACCAGTCACTGTAGACAATATTGAACGAAATGGACCAATGATCAGACTCAGTATAAGGCAGCTTCCTGTGTTCACACCTATAGACTATAATTTGAAACCCCCATCACTCATTTCACACCCCTTCATCATAGGCCACACTCCTCAATGGCCTTCGTTTGCACCCTCCTCCTTTTTGCTAGCTAGAATGTGTCCTTGAACTCTGTTGGTGGCTCTTGCCTGCCTGCAGGACAGAGAAGGATGTGTACCGTAAGTTAGTTCACATTTGTCCTTCCACCGCTTTTGCTTGTAGCACTGCCCAGCACTAGCATGTGGCCCCTGGAAGGTTGCCTAGAAGGGAATGTGGTCCTTGGACTGAGAAAAAACAACAACCCTGATTCTGAAGTGAATGAGGCCAGTCTATTCACACAAAGGTCTCCCTCTGCCACCAATTCCGGCTGCGAGTCCTTAAAGCTCTCCCTCGCATTTTCTAATCAAACAAGAAACATTCTCATGAGAGAAAGGGCAATCAGGTTTCTGCATAATGAAATGTGTATTTTAACCTTAATTAGATGGACATGGCAGGCTCTGCCTACTCATTATGGCTGAAGACATGTCAAGTCTCCTTTCAGCTCCTCAGAAAGCAATACTGAAACCCACCTCCCATTCCCGCACCCTCCCCACACATCCTGCTCGCCAGACAGACAGCCTCTTGTCAGGCCAAGGAACTCCCCACTCTCCTGCTTATTTACATCACATTTGGGGAGGGGGGGATATTTCAGGATTTCCTGGACATGTGCCTGGTTCTTAATTTTTCCCACATGTGGAGAACATTTGCCACTGACAAAGAAAGTCTGAGGGGAGGAAAATACTGTGACCAAACCTGAGAGCATCCTTGAATACAAAGCAGATTATTCCTCACTGTCAACAGCTTTGGGTTTCACCAGCAAATCGGTCACTAACTTGTTCATTTTTGCTTCATTCTCAGGTTTCCCTCTGGTATTTGTTGGTTTTTTGAACTAGCAGTCCAAGCTGATTTTTGACTAGCAGTTGTGTCCATGTCAAACTCTAGCTCCAAAAACTAACACTGTGCACAGTCCCCCTCCCACTTGACCCAATCCAGGCCAACCTGGGGAATCCAAGATCCAACCTCAAATCAATTTGGGTGTGGGGCTAATGTTTAATAGGATTTTTAAACCCTAATTAAACATAGGGCAGGAGCTTCCTCCTTCCCCACCCACCAGCCATGTAATAGACAGGAGGGTTCAATCTTGCTTGGTGCTGCTTCACCAGTGTGTTCCCTGAGGGTGCTGGTGTTGCCTGCATCTCCATCCTGCCTCCAAATGCCATGTTACCAGAGCAATCCACTTTGGGGGAAGGAAGTCTTGAGGAACAGTTTTGCAAAATTCAGGGGAGACGCATTTAAGTTTGTGCATTATTTCATGAAGTGCTGATGAAGCAGGTTTGCATTAGGATGTGAACCACACTGAATTTCTCTCCCATCCTCAATTCAAAGTCCATTTGGACACATTTAGCCGAAATGATACCGGTACCATGCATCCCTAAGGTCAGAAATGTCCTGAGAACGTTAGGTGTAAGCAACCTCGCAAGCCCCCAGTCAGCAGAGGGTAGCATTGAGAGCAAGAGATAATGTGTTTCCCCCTATGTGGTTTCTTGCCAAACTCGCAAGCTCTGCCCCTTCCTCCTCTCTTGCAGGAGGCAGACATGGGAGAGTAGCTCCACCATGTTGACTTAGAATTCAAAGCCATCCTTCTAAATATGAAGTAAGTGTAAATAAAAAAAAACATTTTCTTCTTTATCAATGAAACCTCAGTATTATTTACTCTTTTTTGCAATACTAGTAATATGTGAATGAGACAAGTGATGGTGGAAGTGGATAGCTCCAGCTTCCATCCTTCCAACTCTCCTATATAAATTAATTAAAGAAGCAGCAGCAACTAGAACATTGCACAGGAAATTAGTCTAGACTCAGTCTAGAGCATCTGAAGGGCAGCATGTTCCCCATCCCTATTCATGGCAGCAGCATGAGGAGACTTAGCACTTAGACAGCTGACACAACTACCTCCCTAATCAACCTGTTTCCATCAACCCTTACCAATACTCAGCTGCAGAGCCTAATCATCAGTCCGACAAACTTATCTCAGGTTCTGCCTAGGCAAGCGCCTGTTCACACCTGCTGTGTTGCTACCTGCACCCAACTTCCTCCAACTTCCTCCTGTTGCCTTCTGAACTTGGCACTTTTTGAGTCTAATTCGCCTCTTCAGAGACAATTGCGTATGTGTTATGTATTCCATTTTCTTCGGTTGCATATATATGATTTAGTGTTTTCACGGTCTTTATTATTTCTATTCATTCCTGTAGCATTACCATGTTGTCTGTTGTTTGTTGCTATTCTGAACTTCAGCAGCTGCTTTTGAAACATGGCTCAGTTGCTGGAAACTGCAGTAGGCAAGAGATGCTGTTTCATTCAGGTGCTGTTTGCTGTCTGCTAATCGGGGCATCCTGGGCTAGAAGGACTAATCAGCTTACAATAGATATATCCCACCTTTTCCCCTGATGGGATTCAAGGCTTACAGATGAAAACAAGAAAAGCTAATAACAGAAAAAATCAATCATTAAAATACAATTAAACATTGATAGACTTAAAACTACAGTGGTACCTCTACTTACGAATTTAATGCGTTCCGAACACACATTTGTAAGTCAAAAAAAATTGTAAGTCGAATCCCATAGGAATGCATTGGGAGAAAAAATTCGTAAGTCGAAGCAACCCTATCTAAAAATTCGTAAGTAGAAAAAATCCTATCTAAACCGCATCCAAGATGGCGGACGGAGCTCCATTTGTAAGTAGAAAAATTCGTAAGTAGAGTTATTTGTAAGTAGACGTACCACTGTATATACTATTTAAATTGTAGGTTGTGACAGCAGTCACAAAAATAAAATATGCCTGCTTCTTGGGAGAAAAGCGATGACAAACCTAGACAGCATCTTAAAAAGCAGAGACATCACCTTGCCAACAAAGGTCTGTATAGTTAAAGCTATGGCTTTCCCAGTAGTGATGTATGGAAGTGAGAGCTGGACCATAAAGAAAGCTGATCCCCGAAGAATGGATGCTTTTGAATTATGGTGCTGGTGCTGCAAGAAGATCAAACCTATCAATTCTGAAGGATATCAGCCCTGACTGCTCACTGGAAGGAGAGATTGTGAAGCTGAGGCTCCAATACTTTGGCCACCTCATGAGAAGAGAAGAGAAGAGAAGAGAAGAGAAGAGAAGAGAAGAGAGAAGAGAAGACTCCCTGGAAAAGACCCTGATGTTGGGAAAGATTGAGGGCACTAGGAGAAGGGGACGACAGAGGACGAGATGGTTGGACAGTGTTCTCGAAGCTACCAACATGAGTTTGACCAAACTGTGGGAGGCAGTGGAAGACAGGAGTGCCTGGCGTGCTCTGGTCCATGGGGTCACAAAGAGTCGGACACGACTAAATGACTAAACAACAACAACAACAACAACTATTTAAACTATATTAAATATGTTTAAACAAATCAAGAATTACAATAAAACAGCACAACACCAGCCCTTTAATTAAAAGCAGGCAGTCCCCAAAAGCTTGTTGGAGCAAAAAAGTCTTCATCTGCCAGGGGAAGGACAGCAAGGAAGGAGCCAGTCTGGCTTCTCCAGGGTGGGAGTTCCAATGTCTGGGAGCAGATATTAAGAATACTTCTCTTGGACTCTGGAAGCTTGTGGCCAAATCCCCACTAGAGCTTTACAGTACCCCACTCTGCTTATTTCTTTTACCTCATCTCACCTCCTTCCACCTCCTTGACTCTCAATTATGAGATTGTGAGACATAATTTCAAATTGGGTTGAGGAACCTCAGGCCACCTGGAGTTTCTTCCTAGACCATACAACCCTTCACAGCCACACCTGCTTTTCCCAGGTCACTCCCCTCACTGACTTCATTTCATATCCCTCTTTTGTTTTCTTTGCTGGAATTGAACTCTGAGCATAACTCTTACATGCCTGGGTGGAGGGCAGAGAGGGATGTGTGAGGGTAAAGAAACCAGTCTACTGTGTTATGGCATAATTCACATTTGTTGCTCTGCCTATTTTTCCTTCTGGCCCCATCCACCACTGGTATGTGATCCCCAGAAAATTACCCAGAAAGCATGTGGCCCTTGGGCAGAAAAGGTTCCCCCACCCCAATATATGGTCTCCTTTGGATGAAGACATAGGATAGTAAATAAATAAATAAATAAATAAATAAATTAGTATAAGAAATATAGTTTTAGAGTTTTTCAGAAACCTAAAGCAAATCCCTTTTAAGCTTTAGAAAGCAGAGAGGACTTATATTCCAACAAGCAAATTGTGTGTTTCTAGCCTTTCAGGCTTATGAGGTTCTCACTAGCCTTTTCATTGATCACAGGAATTGATCACAGCTACTTTATTCCCTCTCAAGTTCTTATTCCCTCCCCTCCCCTTCAGAATCTCTTGACACACAGCAAATTAGCATGTAAAGAAGAACCAACCTCTCTTGATGTGCTAGCTTTCTACATGAAGGGACCACTCTCAACAGGCAGACTAATACACTGGCATTTTAAAGCAGAACAGTCCCACCCAGGAGGGTTGTTCAATTTGCATCTTCTAACATATCAATTACCAAACTGCATAGCTGGAAGGATCATAAGGGCAATCTCTGACCCAATCATGCATCTAATGCAAGGTTTCCCAAACTTAGGTCTCTAGCTGTTGTTGGACTATGATTCCCATCATCTCTGACCACTGTTCCTGGTAACTAGGGATGATGGGAGCTATAGTCCAAAACCAGCTGGAGACCCAAGTTTGGGAAACCCTGATCTAAAGGTAGGTCTATCACCTCCTTATCTGACCCACCCCATTTCCCAGGGCAAGCTACCTAGACAATAGGTAAGCTGATTACACATTTGGATGTTGCTGCACAAATATGGTAATGGTCCTGGCCACTTGATCAACTGTACTACTGAATATATAAACTAATCGACAGTCTTCAGGGCATTACTTCCCAACACAATTTGAACTCTAAACCTGAAGAGTTTTGTAATTCCCCCCTGCTAAACATTGATTGTTTGTGTGAGAGTGGGATCCCATTAAGAAGGAGAGGTCTCATTGTAAACCTATCTTCCACCTCTGGTAGCCAGGTGTGGAAATTTTTTCTCTGCTAAGGTTACGTTCTCATCCTGCCAATGCTTATCTCTTCAGATTATTTAGAACTACTTCTTTTAGTGGGTTGCATTCCCCCCCCCCCAGCAAAACTGGAACCAGTTATACTTTCAGCACATTAAACTGATCCAAGACTGTGCCATAAATAAATTACCAGTTGCTTTAAAACAATAGCCATTGGGAGCACTGGGAGCACTACATATTGCTTTGTGTGTGCTTGCAAGGGGATGAAATAAGACACAGTAGTGAAATAGGAGCTGGCAGGCGGTGGGGTGGGGTGGGGGGAGTTGCAAGTGCGCACACCCCTCTGTCCAAACAGTTTCTTGGCAGTCCCAGACACGTCTAGTCAGTCAGGAGTAAGCTGCACTAAGTTCAATAGCACTTGTTCCCGGGTAACTGTGTGTCAAGTTGAAGCCTAAACTTGCTACTGGCTGGGTTGTATTCAGACTTCCTCATAAGGGGATGCTGAAAGTGGGAGCTGATACAAGGAGGGCTGTAAGCTGAATGTGGCGCAGTCTGGCTGGTGTGTCCCATGTGCTTTCTCGTGCACAATCCACAGCCTATTCTGATGCATGTTCTTGGCGCATCCTCTTCCCATTTACTCAGATGTGAGTTCAATGGGACTTATTCCCAAATGCAGTCCTCTAGACCCCATTAGTTGGAGGCCACTTCTTTTACCCAGCCACATCCCCTTCCCAGCCTTACATCATACTCTCCTTGAACATCCCCCCGCACTCTGCATCCCCAGCTGGGATAGGTCCTTAAACTTTCATGGTGCCCTTTTGTTGCCTGGATGGAGAACAGGGAGGGGACTGTGAGTGAAACTAGTCTACCATACAAAGCAGGGGTGTAGCGGGGGGGAAGCGGGGGTGCCATAGCCTTGAGCACATGATTTTGAGGGGGCGCAAACCAGGCACCCCCATGCAGGGATCCCCATCCCACCCTGCCTGCTGCTGAGGGTCTCTGGGCCCTAGAGCCCAGCCTGGCCTCACTGCTGTGGCCCTCCCCCCTTGCTGAATGACCCCCCCCCAGTGTTGAGGGGATTCTCCTGCACAGGTAGGCAGGTGGTGCAGTGCAGCCCTGCTTGTCTGAGTAAGGTAAAGGTAAAGGGACCCCTGACCATTAGGTCCAGTCGTGACCGACTCTGGGGTTGCGCGCTCATCTCACATTATTGGCCGAGGGAGCCGGCGTACAGCTTCCAGGTCATGTGGCCAGCATGACAAAGCCGCTTCTGGCAAACCAGAGCAGCACATGGAAACGCCGTTTACCTTCCCGCTGTAGCGGTACCTATTTATCTACTTGCATTTTGACGTGCTTTCGAACTGCTAGGTGGGCAGGAGCTGGGACCAAGCAACGGGAGCTCACCCCGTCACAGGGATTCGAACCGCCGACCTTCTGATCAGCAAGCCCTAGGCTCAGTGGTTTAACCACAGCGCCACCTGGTTCCCCTAGCTTGTCTGAGTAGGGGAGTTTTATTTTATTTTATTATTATTTTAGTCTGAAGCCAGTTTCCCATCCATGGTGTATAAGACTGCAGTGTTGTGAATCTGATCTTACTTCATTGTGAGTAATTCTATTAAGCAAAGCGGGAGTTAGTTTGGAGCAAACGCTCATAAGGTCAGACTACTCCTTTCTCTCTCTCCCATGGGACTGAGTAGTAGATGCAACATGATCCTTCAGGCATCTCCTCAGACAACATTTTCTGTTATGTCTGATGGGGTGTTTAGTTAGGAATACAACTCTAAATGGCTTAGCTTTGGGTTCACCTATGGATAGGCGAAAACAACCTCTCCTCTGTGAAAAAGCTGCTTACCAAAAACCCTACGATAGCTTCCTTTAAGAGTCCAACTTTCACTTTAGGCAGAATTCAGTGCAATCTTCAAAGTGGATTTCACAGTATTGGTGCTTTTTAACTGCGCGATAAGCCTAACTGACTGTAAGTCTAAGCACACTTGGGTGAGAGTAAACCCTTCTGAACACAATATCAACCATATGGAGAGCAGACCCAAATGAAAATCACTGACATGATTAACTTAGGTCCAATAGTTTCAATGGGTCTACTCCAAGTAGAATTGTTGGATCCAACCCAATGGGTATGGCTTCTGAATGAAAACGCATAGGACCAGCCAGCCTCAGATCCATACTACACAACACAAGACTTCTGAAGTACTTGAGAAAGCGAGCAAGAAAATGTTCCATTAATAACAACCTACAGCCTGTCCTGAAAAATATTAGACGACTGCATGTAGCTGGCAAGTTGAGAAGTTAGATCCAGCTACTCAGACAAGCCAAGGGTTACAGACCCATTTTTCTTCTCATTCAACCCATGAGATCCCATGCTTGTACAAATGCACTATTCAGCCAGCTGGTGCTCAGAAAAGTATAGAGGTGAATAAAACTATCAGAGTGATAGGCTGCTCAGGGTGTAAAAAAACAGTTTGCTTCATGAGCTGTGGAGAGGTGGGAGAAGAGAAGCATTTTTCATCCTCTGGCACAGATCACCCTCTGTTTTCAATAGCCAAATGAAAGAAATATACATGCTGAACTTTGCCTTTAAAAATCTTGGTCTGGAAGGCAGGCACACACATTTCAGGAAGAAATTGGAACCCACTGCCAAACACAAGATGGGCTTCTTTCTTTCTTTACAATGAACAAGGTTCATTTGCATCTTTAAAAGGCTATATTCCCAATGCTATCAGTTAATCTCCATCACCCCTTGAAGTCTCAGAAACATAAATGACCCCCCATCTCCCCATCCTCACTTGCCATTTTCATTGTGTGTTTGCTTTGCTACTTTAATTGGGGGTGTGTGTGCCTGTGTGTGCCTGTGTGTGTGTGTGTGTGTGCATGCACACCCTCCCGTTAGCATGCCTTCATCTCTCATTCATTCATTGGCTAATTTATGCATCCACTGAAAACACCATAGAAACACAGATCTGATCCCATCTGGCATTACACAAAATAAACTTTTAAATTTCTGCATATCTATATCTGTATCTGTATCATCTATATCCATATCGCCTAGTAACCTCAAAAGCATCTCCAGGTCCAAACTCCAGCAACTCGGGGGGAAAAAAACCATTAAAAAATGGAACCTATTCTAACACATTCACTTTTCCATCCCCTGAAAAAAGTCATGCTCAATGTTGGAGAGAAGACTTACCTGCTTGCCTTTGATATGTGTTAGTTCCTTGTGTTGTGTCAAGTCTCCAGGGGATAAATAGGATGCTTTTCTCTTGTCCGCTTCTGTCTTGAGGGAAAAAAATTCAGAAAACTTGTCCCATCTATGGTATAGACAGGACAAGTCAGAGAGAGAAAGACAGAGAGAGGGGGAAAGAGAGGGAGGGAGAGAGAATGTTTGACAGTAAGGCAAACTCTGGTTGGAGTAAGCAGTTTCTGCTGGTTTATATAGCTGAGTAGATCCTTAGCTCATTCCACTGTAATGGGATGCCTTCAAGGCACAGACTCTGTAGTTTTGCAGTTGGCAAATTAAAGGCACAGGTCGTCTCTGGACCCTGTGCTCGCTTGCGTGAAAGACCCAGGCACTCACATATATAGGCGCGGAGGCACAAAAGGCATTTGCATGTAATTTATGATGAGAGGAAGGCATAACCGCACCCCCTTTCCTCCCCACTAAGGGACTCTGTGTGTGTGTGTGTGTAGGAAAGTCAGCTCAAGGCATCAAATGATTCAGAGGGGAGAGCATTTCTCCAAGGAATATTGCACATTTCATTATACTTTTGTTAGCACACACATAAACCCTCCCCCCACCCCATCAGATCACTAAGGCTGCCAGGACTTTCTAGGACAGTCCTCTTAAGGCAGCACCATATATCCAGTGTGTGCATGTGTACACACACAAGTGTGAACTAGTTTTCCAGTGCTCACGAAAAGTATATGCTTTGTTGATAGCTGGCGGATCTCAAAAGCAGGTGCTTAAGTGAATAGAGTCAGCTGCGACCAGCTGGAGTTGTGCCTACACTTGGTCTACAGGTGCCTCTCCCAGAGTCTTGACAGTGGCAGGCCCCCTGCGCTGTCAGATACTAAGTCTGGCACGGTCTAGGTAGAGAGTGTGCCCTACACTCAGTGTCTCAGCTTAATCAAGTCCCAGATCTCTTAGAATCATAGAATTGTAGAGTTGGAAAGGACCACGAGGGCCATCCTGTCCAACCCCCTGCAATGCAGGAATCTTTTTGCCCAATGTGGGGCTCGAACCCATGACCCTGCGGATAAGAGTTTCATGCTCTATTGACTGAGCTACCTTGTCTTGTGCCAAGGACATTTACAACACCCTCATAGAGTGCTTGAACAAGATCATGGGCAAAGCCCCATCCCAGGGTGTCCTTGAGGACTGCCTTCATGGCGTTTCTGCAGGATGTTCCAGCTTGAATTGCTGGGCGAGTGTCAGTTCCCAATGTGACCAGAAGGAGGCAGTCCTGTCAACAGAGACAGACAATGAGCAGAGATTCTTGTGGTCCTACCTCCTCTCCATTCCTTTACAAAATCCTCCCCGTTTCAATATTTTAATGGGGTGGGGAGTGTTTCAAATCATTTTAAAATTGTTGTGTGTACTTTTTTAATTAGTTTTTTTATAGGTTCGTTTGGTTTTAAGGGGAGAGGGTCAGGGCTGGCTCAAAAGTACAGCCTAGGGTGGATAAAATGTCCCTACACAAAGCCTTTGACATGCCTTTACCTCTGTGCACATGGGTGGTCTGACACCAAGTAAAAGTGAAACAAAAGAAGTGCCATGGTCAGATCACTTCCTGGTGCAACTAGACTTCTCTGCAACCCTTCCCCTCCGCAGGGAGGTGGGACCAATTTGAATGGTCAAATAGTAGGGGATACATTATCCCATGCTGATGGCCTCTCAGCTGATTCCCTGCTGGCCCCCTGGAATGTGGAGTTAACCAGGGCTACCAACTGTCTGACTCCAAAGTGCCCTCTCTGCAGCCACGGAAGAAGCTGCCTGGGTGCCGTGGGGCCTCCAGAGTCTGCCTGCCTCCTCCCACTCAGCCGCCCTACAGCTTTGGGGGGCAGGGAGGGCAGCGGGCAGAACATCTGGGAAGCACGGAGCCTGTGCACGCCCAAGCCACTGCATCTCTCCCAGGAGAGATGCATGGCTTGGGCGTGCTGCAGGCACCACTGTGAGTGCCGCCCGGCATTTTGTCACCCCCCTCAGTGGTGACACCCGGGGTAGACTGCTCCGACCATCCACCCCTTCCCCCGCCCTTGCCTCAGGGAAAACCAAGGTGGGGGGACCATGGGATGATGATGATGATAATAATAATAATAATAATAATAATAATAATAATAATAATAATAATAATAATATATTATTTATACCCCGCCTATCTGGCCGGGTCTCCCCAGCCACTCTGGGCGGCTTCCAACAGAAGAATAAAACACAATAATCTATTAAACATTAAAAGCCTCCCTGAACAGGGCTGCCTTCAGATGTCTTCTAAAACCTCACTTCTCGCAATGAGGGAACCGCCAGAAGGCCCTCGGCGCTGGATCTCAGTGTCCGGGCTGAATGGTGGGGGTGGAGACGCTCCTTCAGGTATACTGGACCGAGGCCATTTAGGGCTTTAAAGGTCAGCACCAACACTTTGAATTGTGCTCGGAAACGTACTGGGAGCCAATGTAGATCTTTCAAGATCGGTGTTATGTGGTCTCGGCGGCTGCTCCCAGTCACCAGTCTAGCTGCCGCATTCTGGATTAATTGCAGTTTCCGAGTCAGCTTCAAAGGTAGCCCCACGTAGAGCGCATTGCAGTAGTCCAAGCGGGAGATAACTAGAACTAGAAACAATCACTGACACTGCTAGATGAGCACTATTGGTGAAAACACAGGTTAGAGTTCAATGTTGAGCCTACCAAGAGGCAATAATGATAGTAAATTGACAAAAACTTACCGTCAGCATACAAATCAATATGGCTAACCTAATCAAAACACCCTCCCTCCCCACTCACACAAGAAACTAAGGATCACCACAGCCAACCACAAATGAACAATCGCATCCTAAGATGAATCCCAACCTCTCTCACCAACAAAGGAGCACAAACAAACAACGGAGAACCTGCACAAACGACGCTGACGCCGAACCCCTACACATATCAAGAAAAGAGAAACATCGGCAATCCACCACACCCAACTCCCCATCCCACCCATCCCTTTCCCCCCTTCCTCATAATAAGTAAAATTGATGTGTATAAATGATACATGGGAGAGAGAGAAAATGAGACATTGCACTACCTTTGTAACCCAAGAAAATCCTTAATAAAAAATAATTAACAAAAAAAATGATAGTAAAGAAGGCTTTCTTAACCATCTCTTTTGCATCTGCTGAAAACAGTTCCAGGAGATGCTTTCATGTACAGTAGTTTAACAGTGCCACCTTCTCCATCAGGGTCCTTAAAGGACTACCAAAATTCCAGCAATAATTTGGCAAAGCTTTTTTGCAGATAAACTCGCTCAAATTCGGAAAGAGGTTCACTCCACCACAGGGTTCCCAACCCATACACACACACACACACACACACACACACACACACGGTATATCCCTTTGCTGATTCAGCCACTCCACAGCCCCTGTGTAGGTTTGCAATGAGTCATCTAGCAGCACCAGCTTTTAACTGCTCTGCAAAGGATTTAACAATGTGTGGGGCAAGGTGAGAGGAGGGAGCCACTTACCCTGATGGATGGGTGTCTGATAACTTTACATGCAGTTCTCACTTCCGACAGAAGCACACATGCTGGAGCCATTAGCCAACCCAGGGACTAGTTTCAGGAGGGGGGTGGGTTGGAATGGGGAGAGAGAGAGAGGTTCACTATTTTCTTGGGATCTCCCTAAAGTAGGATGCATGGAAAGAAAAGGCTGAATTTGCCGAGGAACACAAGGACATCACTGGAGAAAACAAAGGATTCAGGGCTACAGCTGAGAGGCCCCATCCTGCGCTGATATTAATATGGTTTGCACAACAGACATTATCTCCATGCAGCTAGAAAAAAATGAAGCTGCAAAACCCCATCCAGTCGGTCCAGCATCCTAATCTCACAGTGGCTGGCCCAATGCCTGAGAAGCCCAAGAGTGGACCCTGAGCACAACAGCGATCCCAACATCTTTGATTTGCAGCAACTGGTATTTGGGCATACCATCACTGACAATGGAGAATGGAGTAGTCATCATGGCCATCAACAGACTTCTCCTCTGTTGATTTGTATAATCCTCTCAAAAAAAATTTTTTTTACAGTTTTTCTTTCATTTCATTAAAAAAATTGTTAGTTTACGAAAATACGTGCATTGTCTCTTTTCAATTTGTGTTTTCTACGTATCAGTCTCATTTGTTGTGAGACATTAGTGTTGCATGCGGTATTAGGTTGGTAAGAAAAGACGGGGAATGGTGAGTGGGGTTGGGTCGGGTGGTTATGCTTCTATTCTTCTACTTAGTGTATGTGGGGAGGGGGTTGTGTCAGGGTCACTATTCACTTGCTGTATTTCCTTGGTGGTGAGAGAGGTTGGGGGTGGCCTAGAGGGTGGTTGGTTGTCTTTGGTTGGCTGTAGTGATATTTGTTTATGTGTGAGAGTGTGGGTGGGTGGATTTTAGAATACTCATTAAATAGGAGAGGTAATACAACACTCTTCACATCTGGTGCGGCATAATGGTTAGAACAAGGGGGGAGAACTGTTCTGAGCCTGAAAGATATATTACGGTACCTTTGCCTGGTTGGGATGTGTCCTTGAACCGTGCTCATTAACAGCTCTTGCTTTCCTGGATATACAGTGGAGAGGTGCGTGTATAGAAACCTTTGGCTTTTGTGTGGCTGGAACATAGCTAACTGTACAAAGGTGAGAATCTTATCTGTTGTCCCCCCATCTTTGGCTCCCCCCAGGGGCGTTGCATGGGGGTACGTTGGGGGCGAGCCGCCCTGGTGCCACCCTGGAGGGGGATGACACTAGTCACGCCTTACAGGCTGCCGTTCTCGCGCTGCTCATGTATGGCGGCTGTTTAGGCTGCTGTGTGAGCGGCACCCTGTACCGACTGTGCATGTGTGGCACCCCTTATGGAGTGCGCATGCGCGAGGTGCTGCATATGCAGGGCAGGCTCTAGGGGAAGGCTGGGTGGCGCGGGGCGCCAGGGCGCCGAGCCGCCAGGGGGGCACCGCGCACTGCGCCCGCCCACCAGCCGCGGCAAGAAACGGGGCGGGGGCGCCAGAGCGATCTTCGCACCACGGCGCCCGGGTGCCCGTCATGCTTAAGATGGCCCTGTACACATGCACAGTCCGTACAAGGTGCCGCACAGGTGCTGCACTGGGTACCGTCTGGGCTTGCTACGCCAGTGGCTCCACCTTCTCCCACAAGTAGCTAACTGTACAAAGGTGAGAGTCTTATCTGTTGTCCTCCCATCTTTGGATCCACCTTCTCCCAAAAGTAACATACAGTCTATGGAAGATTGCCCATAGGCATGGATCTGTCAATTTTGGTTCTCTTTGTTTCTCCTTTTCCCCATCTTAAATTCAGTTTTTCATGTGGCTGCAGAAATTTACCCCTTCTATACATATAAAAAAATATTCATGTTTTAGTGCAATTTTCTCTTAATAAACACATTTTTTGTAGGCAATTTGTCAGACGTGCAGATTTTTGTAAGGCATTTCACTTAATATAATGCATGTTCCAAGCTACTTTCATTCCTTTATTCATTTTTTAATGCACACCTCCCCCTAATTTATATATATATATTTGTACACATTGTTTAATTGGAGAATTGCATAACAAAATTCAGAGAAGTGCTAATTTCAAAGGATGTCTGTGTTTCAGTTCTTGTATTGTTTTGGAAACTGTAAATATAATTTCTCCCCCATCTCTACCAGTAGTTCAATGACAGGTACTGAAGTGTTGAGTGTTTTTTGCCAGGCCATAGGTGTCCTTGAACTCTGATGTGGATGGGGAACAAAGAGAGGTGTGTAAGTGTAGAAACTTGCCTACTGTACAAATATAAAATGTGCATTCATTTCTCTGCCCGCTTTTGCCTACCTCTGGTCCAACCCACCACTTGCATGAAAAGGTTTCTCCAAAGGGAATGTGGCCCCTGGGCTGAAAGAGTTTCTATACCCCAGCCGTAAGCTTTCCTCAAACAGTCGTTCCAAGCTTCTGTTGATTTCCTGGCCCTTTTCAACACCTACTCCACTCCCGCATATCTGGAAAGGAAGCCACATGGGACAAGATCCTCTGATTAAGCCATATAGTGTGTACAGTTCCTTCAGCCCTTGTGTTTTCTTCTGGGCCATGTATGGTTCTCCAGTTCCTGTCATGGTGGGAGGCCGTGGCTGATGAGGTCATTCCCGAAAGGCAGACAAAGAGAGCATAGGGAGGCATAATGCCTCATGTTTCTTTCTGCATTTCCGGCACAGCAGCGTACACCTCTGCTCATATCCTGCCTCGACGTCTTTGGGGACGAGAAGGAAACCTCCAAGCATATGGGATTTGACTTGTTCACATTTTCTGTGGCTAACTTGTGCGTGTATGCTTAAATTATTATTAAAGACAGCTGCTATCCTGAAATCCCTTCCAGCAGATTTCAGTAGCTCCGTAGCAATGCTCTGATGACAGATTCTCTGCAATCTTTCCCCGTTGCTCAGCTCAGACTTGCAGAGCAGGGAGAGAGAGAATGTTTGGCAGTTCAGAAGGAATGAGTAAGCTGTCATTATGTTAGCTGTGCACGATTATGCAGAATTAAGATTTAATATCTCTCCTCACCCCCACCCCAAGAACAACTCCCTATCACCTTGTATTTCCAGGTAGGAATATGGTGGTGAAATCCAGTGCAAAGCTAACATCAGATTGAATCCTGGTAAGATGTAGATGCTGTGACTGGATAATTCTCGAATCTGAGAATGAGGGAGGCAACCTTCCCTCTGTGGTACATTATTCCTAGAGCCATGCTTTGCTATGGGTGTTGTGGTTAGAGCATTGGACTAGGATCTGGGAGACCAGAGTTCAAATCCCCACACTGGCATGGAAGCTCACTGGGAGACCACATCACTGTCTCTCAACCCAATCTACCTCACAGGGTTCTGCAGAGGGGGGAAATGGAGAAGGGACAACAATGAAATCGATTCTCGATTTAAATGTGAACCTTCCTAATTTCACTTTCCAAAGCAATAAGTGAACTGAAACACAGATATGCTTTGGATACCATCATAACAGCTTCTGATAGGCTGCTTGCCTGGCTGTGGAACTTGAGTCTCTTTTTTCGCACCACTTTCGGGTGCTTTGGCGCAAGAGCGTGAAGACGCAGACTGGGTTTGGAGGGGCTGCTGCACAGAAAGGAGAAGGCAGCTGCAATAACAACAACAACAATGTTATCATTTATACCCTGTCCATCTAGCTCGGTTTCCCTAGCCACTCTGGGCGGCTTACAGCATATCTAACATCATAAAAACATCAAGCTTTGAAAACCTCCCAATACAGAGCTGCCTTCAGATGTCTTCTAAAAGCTGTGTAATTCTTTATCTCCTTGACATCTGAAGGGAGGGTGTTCCACAGGAAAGGCGCCACTACCGAGAAGGCCCTCTGCCAACAGTGCATGTTTATTTGTCATTTGGAAAACCCATTGAATTGTATGTGTGTGTGTGATACACGTGCTGGGGCAATTTTGAATTCCCCTATGTGAAAAGGAGTGTGGGGGAAAGAAAGAGCAGGAGGAAGGGAGACCAAGAGACAGGCAGCCACCTCTCATCACCCGACTGCAGCAGCACTTCCTGATTGAAGCCCCCCAGGACAAGATCGATAGCTGCCTCTCTCCCCCCCCCCCCGGCTCCCTCCCCTTCCTCCCCCAGCATGCCTCCTCCACATCCCCCCTCTCACGCTCTTTTTTTTTTCCATCCAACGATTCCCTCCCCACACCACACAACCATCTTTCTCTCCCATTTTGGGGGCATCCTCCAGAAAATGAGGCTATCTTTGGCTCTGGGAGACCCTCCTTTTCCCCAACTGGGAGTTATTGATTTAATTACCCCCTGCCTCCTTTACCAGCAGCTCTGCTGCGCTCCCTGAACCCACCCCCCAAACGGGTTTTCCTCCTGCTTCAATATCTGATCGTTCCCCACTCGCTTGCTCTCCCTTTTTCTGTTGCTGCATTCCCTTGCCCCCCGCCTCTTGCCATTGCATAGCTTTTCCAGTGTCTCCCTTGACCCTACCCCCCCAGCACTCCCCTCTCCTCCTCCTCCTCCAGACCCCTCTTCCTTTCCTTCCCTCTCTCTCCTTCTGCTGGGATCCCTCTTCCATTCACCCTCCTGATTCCCTCTTCTCACCAAGGGCTTCCCCCTCCCCCTCCACCCACCGCCCGCTGCAAGTCCACCCTCCCAAGTTCTACCCCCTACACTACACTGCCCAGCCAATGGCTAATGCTGAGTGAGAGCCTCATCGAGGGTCTGTCCACCTCTTTAAACCTCTCCCTGCTTATGCAATCTTCTGTTTGCTTTAGAGCCATAGCTCAGTGGCAGAGCATCTGCTCTGAATGCAGAAGGCCCCAGATTTCAATCCATGGCATCTCCATGTGGACCTGGGTAAAGAGTCCCTGCCTGAAACTCTGGAGAGATGCTGCCAGTCAGTGTAGACAATACTGACCTAGAAGTCTGCAGATGTGAACTCTTTTTTGCTCTTTAGAATATGGTAACCCTAAAAATATCTATCTACACTGATGGTGGCTTTCCAGAATTTCAAACAGGGTTTCCTCCTAGGTCTACCTGAAGATCCTGATGATTGAAGCTGGGACCCTCTGCGTGCAAAGCAGATGCTTCACCATTGAACTATGGCAATTCCCCAAAGGGACTATCAAGGGGAGTTGGGATGAAGAATTCAGACCCTGTTATGCTTCCCATCATGTGAATCAGGTTGGTGGTGGTAGGTTATGGAAAAGGGAACGATTTTGAGATTATTTTCTTCTGCAAAGTGTGACATCAGGACATGTGCAGTTTTAAATTGTGCAAAAGAGTAATGATTTATTTTTGTGTTTCAATTACCCTCTCTCAAGGGGCAGATCATGGCGTATGTTCTTCTGGAGACATCTAGTTTGGTTGTCCCAGGGGATTTTAACATCCATGCCGACACAACCTTACAAGGGGCTGCTTGGGACATCGTGGAAAACATGGCGTCCATGAGGCTGTCCCTGACTAAGTTTGGCCCAACCCATAGCCACAGAAATGCCTTAGACCTCTATGGATGTTGGTGATCTGATACTAAGTAAAAGTGAAACAAAAGAAGTGCCATGGTCATATCACTTCCTGGTGCAACTGGACTTCTCCACAACCCTTCCCCTCTGCAGGGTTGTGGGACCGATTTGGACGTTCCACCCCCTCCACTTAATGGATCCAAATGGTTTCCAAAGAGTGGTGGGGGTGTTTTATCCCACATTGATGGCCTCTCAACTGATTCCCTGGTGGCCCCCTACAATGCGAAGTTAACCAAGGCTATCAACTGTCTGGCTCTGAAGTGCCCTCTCCAATTGTATGGAGCTTGGACGGCCCTGCGGTTTTCCCCAGAGCTGAGGGCAATGAAACAATCACTGAGATGGCTAAGAGTGTTGGTGGTGGAAAACTCATTTTGAATCAGACTGGACGTGGGTTAGAGCTCAATGTTGAGTCTACCAAGTGGCGATAGCAATGGCAAAGCGGACCTTCTTAACCGCCTCTATTGCATCTGCAGAAAACAGCAACAGGTGACTCTTTCATGTGGTTCCTTCACTGCGAGAAGTGAAGTTACAGGGAACCAGGCAGAGGGCCTTCTCGGTAGTTGCGCCCACCCTGCAGAACACCCTCCCATGAGATATCAAGAAAATAAACAACTTTTAAAAGACATCGAAGAGAAAAACAGCTACCAGATTTTTAGAAGACATTTGAAGGCAGCCCTGTTTAGGGAGGCTTTTAATGTTTAATACATTATTTTATTTCATTTTTCTGTTGGAAGCTGCCCAGAGTGGCTGGGGAGACCCAGCGAGATGGGCGGGGTATAAATAATAAAGCTGCTATTATTATTATTATTATTATTATTATTATTATTATTATTTTATTAAAATAGGTTAAGATATCACTGCTATGCACTGAATCATTTCCCGCCTCCAGAAGCCCACTTACCATGCAGCAACATTCCACCTAGTGAAGTCTCAGATGCAAAGGGATGCACACAAAGACAGAAGATGAAAGGACACATCCCCACACACAACAGGGGATGTTCATGGTAACAGATGAAGACAAACTGCCCCAACAAGGGGAAAGGGTTTCAGAAGAGCCAAGTCCTTTTTATCTCTTTTGACCTCTACCACTATTTACAGTGGAGGATGCTGTCTTCACCCTTGACTCTTTCCTTGATTGTTTTCAATTCCTCCATCACACAGCCCCTGGTATCTATTCCTTCCCTCTTGCATTTGATCAGGTCTAATCTGCTACTGCCAAGCACCAGGTGTGCACATGGTTGCCATGACACATTGCTATTCTGGCTTCCTCTAGGTCCCAGTGCCCATCAATTCCCCCTAAACATCCTGTTATTTTGCTTCCCTGGCTTTTACATCGCAGTCGCAAGGAGGGGGAAATGGTTCATGTCAACATGACTCATTAATGGAAGGACTGAAGGCAGGGGAGATTTTGGACTAGTTGCCAGAGGCAGCATTATTTCATTAATCTATTGCAATGCACAGGGGATTTTCTCGTGTTTGTTTTGCTAACCATTGTTTAGGAAAGTTGTAATATTTGGCTTAACTTGATTAATCATTAGAATAACAACTAACTTTAGAAATCAAGAAAGATACCACTGGAACCCACTGGACTTGTAAAGAGGAATTGGAAGTCTCATATGAGAGTCTTGATTGCATGCTGTTGAAGCCTGAGTTGGGTGCTGCCTCTGCCGCCACCAGCATCATCACTGTGGTGCCAGGCCCACACGCCTCTTTCCCAGGCTCAGGTTGGCAGCATCACCGCCAGGTATGTTCACATCTTATTCAGGAGATATATGACTTGGGTTCACGATGCTGTGCCTGATCCAGAAGTGTTTCAATGCAACAAAACAAATTAAGACCCTGCTGTTTCAGGGATCACATTTGTATGTTTAGGCGTTATCCCATAAAAGTTGGATTCAGAATGATGCAGTTCACCTAAGCAAGTAGCAAGTCTGGGCTGATGTATAATGAATGAATGAATGAATGAATGAATAGTCGAAGTCAGCAAATGTGTCCTCTTTTTTGCGCTTCAAGATATGGCAACCCTAGTATTACACTGTTTGTAGCATAATTCCTCTCGGAGGCAGTAAAAATCAGAAAGCAGTATGTACAGGTTTAAGCTCCTCTATTGGCTAGCAAGGCCAATCTTACACCTTAATAACTGTTGTACTGTGTTGGGTCAATGGACCACAATAGATGTGTGTGCATCTAATGCAAGGCCTATTCAGAGTGGACCCATTGAAATTAATGAACATGACTTTGGCCCATTAATTTTAACAGGTAAAATCTGAGTAGGACTAGCATTAGAGACAACCCATATTTGTCACAATATAGGATCAAAAGAAAAGGAGGGCTATCTGGATCAACATTCAGAAGTAGCAGGACCACAATGTTTTATTTATCTGTTCATTTGTTCATTATTTTATTTATTTGGATACTTTTATACTGCTTTTCGCAATATGTACTGGTATCAAAGTGATACACATCAAAGTAAAGCATTAAAATTTAATAAAACAACATTGGAAATATGTACATTATATAGCAGACTGATAATAAATAACAAAAAGGGTATGCAACTTTTCCCACATGCTCTCATACTGACATGCACACCCCTCTCTACCCTCCATCAAGACATGGAAAAGACACTATGAGAGTTGAAGGACACATTCCAGCCAAGCAGAAACACAAAGCCAAGCCAGTAAGGGGGGTTGGGGGTTGGGGAGAATTCCAAGGGCCAGTCAGAGACTTCTGGAGGGCCACATGTGAGCCCTCAACCTGAGGTTCAAGTTTTGCAGAACACTCTTACAGTTATTGATTACTTTCTGTATTAGCTGTCCATTCATGGCTCAGGAATGAATCTGTGGTGGGGGCAGGGGGGGGGGACAAGGATTGCATACAGTTAATTAGAAGCAGATTACTAGCCCTGCCAGACAGAAGCCTGGTCGTGTCTTACACAACCAGTGTGTCTGAACAAGCCCTGGAGGGGAAGTGATGAATTTTTCACACCTGTTTCTTCCAAGACTAATGAGAGTGCTCAAGAAACTCACTGCAAGCCCAGAAAAAAAGTAAGGCGCAATTCCAGTAACTTTTGGCTTTTCCTGGACTGAAAATTTCCTGTTAGGACAGACTTTGGGCTATAGCATGGGAAAAAGGGGGGGGAAGAGAAGAAAGAAAGAAAGAAAGAAAGAAAGAAAGAAAGAAAGAAAGAAAGAAAGAAAGAAAGACAGAAAGAAAGAAAGAAAGAAAGAAAGAAAGAAAGAAAGAAAGAAAGAAAGAAAGAAAGAGGCAGTGTGGGAGGAGAGACCTCAAAACGACCCAGTCATTTTGCCTTTCCCAGTACTGGAAAGGATGCAAAAAACGATGCCTGGGTTTGTTTCCAGCAAAGTTTCCTTCACCAAAGGCTTTGATAGTGATGAGACAATGCAGATTGCCCCATTAGCACAGTGGCAGCGTCACAGATGGCGTCAACTGCCACGTTCCATTAAAAATATGTTCCATTCCGGTAGCCACTGCTCTCCACTTTTGTAGGAAGAAGAGAAAGGAGGTTCCCTCCAAAGCCTCTTGGGACTGGAAGAGTGGAAGCTGGCACCAGAGTCAATGACAGGAAAAACTAACTAATTCCAGTTCTGTCCACAGCTGCCTCCCTAATGATTTCTGCAGGGGGGCAACACTGGGACTAAGGCGAAGGAAGCTGATTAGACTGATTGTAAATAAGGCAGGTAGGATGGGGTTGACATGGCTGACTGACGTTGGTGGGACAGTGCTATATTTGCTCAAATGCCATGGCTGGCCAACCCATGAGGCAAGGTGAGGGAACTGCCTCAGGTGGCAGGAACTACAGGGGCAGCAGATTTAGCCCCCAAGGAGCACATTGCCTGCTGTGCCGTCATTGCCATGGTGTAAAGGGCAGCTGCGGCACAGTACTTGGAAGCTAGATCTGCTGTCCCTGTGGATCCTGTTGCCTTGGCAGCCCCCCCCCCCTGCTCTGTAATGCTACTTTTAGAGCAGGCATGTCAAACCTGCGGCCCTCCAGATGTTTTGGACTACAATTCCCATCTTCCCCAACCACTGGTCCTGCTATCTAGGGATCATGGGAGTTGTAGGCCAAAACATCTGGAGGGCCGCCGGTTTGACATGCCTGTTTTAGAGGGACCTCTTGGTGAATAGGAGGCACTGTTGGTCTCCTCACAATCCTGGTTCCTGATGTAGAGCTTTATTGCCCCCTTGTTCCTGATCACTTGCCCCTTCTTTCCTGATAGAAGGTAGGGACCTTTTTTTTTTGTTTCACCTCAGATGCCAAAATGTCCTAGACTGCCCCTGCCAAATGGAGCAGCCCCCACTAGTCCATAGAGAGAGTGAGAAAGAGGTGTCAGTAATCAAAACTACCTCCAAGCATGCACATGTAAGAAGCTGAAAAAAAGATCCCTCAGCTATGTGGATGAGGTCCAACAATGGAAGCCAGATGCACAAAACACTGGAACATTTGTTTTCTTCCCACTAAGTAGCTGTTCCTTCTTTCCATTCCTGGAAAGACTGGAAGCAGAACATTCCTGCGTGGTTGTGGCCACCTTCAAAATCTTTCCACCCCTTCCCTAAAGCGATATTTCCTATACCTAAATTTTCCAGAGATATACTTCTACAACTGGCCCCACCCACATATACTGTGAGTATATGTTTCACAATAAGTTTATAGGATCTGTTATTTTGGAAACAGTGGTTAAAAAAAGAGAAAACTTCAAAAAGTAAGGGTTGTATTCAATGCTAGTTCTATTTAAAGTAGGCTAACTAAAAATAATCAATGGCTACTAAGTACTAACCTTGATGGGGATGTTCTGCCTTAAGCTGTCGGACAACAATGCTTCTAAATACCAGCAGCTGGAAACTGCAGTAGGGGAGAACCCTCTTGTTCTTGGGTCCTGCCTGGGGGTTTCCCTTGCTGGCCACCATCAAACAGGAGGCTGTAGGACATGGGCCACTGGCCTTGTTCCAGCAGGGCTATTATTACATTCTTAATGGACACGGCTCGCCTAGACACATTGATGAGTCTGCCATGAGTAGAGCAAGGATAGGCAAACTAAGGCCCAAAGACCAGATCCGGCCCAATCGCCTTCTAAATCCGGCCTGCAGAGGGTCCAGGAAAGTGTGTTTTTACATGAGTAGAATGTGTGCTTTTATTTAAAATGCATCTCTGGGTTATTTGTGGGGCATAGGAATTCGTTCATATTTCTCCCCCCCCCAAAAAAAATATATAGTCCGACCCACCACATGGTCTGAGAGACAGTGGACTGGCCCACGGCTGAAAAAGGTTGCTGACCTCTGGAGTAGAGCTTAGCTGGATACTCTCCTAAGTAGCTACCAGCAGCCATGGATCAAGCAAACTGCCTTTTCTTTTTCTTTTTGTGTATTCAGGTGTAATTTTTAATTTATTCTTTCTCTGTAATTTTCAAAAATGCAACAAACAAACAAACAAACAGCCAGTTCTTTTTTGGGTCAGTACGTGTTGGCACGGCATATTGCCACCTCCCCCCCCCCCGCCACCATCTTGCTGCTGCTGCCACTGCCCCCCTCCCTCTTGCTCGCTCGCCCCCTCCACCTTTGCCACCTTCTCCTCCTCCATTGCTGCTGCCTCCTGCAGCTGCAGGCACAGCCTTCCTGAAGGCTATGCCAAATCACCTTCCGGAATGGTGTCTGGTGATTGTAAAAAGGGCACGCTAGAGCTTTACAACCATCAGGCACTTTTCTGGAAGGCACTTTGGTGATAATAAGAACAGAAGCACTATGGCCCGACCATTATGATCGGCAAAGAGCCTTCCAGAAAGGTGCCTGGCGATCGTAAGGCTCCGGTGTGCCCTTTTTACAATCGGCAGGTACCTCCCTGGAAGGCGCTTTCGAGGTTGTAAGGGTTGCGACAAAACAACTCTGGGAGACTGTGCCTGCAGCCACGGCAGACAGCAGCAGCAGAGAAGGAGGAAGCAGCAAAAGTGCAGGAGGGGAGTGAGTGAGTGGAGGGGGGCAAGCGGCAGCAAGGATGGTGGTGGGTGCATGGTGTGTTCCGGCACCGGTTTTTCTTATATACTGTATACGTAAAAAGCACTGGATAAGATTATCCCTGCAACTAATGGAACAGCAATGAGAGGACAGCTCAGGATGGCAACATTCTCCCAAGAAGTGAGTAATGCTGACTTCGTAAAGGCATCCTCACATCATTCCCAAATGCTTTTAATTAAACTTTGGTCTGGTTCACATCCACACTGTCTGGCTAGCCTGTGCCGCAAACAGTCTGTGATGCAGCTACAGCAGAAGCATTGTGAAACCTGGCTCCCCTGTGCTGAGAGACAAGGGCCTTGTGGCCCTTTGCATTCTCAGAGAGGTGAGTCAGAGTTGGTGTTGACCCAGCACCTTCCAAAGAACCGTGCCTCAGGGATGCATGCTGGAGAGGTGCCATTGACTTCTGTAGGAACTTCAGTGACTCACTTGATGCTTCCAGGAGCAGCCACCGTTTCCCAAGTCCTATTTCGGTACTGGAGGCTGATGATCTCATTCCTCCAGAATTCAAAGTCCTTCTTCAGATATATTTTTGAGACAATAGGGATGTGGTCAGAAAGAGCTCAGCTGTGAGTGTGCTGGTAGATAAATTCCACAAGCCAGGCTTCATTCTCCACCTTCCCCATCACATTGGAGTGTAAATGATGATGAGAGCTTTCAGAAATCTCACATTTGCTAAGGAAGGTGCTGCCTCTAGAGCTGTGGGTTGATGAAAGGTGGAGGATTGCTCTTCCTCAATCATTGCTTCAGGAGTCGGGTCAGGAGACAGTCAAACGACTGAAGCCTTTCAGGGCTTCTGGGCCTTGACAGCCATCTGTGGAATTCTGAAGCAAAGCTGCCACTCCAGAGTCCTTGTCTAACGTGATAGGCATGCAGAATGTGTGGGAGGCTGCATCCTTAGGAGCAGAGGGAGAGGGATGAGTGCAGAAGAGTGTTTCTAGCCTGGAAAGTAGCTGCTGCTATGCTGAATTTAGGAAGTTGCCTTCTACTGAGTCAGACCACAAGTCCCCTAACCAAGCAGTGGTGGCTGATGAACATTGGGACTGGTAGGGCAGAAGGCAGAGAGGCCAACTGCAAGTAGAGCCTATACCAATGATAGGTGGAATCAGAACCAGTGGCTGGCCGCATCAACCAATTGTGGGTCTGGCCCTCCCTGTTGAGCTCTACAAAGAGAACACTAGGACTAAAGGGAGGAATCTGAAATCCAGTGTCACTTCCCCTGGACTGGATGCAAGGAAGAAGGTAGGTGGAGGGTGACTGAGAGCAGTCTGAAGTTGGTGGGTCAGTGCTTCATTCGTCCTAAGGGACCAGCCTCTGCTGTAGCCCAGTGTCTACTCTGATTGACAGTGACTCTCTAGGGTCCCAGGCAGAGAGGGCTCTGTGGGAGGAGGCTTGCTGAGGGGGTGAGGTTTTTTGTTTTTTGTTTTTGTTCCAAATGGATTGATCAGGAGCAACCAGTGGCCAATGTTGGGTCTCTTGTCTGACAATCCTTTTGAACCTTTTCTGGAGCCAGACTTGGCACCAGTCATCTTCTCCCCAGATAATTCCAAGATTTCTCTGGGACCAGATGAAACCCATCCCAACTTGGTAGATCCCCAAGACTCCAGATCCTTGAGCTGATCCCACCCTTCCTCTTGATCTGACCAGCCCTACTGTGATATCTCCATGCAAGTCATCACACTTAAGGCTTATCCACACTTACCTTTTCTCTGTGCTTTCCAGGCACAGTCCACGTTTTAAAGCTCTATGTCCAAGCGCCTTTTCTTTCTTTCTTTCTTTCTTTCTTTCTTTCTTTCTTTCTTTCTTTCTTTCTTTCTTTCTTTCTTTCTTTCTCTCTCTCTCTCTCTCTCTCTCTCTCTCTCTCTCTCTCTCTCTCTCTCTCTCTCTCTCTCTCTCTCTCTCTAGCTTTCCCTGCAAAAGCCTACATTTCAAAGCTGAATCAGAGCAAATGGCCATCCAGAGAAAACCTGAATTGCTGTTTGTTATGCTTCAGCAATAAAGAACAGGTTTTCATGGGAAAAGCTCCAGGGCAAAAGCTTTAAAGTGTGGGCCAGTGTCTGGAAAGAGCCAGGGCCAGATAAACCCTAATTGTGGATGGCAGCAACTTCAAAGCTGTACTTCTTGCTCTTCCTCCTTAGAGTTCCGTGGGTGATAATCAGTGCTAGAACCCTGCTCAGAATAGATGCTTTGAGATTCACATGACTAATATGGGGCAAGCTTGTTCTGTACCACTCCAGAAGGGTAGGATCTGAAACAATGGATTCAAACAACAATAAATGAGATTCTGACTAAACATTAGGAAGCACTTTATGATAGCTGTTTGACTGTGAAATGGACTCCCTTGGATGCTGGTAGACTGTTAAAAACCTCATTGGAGGTTTTTAATCAGAGATTGGATGACCATCTGTCAGAGATTCTTTAGTTGTGATTCCTGCATTTCGGAGGGTTGGACTATAAGACCTGTGGAGCCTCTTCTAACCATACAATTCTATGATTCTATTATATGAGGCTCATTCATTTAAATGGGTCTATTCTAAGAAGGACTTAGTTAAATACAACCCAATATCTTTAAACTAGACTTGGATAGGGAAGCCCACTGAAGAGAGGACATCTTCCAACAGGCAACGTAGGACACACCACAACTGTGTGCCTCACCAACCTTGGCAGGCTTCGCAAGATATCTAGTCACAGTCAATCTGTTTTGTTACACTTGTTACACAAACAATTTTATCTGCCACTAGTAAGTCCACTAGCTGGCTCATCTGGGTAGCCACGGCCGCTACAGCAAAGGCAATTTGCAATGTAATCTTTGAAAGCGTCTGCAGAGAAATACAGGGGACATTAAACAGATCTGTTCTCTCCTTGTCGGGGACATATAAACAAGCCCAAATGCCAAAGCCGTATGGAGAATATCAAAGTCAGGTAACACTTAGTTAAGCGCAGCACTATGGAAGGGAGAAGGCCAGAACACAACACAACAGGAGCCTTGTCTGACATAACTGCTGTGATACATCACATAGCCCCCACATTGCTTATTGACCACACTTGTAGACCCAGCACCCTGCTGCTCTTCGGACCAAAGGGCTGTCTGGGGAAAGACCATGCTTAAGGAACTGTTTGCTTTAAAATATTTCCCTCTCTTCTGACTGTTTTGTGAACCTTCATTTCCTTCTGCTCACTAGATGTTACTAGTGGGGAGGGGGAACCTTCAACTTTACTGCCTGTGCCTGCTCTGAGGGGTCAGAGGCAATATGGTCACCTGTTTAATAAAACAAGTGACCCGGGCTTGTGTCTATTGCTCCCTGAGGTCCTGTAAATGTTGCTGTACAAACAACTGGGTATTGTTGCCAATCAGGCTGGGCAGGCTTCAGAATGGTGGTATCTACTTTGTTGGTTTAGATTTAGAATATAAGATGAACCTGTTGGATTGAGCACCCGGCATCCTGTTCTCACATTGGCCAACCAGACGCCTATAGGAAGCCTGCACGGTGGACGTTAGAACAGCTGCAACTTCCCCCACCTGCAATTCTGAGCATATTGCCTCTAATGTTGGGCAGAGAGGGACCAATGGGAAAGTTCTGCAAAATAGTCTCTTCTCACTGAGTTGATGAGAGGGGAGGTGTTCTGCCACCAAGCTTTACCGCTGGATGGGAAGGTAGCTTTGGAAACAGCAAGCTTTCCAGTATACAGAACCTCAAAGACTAAAGTGTGCATATAAACACATATATTAGTGAAAATAACATACAAAACTGTTCTGAGAACCAGCAGAGCCAGGCTGGATCAGCCACATTTCTTCAGGTGGAATGCAAGTCTGATAAATGATCATTTGTTATTATTGAGACAACTATATCATTGAGACTAAGCAAATAAATTAAATCCCTTTTCGGAGATGTTTGACAACAAATGTGACATGTCACCACACATTTACAAAGTTATGATAGCTGTAGCCTAAACAACCGGGCTTCAGAAGCCCATTCTATTATTTAAAAACTCCTGCTCAGAATATTGTAATGCTTTGCACATAGGACCACCATTCAAGAGGGCCTGGAAAACAACTGGTGAAGGATATGGCTGCAAAGTTTCTAACCAGGATTAGGCATGAATGAACCTATAACATTGGTTCTTTTATCTTTTTTTAAATATTCTTTGATTTCCAATCCATTTCCTGGCTCAAAGCACTAATTTTGACATAAAGTCCTGCATAGCTTGGTAACTAGATATGTACCTAAAGAAGAGAAGAAGAAGACGAGTTTAGATTTGATATCCGGCTTTATCACTACCCTAAGGAGTCTCAAAGCAGCTAACATTCTCCTTTCCCTTCCTCCCCCACAATAAACACTCTGTGAGGTGAGTGGGGCTGAGAGACTTCAGAGAAGTGTGACTAGCCCAAGGTCACCCAGCAGCTGCACGTGAAGGAGCGGAGACATGAACCCGGTTCCCCAGATTATGAGTCTACAGCTCTTAACCACTACACCACACTGGCTTTGCCACTTCTCATAGGTCCTAGGATTCTAAGACCATCTATTAGGGCTGTTCCCTGAGGGCTTCTCCATACAACCTGTTTATTGAACATTTATCCTGATTTACTTGCACAAAACTTATGGGGAGGTTAGATTATGTCCAGTTTGATTTGTTGGTGGGGTGGTTATACAACTGTAGGCATCAGAGGCACCAACTTGTCCCTAAGATTGAAGGGCCCCAATGTGTGTCACACATGTGATGTCATACATGCAGCACACAGCACACATTTGTGACATCACGTGCCTAGTGTGTGCCGTGTGTGTGTGACATCAAGTGTGTGATGTGCAGCATGCATGTGACATGGCTTCAGTGGCTGGTGGCTCCTCTCACGCTCTCACACCCAGCAAGAGCCAGCCACTGAAGCCGTGTCACAGTTGGCTCTGCACTTGGCCTCTTCTGCCCCCTCATCATTGAGTGGGCCCAGCCCCCTCCCAACGGGCGGGGGGGGGGACGGCAAAAACACCTTGGCCCCATAGAGCTGGCCCTCCCGGTGAACATTCCTCCTGATTTACTTGCAAAGTGCTTATACACCCTCCTGCTATTGTTTTGCTCATTCCATACTTTTCTATGCATTTCTCTGTCACTTTTCTAACCCCAAGAATTCTCTTTTTAAAAGTGGATTTGTTGGACTAGGGTGACAGAGCACTTTACGTGTACAAACCTAAGTTAATGATAAAAAGGTAAAGGGACCCCTGACCATTAGGTCCAGTCGTGACCGACTCTGGGGTTGTGCGCTCATCTCGCATTATTGGCCGAGGGAGCCGGCGTACAGCTTCCGGGTCATGTGGCCAGCATGACTAAGCCACTTCTGGCGAACCAGAGCAGCGCACGGAAACACCGTTTACCTTCCTGCTGTAGCGGTCCCTATTTATCTACTTGCACTTGGACGTGCTTTCGAACTGCTAGGTTGGCAGGAGCTGGGACCGAGCAATGGGAGCTCACCCCATACCTTCCCACAAAATAATGACAGTCCAGGGGCTCTTTGAGTGTCCCCTCAAGCTCAAGTCGAAAGGGTGGCTGTATGAGAGGACCTGATACCTAACATTGCTTTATCTTTCTGTTTCGTAACTGCTTTCTGTTTTTTAACTTGTATGTCCCTCATTTATGCAGCAACTTGGAAACACAATCAATCAATCAATCAATCAATCAAATATCTCAGACAAGATAAAAAAAACTGTTTTTGTATGTGACTATGGCAGCAAGAGTACTATTGGCACAGAAATGGAAACAATAAGAATTACTGACAATAGAAGAATGCCAGACGAAGTTAATGGACTACACAGAGCTGGACAAGATGACAGGGAGAATTCAAAACCAACGGGACCAGAGGTTCTTGAAGGGTTGGACTAAATTTGAGAACTAATCGAAAGACAATTGTAAACAAAAAATTATGCTTGTAGGTTTACAAGAAGTTTTGTAAGGAGAACTATATGAAATATTACAGAAAAAAGTTAAGAAAGTAAAAATTGGTTATTGTTTTTTTTTAAGTAATAGTGAATTATGGAATATAAGAAGAAGTTAGGATGATTGGAAATCTTTAGACGTGGCTGAGGGAAGTCCAAAAAGATTGTATAAGATGTGAAGGAATGTTAAATGAAATGTATGCAATGTATGCAAAAACGTAATAAAAAATATTTATTAAAAAAATCAATCAAATATCTCAGTCTGCCCAAAATTATTTGAGCAATCCATTTATTGACAGTGATGGGGGGGGGGTTAGGGCTGGAAAAGGCATTGTATTGGGGGGTGGACCTCTAGGGGAATGTGTTTCCCAATGGTAATGAGGAGTAAACCACATCATAGGCAGAGTGACTTCAAAGATATTGTGCAGATCAAAAAACAAAGTGGGAGGAATTATGTTTTATAACAGGAAAAATATTGCTAACAGTTGCTAGCAATGTACAACACTTACATGTTTTTTAAAATAGAGCAAATGATGGGTCCAGGGTGAAAAGGAGGTTAATCCAATGGGGTTAGCTCCATCAGAGCAGTGTTTCCAAAAGTGGGTGATACCTCCCCCTGGGGGGTGCTGGAATAATCCAAGGGGGCAATGGCAGCCTAGGATGCAATGGGGAGGGGGTGTTGAATAAAAATTAGGGGTCAGTGGAAGTAAAAAGAAAGAAGAGAAGAAAAGAATATTTTGAAAAACTGTTCATATATCTTTCATCTGTTGTGTAATGACGCTTACCGATGTGACGTAGAGTTAAAACCCGATTGGATTTTGGACCCTTTCTCAAGTGCAAACACAGAAGAATCTCCAAAATTACAAGAAGAACTGACAGAAGCAAAAACAAATGAGGAATTGAAATTGAAATTCAAAGAT
The DNA here is from genome assembly GCF_963506605.1 of Zootoca vivipara. Lineage (NCBI taxonomy): Eukaryota > Metazoa > Chordata > Lepidosauria > Squamata > Lacertidae > Zootoca > Zootoca vivipara. The sequence goes on along the minus strand of NC_083294.1, from coordinate 7,294,534 downwards.
GGCAGCAAAACCAGACACTGTACCTACTTTTTATCCTGGCTTATGGGCTATAGTACAAAAGATTTAAACTGCATTTCCTCCATCATATGTAGGGGAAACGTGGATTCATTGTGGCTACAAGTCTGTTAACGAAAAAAGAAACCGACTGCAAATTGCTAATCGTGGTGATTTAAGAATGCTGCTGACAAAAAAAATTAAGCTGAACATTCATAAATTGATAACAGGGCACAAGGTTCATCCTTCTCATTAGGATTGTTTCAAATGGTTTTCATAATTTTTATTTTAATATTATTCTTTGTTATCTTAATTTTCTGTGTGTGATGTGAGTGTTGCTATGGATCTTAGTAATTTTATAATTTCAAGCTTCAAGGTGTCTTATTTACAACAACATCTTTCTTTACCATAAAAGGGGCCCCTGACCATCAGGTCCAGTCGTGTCCGACTCTGGGGTTGCGGCACTCATCTCGCTCTATAGGCCGAGGGAGCCGGTGTTTGTCCGCAGACAGCTTCCGGGTCATGTGGACCTAATGGTCAGGGGTCCCTTTACCTTTACGGCTGAACTATTGGGCATCAATGTGTGGGAACTTTCCCACTCCTATTTGTGACTAGCACAGAGAAAATCTATAATCCATAATCTACCTCTTAATCCTGATGACTCCCTTGGAGATGTATGCTCACCTTCCTTGGGTGCTGATCCCACAAGGAAATAGGCACTCATCCCAAAGGTCTTTGCATAATTGATATTGTACATGCATAAGTTATTTTTTATGTTGTGACACAAATGGGTCTGCGTGTTAGTAAAAAGGTAAAAGGGTATTGGGAAATGATTTTTAATGAATTGAAAAAATGTTTAAAATTACTTTCCCAAAAAATCAGAGTCCTTTTTGTTGGGGATAACCCAGACTTAAATTCCCAGGTGCCAGAAAAGGTTGTTTATGTATGCAACAACTGCGGCCCGTGTTTTGTTAGCCCCAAAATGGAAAGTGAGTGAGGTCCCAACTAAAGAGGATTGGCTAAACCTAAGTTGACAGAATATGCACAGAGCAAAAAGAGCATACGTTTAAAGACTACTGGAAAACTTTTATTGAATATATGGAAAATAACTGTATACAGCTGAGAACGCTGGTAGCACTAAGATAAATTCAACAGAGTGGATAATTTTTGATGGATGTAAAAGTGGAAAATGGTTATAGTAAAATACCTGGTATGCAGGGGTGTAAAATGAACCATGGAAAGAGAAGAAAGGGAAGCCATTGGATATTTTAAGGTTTGTAAAATGTTTATTTGAAATTGTAAAGCAGAAAATTTAATAAAAATTATTATAATAGAAAGCGCAGGTAAAGCAGAAAACCACTCAGATATGTGCATTCTAGGCCTGGAACAAGTGGAAGTGTGGATGAGCCCTCAGTATATGACAGCTTCCCATGTCTTAAGTTAAGGGCAATAGCTCAGTGGTGGAACACCTGCTTTGCATGCAGAAGACCCTAGATTCAATCCTCTGCACAGCCAGGTAGGGCTAGGAGAGTCAACTGGGAGAAGTTGCTGTCAGTCAATGAAAACAATACGAAGCTAGAGGGACTGGTCTCAGAATAAGGCAGTTATCTATTTGGGAGGAACCACAGTTCAGTGGCAGAACATCTGCTTTGCATGCAGAATGTCATAGCTTCAGTCCTGGCATTTTGAGGCAGGGCTGGAAAAGATGTTAGTTTGAAAACCTGCAAAGCAGCTGCCAGGCAGTGTTGTCAATACTGAGCTAGTTGGAACAAAGGTCTTAGTTGGTATCAAGGCAGCGTCCTATGTTCCACTAACAATCACCAGCTGGCCACTCTGTTTGAATCCAAGTCAAGGACAACATATTATCAGATAGTTACTGCTGGCTTATACAATCACTTGATTGTAGTTGTCGCAGAATAGTGAAGGCCCTTTCAAATGAATCACAGAATGAATGTAGAAAGGGTTTCCTTCAGTATGAAATGGTTACAGGAGTATCCCCACCACCAAAGAAGAAATGTTGCAAGAAAATGCATCCAGCTGGAATTTGGCCAGACAAACTAGACCATCAACTGTCCAGGATCAGAGAGGTCAATGGCTGACCAGTGCCAGCTGCAAAGTCAGCCAATAGCCCACCCTTCCCAGATGACGTCTCTTTGTTCTCCCAAGGTGAACAAAGCCTAGCAGAAAAATAAATATACAGTTTCCTCTGCCCCAGCCTCCCCATTTCGAGCTTATCCTGATCTTCAAGATGCTGATGTGACTTTCTATATCAGTGGGTCACATTCAACTCAGTTTTACTCTGAACAGAGTCACTGAAGTGAATGGATCTTAGTTATGCTCAGTGCTATTTTTCTAGAAAAAGAGATGGCGGAACTCACTATGAACACCTCCCTTGTTCTCTTAATAATGGCGCCCCCACCTGAGAGTACCGGAACTGAGTTCTGGACAGTTCTAGCTGAAAAAAAGTTCTGGCTATGCTCATTCATTTCAATGGGTTTACACCGAGTAGAACTCATCTGAATACCATGCAATGTTTGAAAAATAAATCTTTAAATCTAAAGTGGTTAAAAAAAAAATCTAATTGCATTTATAAAATGCAGAGTGAAAATCAATTCATAGGAATAACATAGGAAGGTGCCTTGTACTGAGTCAGACCATTGGTCCATCTAACTCATTAGTGGCAGCAACACTTCAGGGTCTCAGACTAGGAATCTTTAGCTGCCCTACCTAAAGATGCTAGGGATTGAAACTGGGACCTTCTACATGTAAAGAAGATGCTCTACCACTGAACTACAGTCCTCCTCCAAAATCAGACTAGTTATAAGGTAGGTACTATGCCTATAGGAAACACAGGGAGCTGCTTTGTATTGAGTCAGACCAGTGGGGTCTACATAGCCTGACAGAGGCTGTGCAGGGTTTTGGTCAGCAGTCTTTCCCAGGTAGGGATGGACAAATCTATCTATTTCAGGTTTCTTGGTTTCTCGTTTTTCTTAAAATTCAAATCTCCACAGTTCTGCAATACAGTGGTGCCTCGACTTACGAATTTAATCCGTTCTGAAGGCACCTTCATTGGTCGAAAAATTCATAAGTCGAAAAACGCCATTGGAAACGCGATTTCCCATAGGAATGCATTGGAAACGGAAAAAATTGTAAGTCAAAGCAACCCTATCTAAAAATTCGAAAAATCCCTATCTAAAACCACCGCGGTTTCCTTTCAGATGTTGAGACATTCGTAAGCGCACGTCCATTACCCCCATTTGTAAGTCAAAAAATTCGGTTGTCAAGTCGTTCGTAAGTCGAGGTACCACTGTAATTCTGAATTTTAGTTCAATAGACATCATCAAAATTTATCAGCATTGTACAGTCATACATCATGTTGCGTCCGGTGCAGGTTGCATCTTTTCAGGTTATGGATGTGTTGAACCCGGACTCCCGGAACGGGTTACTTCCAGGTTCGGCGTGTCTGTAACCTGCACACATGCAGAGAAGCACTAAATCAAGCATTGCGCATGCGCAGAAGTGCCGAATTGCATTGTGCGCGGTTGCAGACGCAGCACTTCAGGATGCGGCCTTTTCAGGTTGCAAACGGGCCTCCGGAATAGATCCCATTTGCATCCAGAGGTACTACTGTAGTGCAAATGTCTCCGAATAAACAATTTTTTGCATGCAGCCTTGATTAATGCCCACAATTTTGCAAGCAATTTCCATAACACAATGCATTTTTGAACACTATTTTCACATTAACTTTTTTGCACACTTCCCCCTGGCTGGCTGGCTGGAGAACAGCATCACAAAATATGGAGAAGTGCAAATTTCAAATGATGGCTGTGCTACAAGTCTCATGTTATATAAGAAAGTGCAAATTTGATAGATTCACACTAAATATAAACTAAATCAAATTTCTCCCCATCCCTACTAGGTGATGCTGGAACCCTGAGCTATTGCCCTTCCAGCTCAAGAATGTACAACAAGGTAATCAAAAGTGGGAGGCCAAACATAGATGTAGTACACAGAAACCTACATTGGGTTTGGATGTTGCAAGATTTACTAACAAGGAAGAGTGGGAGTTTCGAGGCAAGGTTGCCAAGGTTCAGAGTTTGACCTGAAGCTTTCTTATCAGGGTCTCTGAGAGGCACCGACTTGTCCCCGACATTGGTGGGGCTGATGTCAAGCACATTGTGCGCTTGTACATGCTGTCATGCACATCACACATTGCATGCATGATGACTGTTGCATCAGGAGTGACCAACCAGACCAGACCTCCTCCCAATTTGCCTGCCAGGTCGCAATGGCCTGCACAGCCTCTCCCAAAATTGCATGGCCCAGCACAGCATCCTGCTGGGCTGCGCAGCATCTCCTGATGCAGCACGTCCAGGGTCAACTTCCTGCAAGGCGCACAATGTTGGGAGGCATCCAGAGGCCAGGGGTGGCCCCACCAGGCTGCACAGCATTGGGGGACACCACACCACACTGCGGTGAACAGAGCCCACCTCCAACAGGCTCCTTGCCTGCTGCCTCCATCTGCCTGTCCACTAAGCCAACCCGCCCCCCTGACGTAACACCTCAGTTACCAGGGCTCTGTGACTATTGTGGGGGCACCTGATTGCACCCCTCAAAAATGTGCTCTCGGAGCAATGCACCCCCACCACACTATGCTTCTGCCCCCAGCTCTTTATCTCAAGCTGAAAGTTCTCAGTTGAGAACTTCTGGCTCAGCCTCAGGATATAAGTATGCTAGTCAGGACTTCTGAGGTCACTGTTCTGTTTCACAAACCATCAGCCAGTGAATTTACATTTGAAAGTCGCTGTCATGCCGAAAAGTCTCTTCATCCCAAGCACCAATTCTCTGTCTCTATATGATTCCAATACTACAGAATGTACGGCATGCAAATCCCCCTGCCCCCAAGAGAGAAATGCTTTAGGGATGTCAGACAGTAGATACTAAAACTTTTTAGGATCTTTACACTTAACCGCATGCCCTTTTATAGTGTAAGAATGGGAATGGCAGAAAATGTTGATTTAGGCAGTCAGCTAGCTCTGATCTTGAGATACACATGTGAAACTGTAGGAAGTTAGAGATGAGCAGATCGACCCCTCGTGTTCTTATCAAAGCTGCCCTTCCAAAACCCCTTTTTAAGGACACATGCCACCCAAAGAAACCCTTGCAGGCAAACGAACTCGCCAATAAAAATGGCATATGTAGATTAGCTTGTTTCAGCATACACAGGCTAGTTGACCACATGTGTCCAAGGAAAACCATTGCACATAGCTGACAACTTGTGACCAAGAAACACTATGGAATTTAGCCTGCATCAACCTGATGCCCTCCAAATATTTTGGACTACAACTCCCATCAGCTACAAACAGAACAAAGAAGGAAATGTCTAAAGAACAAAACAGCAGTTCTTTCAACATTAGGCTGGGGTGGTAGGGCAAATGGAATATCAGCTAACCCCAACAACGAGGATCCTTTGCTGAGATGCACTCAACTCTATCTATGGCTTTATTGAATTGTATTAATTATTTTGATGAATGGTTTTCTTTATATATTTTCTGATACACTCAATTACTATGACTTTATTGAATTATTTTATTATTAATTAGATTTATATATCGCTCTTCATCAAAAGATCTGAGTGGTTCACGATAAAAACACAAGATTAAAAAAAATAGTCAAAGAGAAGCAACAAAACAGTAACCACCCCTCCCATAAGCACATTTAAAAGGCTGTAGAACATTAGTCCGCCAAAGGCCTGGTTGAAGAGGAATGTTTTTGCCTGGCACCTAAAAATATATAAATATCAAATTAAATCAAATTCCAGCAAGGCAAATGCACTCAAAGAGGGTATAAAGGGATGTAGCCTGGTGTAGTGGTTAGGAGCGGTAGACTCATAATCTGGGGAATCGGGTTCGCGTCTCCGCTCCTCCACATGCTGCTGCTGGGTGACCTTGGGCTAGTCACACTTCTCTGAAGTCTCTCAGCCTCACTCACCTCACAGAGTGTTTGTTGTGGGGGAGGAAGGGAAAGGAGAATGTCAGCTGCTTTGAGACTCATTTGAGTAGTGATAAAACGGGATATCAAATCCAAATTCCTCCTCCTCCTCCTCCTCCTCCTCCTCCTCCTCCTCCTCCTCCTCCTCCTCCTCCTCCTCCTCCTCTTCTTCTTCTTCTTCTTCTTCTTCTTCTTCTTCTTCTTCTTCTTCTTCTTCTTCTTCTTCTTCTTCTTCTTCTTCTTCTTCTTCTTCCTGAAGGAGGCAGTTATAGGACCTCTGTTAAAAAAGCCATCCCAGAATGCCAGTCTTCAATATTCCATTTTGGAGCAAGTTACTGGAGCATGTGGTAGCATCTTGGGCTGGGGTATTGTTTAGCATTTTTTGGGTGGTGGTGGGGTATTTGTTGTTGCTGTTTTCCTGTATTTTTATTTTAGATCTTATGGTTTATGTGGAAACTGTTTTATTTGGTTGTGTGTGTTTTAATGCTTCATTTATTTTTTATGATTTTTGTTATGTTGTAGTTATGTATCCCCCCCCCATGTAAGCTTCCTTGAGCATGGCTTGAACTGTGGAAAGGTGAAATACAAATAAAATTACGTATGTTTGTATGAATGCCTGCATGCATGTATGTATGTATGCATCTCAATTTCAGAAGTTTCTGGGGGGTGACTGATTATCTAGATCCATTTCAATATAGTTCCAAGTCTGATTATGGGACAGAGTTGGCCTTGGTGGCTGACATACCAGGAACTGGACAGGGCGAATATGCCCTTGATGGTTCTGCTGGTCCTCTCAGCAGCTTTCAATACCATCGACCATGGTTTCCTTCTGGGATACCTTGCTGGGATGGGACACACTTTTACAGTGGCTCCATTCCTTCCTGGGGGGGCAAACCGAGAAGGTGGTGCTGGGGGGGGGACACCTGTTCAGTGTTTTGGTCATTGGCCAGCATGAAATTTGCATGAAACTGCTAGGAAAGTTTGTCTCGATTTTCAGGGTTTTGGTGTCAGCAGTATGCTGATCACACCCTGCTTTTTCAATAAGTCTATTCTGAGTAGAACTAGCATTGGAATCAGCCCTATGCTATTGCATAGTATCCAGTCAAAACAGATTTTTGAAGCTGCTGGCAGCTATGGATGCCAAGCACAGTGGGGAAAGACCTTAAATCAGGCATCCCCAAACTTCAGCCCCTCAGATGTTTTGGACTACAATTCCCATCATCCCTGACCCTACTGGTCCTGTTAGCTAGGGCTCATGGGAGTTGTAGGCCAAAGCATCTGGAGGGCCGCAGTTTGGGGATGCCTGCCTTAGATTAAGCAAAACCCTAAAGAGCTGCTGCCACTAAGTATAGGAAATACTGAGTAAGATAATAATAATAATAATAATAATAATAATAATAATAATAATAATAACTGAGTAAGATGCACCAATGGCCTGACAGCTTTTTACATCCTTCGTTTAAAGAAAAAAAGCAGGGGACAGTGACCACCTACCTCATCAAATGGTATGGAATTTCTTGGAGAGCCATCTCCTTGTCTACCTGAATGCCTCCCTCCCTCCCTCCTTCCCCTACTCATTGGAAGAGTTTTTGCCCTCCCTGTGACCCAGACAAATGTGGAGAAATTCAGCAGGCTCAGATGCTGAGATCATCCCCCGGGATACGTACAAGATTCTCTCTCAAGGGGAGGAAATCAAACATGAGGCATGAATACTTTCCATGACTGCATTCGCCTGCACACCATTGTTGCGGCTTTGTGGGTGCATTCCTGATGTATGAGCTCTCCAATAATGAATGAGCTTAGATGAAGAGAGTGGAAAGGAAAGGAGTAGGGGGTGGTCTGGGATTCCATCTTGACAGAGATACAAAATATCTGGTCCCCACTCCCCACCTTTGCAGAGTGTGGTGTGCTATGGAGACAACACCAGCTCCTGGAGTCCTCTCAGGGACTTTTCTGACATCACCACAGGATGCTGAAACCCACACTGTACAAAATTGTAATTGCTCCAGAGCATGTCCAGCAACAATTCTGGCAGCTTTTCAGCTGCCTTCAAGGGCTCATTCGGATGACTGGTTTATTGAGCATTCATCCTGATTTGCTAGCACAAAGCTTCTACAGAGGTTAGGCTGTGTTCAATCTTTATTCAGTATTCGTCCTGATTTGGGGAGCTTATACGACAAAGTGCATGCATCCTGATTTCTTTCTGTGGTGTTTATACATATTTTCTTTAATCATTCAATCACTCCACACTTATCAGTGCATTCCCCCTTCCGTATCACCCTCCTAACCACAGCAAGTCAGGTGTTTGTATGTCTTAAGAGTGGATTTCTTGCACTCAGGCAACAGAGCACTTTAATCTGCTACTTAATTGTGGAAACCCAGATTTCCACTGTGCAATTATAATAATAGAATCATCAAGTTTGAAGGTACCCCCAAGGGTCATCTACTTCAACCCCCTGCAATGCAGGAATCTCAACTAAAGCACCCAAAACAGATGGCCACTCAACCTCTGCTTGAACACCTCCAAGGAAGGAGAGTCTACAAGCTCCAGGGGGAGACTGTTCCATTGTCGAACAGCTCTTAGTGTCAGAAAGTTCTTCCTATGTTTAGCCAGAATTGCTTTTTTTGTAACTTGGCTCTCCCCCACAAAGTACTGAGAGACTGGAAGCAACCTAAAGCTAATAACCTCCTAGGATGGCACTGGATCTGCATTAGTTTTGCTGTGGACTTTGAATTTAAATGCATGATCTCATGCAGTTGCTAGGTTCAAAGCTGATTCCTGAGATCTGTAAGGCATAATCTCAAGTCAACTACCTCCCAGAAGCTGTAGGAGCAATACACTAGAGATGTGTATATGTCCATTTTGGTTTCTCTCAGTTTTTCATTCTTCTAATCTTAAGTTCAACTCTCCAGATCACTTTTCTAATGAGAAAAATAATTAGTATTTTAGTGTGAATTTATCCTAATATATACACTTTTTGCAAAGCACTTTTCCCTAATGTAATATATTTATGTATGCTGCTTTCACTAATATGTGCATTACCACACATTACTGATGCGGCTGCACTGCAAAATTCAGAGAAATGTGCATTCCAGAGGGTGATTGTGTTTCTATTCATCTGTTGTTTCAAAAAGCATGAATTCAGTGAGCAAGCCAGTTGCTAAATTATGGGGCAAAGGATGGGTTTAATGAAATCCACCAACCTATACTAGCTCCCACTAATTATAGCCCCATCAAGCTTTGGTCAGCAAAGTTCCTGAAATAACAGCCCAGAGTCCAGAGAATGATAAAAAAATCCTGATAACACTTTACTAAGGAAACTGAGCAAAAATGGTTTATAGTTCAGGGAGAAAGGAACTCTTGAAGCCTCATAGAATCATAGAGTTGGAAGAGACCACAAGGGCCATCTAGTCCAATGCTCTGCAATGCAGGAATCTTTTGCCCAATGTGGGGCTCGAAGCCACAATGCATTGTGCTATTGAACAGCTCGTCAACCAAGCATACAGAGTAAAACCACTTCAGAACAACACAGCCAAACAGAGCACATGCTAACTCAATGAAAATTATGCCACTCTGCTAGTAAGCAATATTGTTAAGTGGCTTACTGAAAACATGATTAAGCATTAGGTTGCAAACCGAGCGTTCTCTACTGTTGCACTTCCAGCAGTTCTCCCCTAAGTAGCCTTCTAAAAATACATTAGCTAAGGAGACGACCACAAATTTAAGTTGTTGGATTCCCTCTATACCCTTCCCACAACTCAACCTTTAGAAACAAGGAAGGATCAGTGTGTGTATATACACACACATATACTGTCTCTCAGGCAGATGGCTCTGAAAACGCAACCAACCCCAAATAAATAAATCAGAATTTCTCATTTATGAAAAGTCCTCTGCTGTTTGGTGAGTCAGCAAACAAGGGGAAAACAGAAATCTTTTTGTGTGGGTGAGATCATGACTTAGGTTCCTTCCTAGGTTTTGAAGGGCTCACTTCCAGGTTGTGTAGGCCAGTTCTTAGAAGAAAATAATAACCCCAAGCACTTCCTTTGTGGGTCTCCACCTTCTGGCCATGGTGATGTTGGGCCGTTGCCACCACCACATGTACATGTGCTGGCAGACCAGTGTTTGTTTAGCTTCAAGGAATCTCTCGAAACCGCCCATAACAGATGCTTTTAACCTGCAACGCTGCAAACTGTGAGGTTTGCTAAGGATTATGGGCTGTATCCCAGTCCTACCTGGAGATGCCAGGGATTGAACTTGTCATCACAATGCAATACATGCACATTAAAGGTAAAGGGACCCCTGACCATTAGGTCCAGTCGTGACTGACTCTGGGGTTGCAGCGCTCATCTCGCTTCATTGGCCGAGGGAGCCGGCGTACAGCTTCCAGGTCATGTGGCCAGCATGACAAAGCCACTTCTGGTGAACCAGAGCAGCACACGGAAACACTGTTTACCGTCCCGCGGTACCTATTTATCTACTTGCTCTTTGACGTGCTTTCGAACTGCTAGGCTGGCAGGAGCAGGGACCGAGCAACGGGAGCCACCGACCTTCTGATCGGCAAGCCCTAGGCTCTGTGGTTTAACCCACAGTGCCACCTGCGTCCATTACATGCACATTAGAAGTGTGTTAAAAACAAACAGCTGGGACTGGCCATTTCAATTATGACATTGTTTACAGTGGGAAGGGCAGAAACAAGTTTAAGGATCTTGCTCCCTCTCTAAGTAGTAGAAACTCGTGGAGAAACTAGAGAACTCGGAATCTTTCCAGAATTTTATGCGCAGCAGGATTGTCGTGGTGCAAATGCTCCACTGTCACCCCACTGAACTGGGCTTGTTATTTCCCTGGTAACCAAGGAGGCAATAATATTCAATCCACCAGGAACTGATCCAACTGTTATGTCAGCTGTTTCCATGGAGCTGATAAGTCTGTTTATATTCCAGTGTCTGGAAATGTAGCCAGGAACACCTGGATGGGCCATTTGGACTGTTCTACACAAATCCCTCCCTTGTCCAAAAGCCGATATACCAGAGCAGATCTGCTGGGGGGCAGGTGCAGGTGGAGAAGGAGGGAGTGATGATTATCAGACATATTTGTCACCAGTGGAGGAGGTGATGGGGCCTATAAGAAGAACTCTGAAATTATGTATGGAGATGAAGATGTCTAATGAGAGAGAGAGAGAGAGAGAGAGACTGTAATGCAAAACCACTCTTAACAAACAATGGAGAAAGTGCTGCAAACATCGAGAGGGGGAAATGCTAGCTGAGGATTAGTGCATGGGTGATTGTTTTCCCCATTTCCTCAGTTTATAATGGGTTATGGAGAGGGCAAGGGGGCTTTAATGAGGTGGGATCAGAGCTTTCAAGGTCCTTAACATTATAAGTCTGCCAGGGAGGGAAATAAAGCCACTTTCAGCTGTGCCACCCTTCTTTGAGGCAAGGCAAACATCAGCTTTCATGTCCTCCTGGTAGACTAGGCTTTGCGGAAGGCCTTTCACGATTAATTAGCATGTTCAGTGTTTATTTCAATGTGCAAAGGAAATTGGCCAGGGATGAGATCATCTAATGAAGGCTTTGCCAAGGCAGCAGGGAGGGGGGAAAGAAATACAGTCACTGGATGCTTCCTGTTTACAGACAGGACTTTCTTTGGGTGATTGGAGATCTTTCCCTCTGTTTGCAAGATGATGCTCCTCCTCTGTTTCATTGCAAGAGAGCTGTGCCTTAAGAAAGCAGACCAAATACAGAAGAGGTTCCAAAGCCAAAGAAGGCACATATACCTCCTAAGCTGGGCTAGCTAATGTGCTCCCCTCCAGGTCCTGCTTAATCACAAGAGGTGTGGTGGCATCCAGGTCTTGGAGCCAAATGTGGCCCTCTAAATCTCTGGCCCTTGTGAGTCTCCCCAGGCCATTCCTCTTCTCACACCACACCTCTCACATGTCCTGCTCTATGCCTTATTTAAGTACCTTTTCCTGGCTGGCCTTTGTGTCATTCATAAAATATTAGCCCAGAGAAGGTGGAACCTTGCATGGATGTAGCCAGGCTTTTTGTTAGGGGGGGGAATAGGTTTTTGTTAGGAGGCCAGGCTTTTGTTAGAGGGTGATTTGTATTGATTTGGGGGGGGCAGCTGCTCTCTTGGCTACACCCATGGAACCTTGTTGAAGAAAAAGGTTTAGAAGAGAGATCTCATACTCTCATAGAATGGCAATTGCTTTAAGCACATGCAAATTTGGTTAGATTTTCCCTCTACCCTCAGCCACCTTTAAACAAATGTTCTCCACAAAAAAAACTTTGGCTAGAATAAATCACAGACACTAAACTTTGCAAATAAGAGAATGTTTATCTCATAGAGTTTCCAGAAGTTAAAACAAATAAGTCTCCATCTGCTGGAAGTGAAACAAAGTTGTGAAGAGGTTCCAAATGACTTTTTAATTTTAATTTTTCAAAAGGGGATGGGGACTTGGTTTCCTTACAAGATTCCTCATGCAATCTTTGGGTTAGCAAAGATACAGGCTTTAAAATTCCCTTTAGAGAGATTCAGTTCACTTGCAGAGTTTGCTGAAGTGGAAGCCAAAGCTGCATGGCTCCTTTTCCATTTGTTCCAGGGAGCAGGAAGAGAGAAAGACTGGGAGGGAGGAAACAAAAGGCTGTAGGGAGCCTGCTAAGTTAGGGTTGCCATACATTTGGAATTTCCTGGCCGTAGCAGGTATTCCCCACTCATAAGGCAGAAAATCGCTGCATGTCTGGGAAAATCCGGATGTATGGCAGCCAATGTCGGAAGTGTAGATTTTGGCAAATTTCATTAAAAATAGCTCCAATCCCACTGGTAACCTGAGCTCAGGTTAACACTTTCATGCACATAGTCATTCATTGTATATTACAACAAACCTCAGGCCTGGGGCCAAATGCAGCTTTCTAGGCTTCTCTATGAGGTCCTTGGACACAGAGAGCACATTCCATTGGGGCAGATCTACTGATGCTGCAGGGCTTTGCCACTCCCCCTCACCATGTTTTAAACGAAAGAGGGGGAAATAGGGGGCACCGTGGTGACTTAGGTGCCTCTGTATACTGATAAACAAGCCAGCCTGTGTGTACAGACGACACAGATATTAGCGGCCACTTTAGATTACATTATCATGCAAAGGTGTATACAACTACAAACTGCTATTTACTAAAGTGCACTGTGGGGAAAACCCACCTCTGTGCCTTTCAAAGGCTATGTGTGTACATTGTTCCCTTGGGCTGCTTTGGAGGAAAATGTGGAGTATAAATCTAATAAATAAATAAATAAATAAATGATCCACCTACTTTTTGCCTCAGACCTTGCCCACACATGCAGCCTCAAGAAGGTTGTCCAGGAGGGAAGGTGGCCATTGGGCCGGATAAGGTTCCCCAGTCCTGGACTACATCTCCCCTCAGTCGCAGGCAGCAAGTACAGTGGTGAGAGATGATAGCTTCTGTAGTCTAATATACATCTGGAGGGCATCTTCTTAGCTACCACATTGGCAGAAGTGCTACGAATATCAAGAGAACTCACTTCCATTCCAAGTATCTTTGAACTACACCCATAACCAGTTCGGATTCCCAGGGTAGCGTGGAGCACTATACCTATATGTCGAACGCTTATTTATACAATAATACAATGATAATAATTTTTCAAAAATAAGGAGGGAAAGTCAGAAATTAAAGCTATTGTGATAACAGGTACAGTCATACCTCCGGATACGAATGCTGCGGGTTGAGTACAACATGGGTTATGAACACGCCAATCCCAGAAGTAACGGAATGGGTTACTTCCAGGTTCGGCGGTTCATGCATGCACAGGAGCATTGAATGATGTCATGCACATGCGCAGAAGCGCAGAATTGTGACTCGCTGGTGTGCAGAAGCGCAGACACAGGTTGCATACCGCTCATGTTTGAACAGGGCTCTGGAATGGATCCCGTTTGCAATCAGAGGTACCACTGTAATTCTAAATGTCATATACCATATTTTTCCGTGCATAAGACTAGGGTTTTTTGTTGTTGTTTTAAATTTGGGGCTCGTCTTATACATGGGTTGTGCTGAGGGGTGTTTTCTTAATTTGGAGTCCCCCAAAATAGGGGGGTGTCTTATACATGAGGATGTCTTATACATGAAAAAATACGATATACTCAAAAGCCAGAGTGTCTACACTTTAAAGCACCTCTCTGTTGTGGCTGATTAAAACCACTTAGAACAGAAAAAGCTTCAGTTCAGGAGGGCTTCAGTTCAGTAGAAGATCTTAAGAAACATGCAGTCCCATGTCAACTAGGGCTTTAAATGCGAGTGTGTACTATTGAATTATTGTAAGTTAGGTTGGAAGGTCATGTGATAGCAAAGTGGCCACCAATACCCCTACCAGCTTCGAGTTATTTTGAATGATTTCAGCCAATCAATAATCCCATCTACCGGTGTGTGTGTGTGTGTGTGTGTGTGTGTGTGTGTGTGTGTATATATATATATATATATATATATATATATATATATACACACACACACACACACACACACACACACACACACACACACTATATATATATATATATATATATATATATATATATATATATACACAATATATATATATTGGCCGTGTCCGTTAGTATCTACATAACCGCTCAGAGCAAGCTGTGAGATGTGAAGGCCCGGGGGGAAACCGGAAAAATTCGGGGGGGGTGCCCCCCGTTTTTTCCCTGAAACCTTTTTTTGTTATTTTCTGAAAAATTGAAAAAAATAGATAATGGAATATTTTATTTTAACATGATGAATAAAATATTTTAAGATAAGGGGTTCAAATATTTTATAAATCATTTTTTAAAAATATGTATGGTATCCCACCAGATGTCAAAGAGAAAAACAACTACCAGACGTTTAGAGGACATCTGAAGGCAGCCCTGTTTAGAGAAGCTTTTAATGTTTAATAAATTATTGTATTTTAATATTTCTGTTGGAAGCCACCCAGAGTGGCTGGGGAAATCCAGCCAGATGGGCGGGGTATAAATAATAAATAATAAATTATTATTATTATTATCATCATCATTATTATCATCATTATTATTATTATTTCTGTGAGGACAAGCAAGTCCTAGGTTACAAACTGAACTCTCCAATGCAAGAACAAGATACATTTCTTCCTTTAGGAGGTGCTGTTGTCACCAGAAAAGAAAAAGGTTTCAGTTTTGTTTTTGCATGTGTGTGGTATGCATTGGATCTGTTCCTCTTCACTAGGCCTCAAAGCACTGGAAGAAAATATAGAGCAACAAAAAGGGCCTGAAAGTATATGTGTTGTTGTGGCAATCAGAGAAGTGTTATGAAAGAAAAAAAGAAATGAAAATATTTTAAACCTTAAATGCTGTAAAACAGTCTTTAAAAAGTGAAATAAACTAATTTAAGCATATAGTAGTAGCTAAAGTGGTTAACAGACCACACACACCAGCGTGAGGAAATACATAAGGTTATGGGCAAAACATAGGAGGTGGAGTACGCATGTTGCATAGCAAACAGTGATGAATGATGAGTTAAATTTCAGTTCCTGTTTGGATACACTATATTTTTAATATGCTAGTTATGATAATTTTATGCCCATTAAAATTGTCCATGGTTATATTTTCTGTAACAGAATGACTTTCAATCAGGAAAAGAAAAAAGAAGTTCCAATGTAGCATTTTTTTCATTTTTTTTTTAAAAAAATAATCTTTTTTTTTCCAGGGGACGGACGGACGGACGGGTTTCCCCCCCTAGCTTCCAAATTTCCAGAAATTTTACATCTCTAGAGCAAGTCCATACCATTTTCAAAGACAGATGTCACACCTGTGCCACGTAAAAAACCCCCAAAACACCCGTGTTTCAAAACACATCACTCAGACGAAAATGCATTCTGGGAAAAGAACCAGGTTGCAAACCAGCGCCCTCTAGCAGCGCCTACACTGGCACTACACCTATAAAACCTTCCCTCTCAACAGCACCTTGGCTCCCATTTACATACTAAGCCGAAGACTTTACACACTAGGCCGAATGGCGGTACTGACTCGCCTGGGTGGGGGTTGGGGGGGAGGGGACGGGATAGTTCAGGACATGGTGGAACCACTCACAGGGATGAACCGGGGGGGTGGGGGGAGTGATACGCCATGGGTCAGGACAGGGTGGGGGGAATCACAGGGGAAAGCCGGTGTGGGGGAAGGAGGGGTGGGGTGGGGTGGGGGCAGTCACAGGGATTGGCCACAGCAATGCATGGCAGGGCCAGCTATTATAACATATAATTACATTAAAAATGGACAGACCACATATTCCTATTCTCTGGTGTTCACACATGTACATTCTGTTTCCACAGTATGATTTTTTTTAAAAAAAGAAAAAATATATGCAAGGATTCACATTTAGATATGCAGTTCAGTAAAATATAATTTTCTATCAAAAGGTGGTTGTTTTTTAAATAAAATAAATACTCTGGATATATTTTTGTTGCCAAAAATTCATTGGAACTTGTTCAGGATATGGGCTATGCCCCATTAGCTTAATGAGCAGCATATTCAAAAGGATTGGAAGTGGTGTTCTGAAAGGATGGGATTCTGGTCAGAGAGGGAAGCTTCCCAAATATCTTGGTGACATTTATTAAACTAATAAAGTAGACTAAGAATAATTAGGTTGAATCTGAGATGTCGAGATCTCTGCCAAATCAACAGACAACTGTTGTGGAAAACAGACTTCTACTTGGATAGAAAGACAGGGCAATTAAATGAAAAATGCTGAAAAATGAAATTAGAAAGTCCCCATAGGACTTTGGTGCCATTCATCCTTGTCCTAATTTAGCACATAAAACCCCAGAATGTTGCAATCAAAAAAAAGACAAGGGCATTGACATAATGTCTCTTGCTGCCCATAAATAAAAGACATGGATATGGTTGGTTGGAAACAATTGCTTTCAGCCAGGTTTCCCTCCACCCACCCCTTGCCTTGATGGGACACAACCACCTTAGGTTTTTAGACAGTTCACAGGCACCTCTGCCATCAGGAGCTGTGTCTGACAACGCAGCTATAATTCATGGGGCATGCCTGCCAAGAGCTCAAAGGCTGTCTGGTTTCAGGACCCCCCACCCAACAAGATGATTCTAAAATGAAGAAACATAGTAGTGCTTCATATTATATATTCACGATCACTTAGGTGTGCTGACAGGAGGGTCAAAATGTGGTAAAGAGCTGACCTTTGCATGTTGGGATTTCAGCATTGGATGCAGCTAAATGCACAGGACAGATCCTGAAGCTGAGGCTCCAATACTTTGGCCACCTCATGAGAAGAGAAGAATCCTTGGGAAAGACCCTGATGTTGGGAAAGATTGAGGGCACTAGGAGAAGGGGACGACAGAGGACAAGATGGTTGGACAGTGTTCTCGAAGCTACGAACATGAGTTTGACCAAACTGCGGGAGGCAGTGCAAGACAGGAGTGCCTGCTGTGCTCTGGTCCATGGGGCCACGAAGAGTCGGACACGACTAAACGACTAAACAACAACAGCAAATGCACAGGACATATAGAGTCATGTTAAAGTGGGGGTGGGAGAGTGAATGCCTCATTGCAAACCCATTTACGCATGAAGACTCTGCCCTGTGATGACCAACTATGCTGCCTGGCTGGTCCCTACTCCACCAACACTGCTGTGACTGGGGGGAAACAGGGGTGCCCAACGTGACAACCAAGGAGGCTGTGCAGAGCCCCCAGAGCCTCGGCCCCAGAGGCCTCAACTCAGCCGGGACCGGGAACACCCCACCAACAGCCCAGCAGAACTCCGAAGACCAGAGGCCTCCAGAGCCAAACAAAAAGCAAAAAGGAGCAAACCCACCCCCCCAGCCGAGCACCAGCTTACCACTGCTGCTGCCACGACCACTGCCACTACTAAGGGAGAGAGGTAAGAGAGCACCAGGAGAGCCAGGGAGGCCGTGAGGAAGTGCACAGCCTAGCCCAGGACTGACCCTGACCCTACCTCCACGGCGGTTATTGCGAAAGGAGCAGGCTGGGGCCCAACGGGAATGCAAGCTGGAAACCACCCAGGAAAACAAACAAACAAACAAACAAACAAACACAGCACAGGCCCTCCCTTGCCAGTGAGGGGGTGTCCATATTTTTTCAAGGGAGTGGAATTTTCTTCTTCTTCTTCTTTTCCTTTATTCTTCTTCAATTTTTTGGGTGGGGTGGGGTGGGGGAAGAACTGTAATGGCGGCTCCCATGCAGGAAGCCTGAACCACTGAAGGCTGTTCTCTGGGACTGCTGCCTTAGTCCTAACCCAGGGACCTGACACCCAGGCCCTGTGGACCCTGCAGTGAAATTGAAACTGCCTGTGAGTTAAAATTACCAGTAATACATTTTTTAATTATATGCACAAACCCCCTTTCTTCATTAATACAATCAATCTACATTTTAATTCATTTTTACTCATTTCCTTCTTCTTCTTCTTCTTCTTCTTCTTCTTCTTCTTCTTCTTCTCTTACCCCCTTTTTAAAAAAATCAAAAAAACCAAACAAAAAACCTGCCTTCTATCCCTACATTTTATCCCTACCTTTAAAATTTTTAGATTTCAACACCTCAACATTTTTTAATTTTTTTAAACTTTTAAAAAAACTTTCTCAAGTCCCTATTTTTCCACCCTACCTCCCTCCCCATCTTTCTTTTTTCTTTTTGTTTAATTCACCCAGTACTATACTCTTCTTCTCCTTCTCCCCATCTGAATAAACAAACAAACAAAAACCATATATCTATATACATACACCCCCATCCGTTTTTAACAGTATATGTATATTCTTGTCTTTTATCTCATGCTATAACTTGAATCACCGAACCACAGCATCCCCCCACTTTAACAGATTACAAACTAGGCCACCGAAAACAATTGAGACGGCATCAACTATGGAGATGCTGAATAACAAAGAGATCGCAACATCCCCCCATGATGACAACTGCGCAACAACAAAAAGGGACCTGAGAGAAATGGAACTGAGGATAGCAGAACTATTGAAGAACACAGTGACTCCCCTGAAGACAATAATCGGCAACCTGACCTCCAAAGTGGGAACCCTCACTGGCACCATCTCCACTCTAGAAAAGGAAAACCAGATGTAACAAAAACAAATAGAGCAACTCCAAGAGGAAAACACATGTCTGAAAAACAAATTAGCTGATACGGACAACCACCAAGAAAGAGAAAGCATGGAAGCAAGAATTAAACTAGCAGATTTAGAAGATTGCAGCAGACACTGTAGCACCCGCTTCTGCAATATCCCTGAGAAAACAGAGGACAAAAACCCAGCAGATCTCATTGTACGCTGGCTAAAAACCACAATCCCAAACCTGAAACTCGTAGACAATCTGGAAAGGGCACACAGAGCTCTAATTCCCATGACAAAAGCCAACGCCCCTCCACGAAACACCATTGTAGTATTTTAGGTCAACATAAGACCTTGCTATGCATTCAAAAGAATGTGCAAGCATAAAGTGCTTATTAGACATGGGGTTATATGTGATAGTTCCACTGCCAGCAGCTCTATAAGTGCCAAGCATGCCCACTCCACCCCAACTTTCCTACATTAAGTGGAAAAAAATAATCTCAGGGGATCTGAGAAGCTACTTTGCAATTGCAGGTTCCAATAAGGCAGGGTTTGATGTTTAATGTTCTGTTACTGGAGTCATAGTCCAGTAATATTTGGAGGGCATTGGGTTACCCACTTCTGTCTATGATCCAACAGACACATGTACTGGGGCAGAAGGTCCCAGGTTCATTCCATGACATCTCAATTTGAGACTAGGAGGAACCTCTCTCTTAAACCATGGAGGGACACTGCCAGTCAGGGTAGACAAGGGTGCCCATTTCTCTATTGCCCAATCTATTTCCTCCCTTGTCATTCCTCTTTTTAGAAACATCTGTGGTTGAAGTAAGAAACAATAATCCCTTTCTACAAGCTGTTCTTTGTGGGAGGCTTAAGCTTTGTGACTCACAAGAAAACAAAGAAATCTGTTCTGTCCCTAAAGGGCTTTCCTGACCAGCCGAACTATGCTGACCACCACAGCGTATGGGATATATCCATGGGATTTCTCCAGTTAGGAGAGTGTGTGGCGGGGGGGGGGGAGTTCTCACATAGGAATGCTGTGGTTTATGGGTCTGCTGTTGATTCTCTAGGATTTGGATTAGGCTTCTTGGAAACAAATGAGATGGTCAACTTTGTACATAATTGACTATTGTAAACACAGTAACAAGTATGCCTCATCAAATTCAATGGGGCTTACTTTGGAAGAGCGTCTACTCTGCATGCAGAAGATCCCAGGTCTAGTCCATAACATCTGCGTGTAGGCCTTGGAGATACCTCATTCTGAAAACCTGGAGAGACATTGCCAGACAGGATAGATAATATTTGACTATCCAGACCCGTGGGTCTGACACACTATAATGCAGCTTCTTAGGTTCTGAGTAAGCATTTTAGATTTGTGATGAAACAGTATAGTCCTATAAACAGAATCATAATACTGGGGCCCCCACGGTAATCTAGTCCAACCTGTAATGCAGGAATCAGAGCTTCAATTCAGAAATAAAACACATTAGGTTCCCAGGATTGCAGCATGAATCAATGTACACCCTCCCCTTCTGCCAGAGGGCATTCAAAGCAGCTTGAATATTTATAGAACTGGTATACATCACAAATGCATCCATTAAAACAAACAAATGAAAAAAACATCATCCATCAATAAATTAAAAAGCAGCTATCTAAAATATAGCACACAAAAAAATGTTAGTTGCAGCAGGAGGAAAAACATACACACAGCACCACTCCACCCCATTGGTACAGCCAGACCAGAGAGGGAGCTTGACTGTACCACTGGAAGAGGGGTCTCCATGATGGAATGCAATTGATTTCACCTCTCAGAGTTACTTAAAGAAGGGCTTTTGATGCCAATCGTGAAGTAGCTCCACCCCATCATTACTAAGGTTGGGTTTCTCTTAGTTAACCACAGGTTGAGTGGAAGCATGCTGGAACAGATTGACTTTCTTTTTTACAGCTATGAACAGACTTTTGTGGAAAACTGATGCAACCCCAGGAAACTGCTTTTCCGTGGATGAAAAGGTGTTTGCTTTCAGACTGGGTATCAAAAAGCCCACCATATCAATAAGCTGAACTATGCACCTGTGAATTCCCCTGCTCTCAAGGTTAAGGAGTTAAAATTCATATACAGTTATGACATCTCCAATCCTTACACCGCCCAATCCATAAATTTCAACTCCCTTCTTAATATCAGTGAAAACATGCTGCAGGATCAGATATCCAAAAGGCCCACTGAGGTACTCTTGGTCTTTTGACCTCCCCTCTTTATATCCTCCATATCCGTGAGGCAGGAAAAACAGGGACAAAACCGGGCAAATGAAATTGGGGTCATCAACTTGTCAAAAGGTTCGGCAGGAATTTGTAAAAAGCAATAAAGAGCCAGGCAGAAACCTGGAAATATCAGGTACTGTATGTTTGAAATGTTCTCTTTGGGACTCATCTGGATTCAATGCATAGTGGCCAATCAATGGAAGGCAGACAAAGAGTGATAACTGATCTATTTACTTCATTGTCAGCTTATTGTAAATATGTTCTAGGGAGGGATTAAAGTTTGGGGTATTCTTCCCATCTCCAGAATTAGCTATAAAAAACTTCAGGTTTGGTCCTGGAAACCCTGCAACAGGCGGCATGGGAACCAGGCAGAGGGCCTTCCTGGTAGTAGTGCCTGCCCTGTGGAACGCCCTCCCATCAGATGTCAAGGAAATAAAGTACTATCTGACTTTCGGAAGACATCTGAAGGCAGCCCTGTTTAGTGAAGTTTTTAATGTTTGAAGTTTTATTCTGTTTTTAGTGTTCTGTTGGAAGCCGCCCAAAATCGGCAGAGTACAAAGAATAAAATGATGATGATGATGATGATGATGATGTTAGGGAATATGGGGAAGGATGTCATTTACATTTTCCCCATTCCTGAAACTTACCTCCCATCTTGCCATCTGAGCAACTCAGTGAGTTCTCTGGAGCCAGTACCAAAAGCAGGCCCAGAGGCTTAATTGGGGCTTCTGGGCCTTGGAAGCTGGCCCACCATTATGTTTTTGGCAAACTATTCCCACTTTTCTGGGACTTGCATTATGTCTGTCATGGGGAGGTTCAAGCATCATCTAAAAGAAAGAATCTTTGCATCCCTGGCATAAAAGCGAAATTAATTATGACTCACATGACGAAGTCATTTTCCTTTGACTGCATCATCCATTTCACTGGCTGATTCCAAAGTCGGCAAAACATACTGCTGGTTTTCACAGCTGTAAGAAGTAAGTTAGGCTGAGATGTGAACAAAAGAAGAGCCTCCTGGATCAATGACTCGTCTAGTCCAGCATCCTGTTCTCGCAGCGGCCAACCAGATGCCTGTGGGAAACCTGCAAGCAGGATTCAAGCACAGGAGCACTTTTTTCCTCCTGTGGTTTCCATCAGTTGTTATGGAAACTTGTCCCATACATCCTCATAGCTGTCAAGTTTTCCCTTTTCTCACGAGGAAGCCTATTCAGCATAAGGGAATTTCCCTTTAAAAAAAGGGAGAACTTGACAGCTATGTACATCCTTGTTCATATTTTTCAAACCAAGAGGAAGCTCTCCATCAATACCTCCCTTCTTTGTTTATACAAAGAAGTTCCTAGACAAAGTTATGTGCCCTTTCTCTGTGCATCCAGCCATTGGGGAAGACACAGCACCCCCAGTGGTGAGGTCTCAACCTTTGCTATGTAGAATTATTCTCTCTAGCCTGTGCATTGTGAATCCTGCTGGTCTCCACTTTATTCTGATGGGTTTTTTTTTTTGTATGGGAAGGTCACTGAACACATTAGCAAACACCCAATCAATACTTCCTCACTGTCAGCAACTTTGAGAAGCAACTTACATGTGCCAAGGCCAGGGTTGCCTCAAACTTCTTTCTTGATGAAGGTTTTCTGGGGGTGGAAAGGAGGGTTGGAGGAAGAATGTGCAAAGCTTCAGTTTGTCAATTCAAGAATCCTGGGAAATGCCAATCTGTGCTGCATGGAACTTAGATTCTTTGGGAAGGGCACAGGACTGGCAATTGCTCCTCCACACACATTCCACATCTGAAAAGCATTTTTTTTACTCCAATTTTGCCATTTCAACATCTTTTCTCCAAAGACCAAAGAGAAAAAAGCAAAAGGGTTTTGGTGAGCTGGCAGGAAATGAAACCCAACCACTTAATTATCCCTTCTTTCTGCCTTGTGGCTTCACTGTTTGGAGACCAAGTCTCCCAATAGATGATGATGGTGATGGTGATTAGTAGTAGTAGTAGTAGTAAAAATCCAGCTTGCAGTCAAAAAGCAGCAGAACATTCTTTTGTTAAGGATTTCCTTCATCACTGAAATACATGGAGAATAGAGGCTGATAGAAAGAAAATGAGCAAAACAACTATGGAACCCTGGGTGTTGGTCCTGGGACCGAAAAGGTACATAAAATGGAGAGATGTTGCTGGAGTGACCTTTAGAATCATATTACATCGCTAACAAAGTACGCCATAAAATCCCATATGTTCTAAAAGATGAGACGAAACAATGGGTACCCACCATAGCTGCCAAGTTATCCCTTTTTTTAAGGGATTTTCCCTTATGCTGAATAGGCTTCCTCGCGAGAAAAGGGAAAACTTGGCAGCTATGGTCCCCACAACAGCATACCCATTACCCATTTCTCCAAAACAATCTAAATAAAATCCCCACCCCCACTAACCCCCCTGGCCTATCACCCACTATCCCAACACACAGCACAAAACCTCCAGATAAAAACCTGGCAAGCCAAAGACCCCTCTTCTCCCCCACTTCTTTCCCAACCTTATACCATACTCAACACTAATGTCTCACAACAAATGTAACTGATTTGTAAGACTGTACAACCTGAAAAAAGAGACCAGGCATGTACTTTTGTAAGCCAAGAAAAACTTTAATAAAAATAAAAAAGTTAAATTTTAAATAAACAATATTTGTTAATTTATTTAAAATTTAACTTTTTTATTTTTAAAGGCAATGAATAAGGGCATGAGATGCAGCATTTCATGTAAATCTAGGGATGCAACTTCAAATATTCCTACACTCAAATCTCCTTGCTGTATACTTTCCCAGGTGTTAAGCTCAGCAGAGCTCTGCAATAATTCCACTGCCCTCATATGATGAATTCTTAAGATGATGAGTTCTTTCTCCATAGAGGTGAACCAGGCAACTTCATTGTATACCTTTTATCTATATGCTAAACATGCACTATGAATTTTGGTACCAGAGACAAGTATTTTAGGACTAGGACACACACACTTTTGTGTTGATTGTAGATTGCTTTAACTGATTTTAATATTGTGCTGTATTAATCATGTATTTTTAAAAAACTTGGAACCCATTCTGGAACTTTATGATGAAGGATGGATTAAAAAAGAAATCTAATGAAATTGTTGTTGTTCAAACTGGCCCACACTCAGAAATAAGAGGGCTATTTTATGAGTATGTATATATGTAAAAGTTCCGTGTAACAATCCCAGTTCTGAAGATGACTCTGGGAGGTCTTTTTATCACTGCTTTTTATCAGCGGCATGAGGGGGAAGAGGCAGAAAGGACATGAAGAGGTTGAATGCTATGGCAAGCAGTTCACAGAATTCTGTAAAAAGAATGAATATACAACAATCCTATGCCAAAAACATAGCCTCCCGTTTTTTGTTTTAAAAAGAGTTTTCTTCCCTCAATAAAAAGGCTTCCATTTTTCTGTTTCATTTGCTGGGAGCTTGGTTGTTGTTGTTGTTGTTGTTGTTGTTGTTGTTGTTGTTGTTGTTGTTAGAGTTTCAGTGGGTGAGGGGTTGAGCTTACCTTGCAAGAAGGCCAAAAGTGGTGTGGCTTAAATACACACACGACCAAAAACATTTACAGTATTCCAGTGCTCTGCAGTCTCCCTGGCTATCCAGACTTCATGATAGGAAAAAAGAAAAGAAAAAGAATGGGAGCAGTTTCTTCAAGCTGCCTTCCCCAGCTTTTAATTTAAGGCCTCAACTGCTCTATACAGTATCATACCACTTTAAACAACCAATGTTTCAAAGATCAGAGCAGCTTAGCAGTCAGTCCCTCTTACCAGCTGGGAATTGAGACTCTGTGAGGGGCCTCCTGACATCTTTGAGCTGCCTTAAAAAAGTATAATCCCCTTGTAAAAAACAATAATAATATATCATTGAAGCATCCCATGGCAAAACTAACAAAAATATGTTAAAAAATAAGTGAGTAATAATAGAAAACGTGTGAAAATGAAAGAAAAGAAAGGGGGGAAAACTAATGGTATTAATGAAAAAGGGGCTTGTGTATATGATTTTAAAAAAATTATTGGTGTTAATTTTGACTCACAGGCAGTTTTAATTTCACTGCGGGGTCTCCATGGGGCCTGGATGTTGCGTCCCTGGGTTAGGGCTACAGCGGCAGTCCCAGGGAGCATCCTTCAATGGTTCAGGCTTCCTGCATGGATGCCATTACAGTTCTTCAAAGAAAAAAGAAAATTATAAGAATTATTATTGTTATGAATTATAATAATAATAATACAGTCATACCTCGGTTTAAGTATGCCATGGTTTGAGTATTTTCAGTTTAAGTACTCCGTGGACCTGTCTGGAACGGATTAATCCACTTTCCATTACTTTCAATGGGAAAGTTTGCTTCAGGTTAAGTACGCTTCAGGTTAAGTACAGACTTCCGGAACCAATTGTGTTTGTAAACTGAGGTACCACTGTAATACATTTCCAGCCATGGAGGGCCCATGGTGCATTTGTTTTTTCCTGGGGTAGTCTCTAGCACATGGTTCCCCCCCTGGGCCCCAGCCTTCACTTTTCGCACTAGCTGCCTGGGAGGTAGGCTTGGGGTCAGGCCTGGGCTAGGCTGCGCGATTCTTTGCTCCTACCCCTCTCCCTTGGTGGCAGCAGTGGCTGTGGCAGTGGCGACGGTAAGCTGGTGCTTGGCTGGGGCCCCCTCCATTTTGCTTTCTGTTTTCTGTTCAGCTCTGGAGGCCTCTGGACCTTGGAGCTCAACTGGTTCTTCGGTAGGGTGCTCCTGGTCCTGGTGGGTTCCAGACCGCTGGGGGGCTGGGGGCTCTGCGCAGCCTCCCTGGTTGTCATGTTGGGCACCCCTGCTTCCCTCCCAATCGCAGTGGTGGAGGCAGTGGCTGTGTAGGAACCAGCCAGGCAGCACAGTTGGTGCAGGCGGCCTTCAGGAGCACTGCGTGTCCATGGCGCTTGCCATCTTGCCTCGCCGGAAGTCCCTCTGATTTCTTTAATATTGAGGTTTATGGTTACCCACCCTTCACCCTGAGGTCTGTGCATGTGTTCAGTAACACAAACTAACATTCACAATGAAATCACAATGAAACATAAGACAACCAGTAAATACATAAAAGGAAGAGCTGAGGTTGGCCTTAGCAAGCGCCGGGGTAAATTCATGGCATGTCCCCTCTTAGCTATGCCCATGGGTAAATTCCAGACATTTGATGACATGTCAAGTTATAATCAGGAGTTGACAGTTCTGATTTTGTTTGTGTTCCCTTGAGCTGAATTAGGGTTGCCATTTGTCCAGGAAAACATGGACATGCCTTCTTTTGGGGGCCAACATGCCCATCTGGGGGGATTTTTCATTTTAAAGGAAATGTCTGGGCTGGGGAGGTGTTTTTTGGGGGGGGGATGGGAGGGCATGCACATGCTCAGGACGGTGCTGTGCCCCAGAAGCAGAAGTGCTGCAGCAGGGTGATCAGATAGGGGCTTGTGTCCTGCTTCCACTCAGGCAACTCAGGTGCGAGTGGCGCAGGTGGTGCGGGTGACTTGGGCTGCTCTGCACGCCACGGCCACAGCCAGCCTGAGCCAGAGAAAGAGGTGTGCGGGTTCAGGTGCTCTGTACACTGCAGCCTCTGCTACCCTAGCCAGGGAAAGAGGCGTACTGGCTGGCAGCGGCT
The DNA here is from genome assembly GCF_963506605.1 of Zootoca vivipara. NCBI lineage: Eukaryota > Metazoa > Chordata > Lepidosauria > Squamata > Lacertidae > Zootoca > Zootoca vivipara. The sequence continues at coordinate 7,267,530 of NC_083294.1, read as the reverse complement.
CCGGCTGTCCTCTTTTTTGTTCTTCAAGATATGGCAACCCTAGCTGAATGAGAACAGTACAACCTCGATCACATTACAGCACTTTGCCTAAAACTACAATAACTAATTATCTGACAATTGCTTGGTTTTGCTAATAATAGTAGTAGCATGTCTAAGTTTGGATAACAGATTGGACCTGACATTTCAGAGTAGCTGAGCTGGTGCCAAAACACATTGTTTCAATCATCTCTCCCATAATTAGATCTTTTCCAGACCGTTTCAGGCACATTTCCATGCCAGTTGTAGGCTAGTCATAATAAAAAAATCAGATATGAGAGTGTTTGGATCACATTCCTGTGGTTGATTTCGTAATGTCATCTGGTGGGTAAACACACATCAGATGAGGTGGGGTCCCATTCAAAGAAGCTGGTGCCACTGTGAAGTTGTTAGGCATTAGGATGCTGCAGAGGAGCACAGATGCCCATCTGGAATGTAGCTATGATTTTGTAAGGCAGGGATGGGGAAACCTCAGACCCAGGGACAAATGTGCCCCAGACCTCTCTATCTGGCTATCCTCCTCCTCAGCCCCACTTTGCCTCTCCCTAGAATGTTTCTGTCTGGCTGAAATGTGATCTTGATATCTCTGATAATGCTTCCTCTTTGTCTGGATGGAGGACAGAGAGGGGTAACCAAGTACATGTAGAAAGCTAGCATGTTACACAAATTTACAATTCCCAGAGTGCTTTAGCAGCCAAATTCTCCTCCCAGAAAACTCTGGGAAACTGTAGCTCCACAAGTGGAATAGGAGACTCCTAACAGCTCTTAGTACCTGTTAACGAACTACAGTTCCCAAAATTGTTTCGGGGAAGCCATGCCCATTTGAAGGGATCTGATGCTACTTTAGATGTATAGGGCAGATACTATCTGTTCTGATAGTACTGTTTTACTGGGGAGGGTGTTAATGATTCTGTTTTTCATGACAGGATTTTATTGCTTTTTGCGGTTGTTCTTTTTGTACACCACTTGTTGTTGTTGTTGTTGTTGTTGTTGTTTAGTACTTTAGTTGTGTCCGACTCTTTGTGACGCCATGGACCAGAGCACGCCAGGCACTCCTGTCTTCCCGCAGTTTGGTCAAACTCATGTTCGTAGCTTCAAGAACACTGTCCAACCATCTCATCCTCTGTCGTCCCCTTCTCCTAGTACCCTCAATCTTTCCCAACATCAGGGTCTTTTCCAGGGAGTCTACACCACTTATGCATTTTTAAACATATAGAAGGTTGGATCCAGTGTAGGTCCTACTCAGCATGCTGGCCCATCAAAATAAATAGACAAGACTTACTGAGGTCTATTAATTTAAATGGGTCTACTCTGAGCACAACTGAGTTGGAAAGAACCCTGAGTGATTTAGAAATGGAAGGAAGGAAGAAGTATGAAGTTTATCTCCACCAAGGCAGATGGTTTGGTGGATGGGTTGGTCAAATGAATGAGCCGGAAATGCACACCAATTTTCTTTCTCCCCAGCCCTGTCCTTAGGGAGAATTTACTGAAGAAAATCCTGAACACAGACAAAAGACGCCTGAGCACAAAAGATAGCATCCATTAAGACCATTGTGGCTCCCCAGCAACAGAACAGGCGGCAGAAATCCCTATTTTCATCCAGTTTTGTTCTACACACCGAAAGGCAAATGCTGTACATTGGCATTGAATAGTCTATTCTTCTTGTGCTTGGCAGGATGAAAGCTGGGGACAGTCTGGGGGGTGGGGAGAGAGCCTGGGAGAGATTGCCCAGGCCTCCGAGGCAAGGGGGGGGGGGTGGAAATGCAAGCGCACAGTACGGAGATTATTTTTCCCCTCTCTGGTTTAGAGGATTGAAATGCTTTCCTGGAGGTAGGCTCATTTCATGAAGAACTGAATGGGGTGGGGGTGGAATGTGAGGGAGAGGCTGAGAACAGAAGTGGCACTTAAGTATTTAATTTTTTTTATTTTAAAAAGGTCCCCCCCCTGCCATTAATGTTTTCGTTATCGGCAAAGAGCAGGGATCCATCCCACCCCTTCCCCCACTCCACCAAATCCCTCATCTTTGGTCTTTCACAATGAAACCCGCCTCAACAAAGCTTACCCCGAGGGAGACATGAGACATGGAGAGATCATTATCTAAGGGATCCCAGCAACTATCAGCAGGATGGGTTGGGTGGGCTCAGCATTTTCCAGCTCCAGCAGGAATATGGAGTAGTCATGGCCAACCAACATCATTTGAGAAAAGCAGTTTCTTTATTGAAGCGTAATGTATATGCACAGCTTATAAACTGGTGGGGGAACCAAAAACTCCAGCTGCAGTAGAATGGATTGTGAAACTTTTGAGATATAGCATACTGCTGTTTAAATTAATGATTATAGTAACGGTTAGAGAGGGTAGAAAACAGAATAATTGTTCATCGAGAACTGGAGGATGCTTGTTTGAGAACAATGAACTACAAAGAAATACACCTTTTAAGCAGTTAGATGTCCTTCTATGTAATATTTTTTTCTAATAAATGTTTGAAAGAAAAAAGTAAGGCTGTAGTTTCTGTGGCACTGTGAGAGGGTGTGGGGTGGGTGAGTGAGATGTAAAGGGAGGGGTGGGGGTTGGCAGGGGCTCAATGTATGCTGGGTTGGCAAGCAATGCAAGCAGAAGTAAAGGTAATGAAAGGGACCCCTGACAGTTAAGTCCAGTCGTGACTGACTCTGGGGTTGTGGCGCTCATCTTGCATTATTGGCCGAGGGAGCCAGCGTACAGCTTCCGGGTCATGTGGCCAGCATGACTAAGCCGCTTCTGGCGAACCAGAGCAGTGCACGGAAACGGCATTTACCTACCCGCTGTAGTGGTACCTATTTATCTACTAGTTGCACTTTGACGTGCTTTCGAACCGCTAGGTTGGCAGGAGCTGGGACTGAACAACAGGAGCTCACCCCGTCACAGGGATTCGAACCGCCAACCTTCTGATCGGCAAGCCCTACCCTGTTTCTCATATTTTAAGACATACCCATAAAATAAGCCATAGCAGGATTTTTAAGCATTCAAGGAATATAAGCCATACCCCGAAAATAAGACATAGTGATAGGCGCAGCAGCAATGCCGGCCGCGGCTGGAGGAGGAAAAAAATAAGACATCCCTTGAAAATAAGCTATAGTGGTTTTTTTTTGAGGAAAAAATAAATATAAGACGTGTCTCATAATATGAGAAACACGGTAGGCTCTGTGGTTTAATCCACAGCGCCACAGCGCAAGCAGGAGTGGCAGCCCTTAATTTTGTAATGCTGTACGCAACTATTTATTAATTATTTTGTTATGGATTTATAAGCAACCAAGGTTATAAGCAGCCAAGGTCATTTATTTATTTGATTTAGGACCTGCTTGCCATGAATCATCCCAAAGTGCATTTGTATCCCAGCCTGAAACACAGAGGAGGGCACCCTTGAAATGAAAGCAAACTCTGACCACTCCGTGCATTTGAAATATTCAGTGGCTCCCAAATTCTTAACAATTGAAGCATTACCCCTTGGGGAATAGCTGTAGCTCAGTAGTAAAGTAAAGTAAAGTAGTAAAGAGGTCCCAGGTTCAATCTTGAGTCTCTTCAAGTAGAGCCGGAGATGAGCCCTGCTTAAAACCTTAGAGAATGTGGTGGCAATCAGTGAAAACAGTCCTAGAATCATAGAGTTGGAAGAGACCACAAGGGCCATCCAGACCAACCCCCTGCCAAACAGGAAACACCATCAAAGCATTCTTGACATATGCCTGTCAAGCCTCTGCTTAAAGACCTCCAAAGAAGGAGACTCCACCACACTCCTTGGTAGCAAATTCCACTGCCAAACAGTCTTACTGTCAGGAAGTTCTTCCTAATTTTTAGGTGGAATCTTCTTTCTTGTAGTTTGAATCCATTGCTCCACGTCCGCTTCTCTGGAGCAGCAGAAAACAACCTTTCTCCCTCCTCTATATGACATTCTTTTATATATTTGAACATGGCTATCATATCACCCCTTAACCTTCTCTTCTCCAGGCTAAACATACCCAGCTCCCTAAGCCGTTCCTCATAAGGCATCGTTTCCAGGCCTTAGACCATTTTGGTTGCCCTCTATTACTATTACTTCCCTTGATCTAGATGCTATACTCCTAATGATGCAGCCCAGAATTGCATTGGCTTTTTTAGCTGCTGCATCACACTGTTGACTCATGTCAAGTTTGTGGTCTACCAAGACTCCTAGATCCTTTTCACATGTACTGCTCTCAAGCCAGGTGTCTCCCATCCTGTATTTGTGCCTTTCATTTTTTTATTTTGCCCAAGTGTAGTACTTTACATTTATCCCTGTTAAAATTCATCCTGTTTGCTTTGGCCCAGTTGTTGCAGTCATTTTGAAGTGTGATCCTGTCCTCTGGGGTATTAGCCTCCCTCCCAATTTGGTGTCGTCTGCAAACTTGCTCAGGATGCCCTCAATCCCATCATCCAAGTCATTGATAAAGATGTTGAATAAGACTGGGCCCAAGACAGAACCCTGTCTTGAGCTAGATGTACAAGACAATATGTACAAAAAAATGTGTTTTAGGGGCCTTGCACTGAAAAGCATATAAAAATGTCAATTTAGGGGAAGAATGCATAGAAGCTGCATATAAGGTGTATTTTAGAGGAAATTGTACAATTTGGGTTTTCTTCAGCTAAGTTCTACTGAGATTAGACCTATTAAAGTCAATAGCTCTAAATTACTTATGTTCATAAATTTCAGTGGGTCTGTTTTGAGTTGGCCTAGCATTGGTTGCACCTCAGTGCTTGGTAATCAATGTTAGTCCTACTCAGAGTAGACCCATTAAAATTAATGGACAGGAGTAGCATGGCTCTATCAAATTCAATAGGTCTACACTGAGTAGAACTTAGTTGTGACTTTTTTATCTGCAGAAAGGGGGGGATTGAATAGCCTAGTAATGTAGCATATGCAAAACTGAATTCCTGTTCTGTTCATTTCTGCTCACAAATGGCCCTTAAAACTTGGGAGTGATTCTAGAAGAGACTTCAAAGTGAACTTTTCTGGCTTCTTCAGTCTCTGGCCTGCAGTTTCCAGGCACCAATGAGATTATGAGGGGAATGAGGCAATGTAGGGTGCCCGGAGAAAAGCTTAACTCATCTTTCACTGACATGCAGCAGGCTGGCCTCTAGGTCCCCCCTCCTTTCTTTCTCCTCCTCTCAAAATATCTCCATTCCCAAGGGAGGGAAAAAAAAGTTAAGCTCCTTGTCTGTCTGAAGCAATAAGTGTCAGTTCTCCAGCGCAAACTCCCACCTCCTGGTTGAGGTTCCTGTAGAATGACAAGCAGTTGAAAGGCAAGGGAGGCAGGCAGTGGGACAATAAGCCATTGAGCTGAGCAGAGGGAGGAAAAGTTCACTGCCACGGAGGCAGGTCAATTCCATAGCTTACAAAAGGTAATTAGAAAGGGGCCCTCAGCTATAATCTGTTTCTGTCACGTCCAGGCCCAAATGGGAAACAGTCCTAGGAAAAGAAAAACATGCTGGAAGAGCAGTTTCTCTCTCTCTCTCTCTCTCTCTCTCTCTCTCTCTCTCTCTCTCTCTCTCTCTCACACACACACACACACACACACACACACACACACACACACCTCTCTCCCTCTCTCGCAGGGTTCAACTGTAAGGCCTTAGATTGTGCCCCCCCCCTCAATCCATCAGAGCTTTCAAAGCCATCAAGGTTGGCAAAATCTTCAGCACTGGAAAGCTATTTCCTTCATCATAATTGGTCTTTTGGAGTTCATAAATATTTGGGGATTTGTGGGGGAAGGGTTATAGTATTGCAGAGTTGGAAGGGATCCAAAGGGTCATCTAGTCCTTCCTCCCAATGGAGACTAGGGGGTGTTGATTCTGCTGGGTAGGCTACTCATTTGTCAGTGGCATCTCTGCAGAGAAGCCCCCTTGCAAAGGAGCAACTTGAATCAGGCAGGATTGGTAACTTGGTGGAGATGCTAATCTTGCACATTTTCACCATGCAGGAAGGACAGGCATTTGACTCCTACCTTCTCCTGGAGGTTGGGGTAGATCTTGGCCCTTTGATACCCACCTCTCCTTCACAGGGACAGGGTGGGGGGGTGCTGCCAGGGCAACAGCCCCAGTACATTTTTTAAGGGGACACTGCACATTTGGCTCCTCAGTCCACCCTGCGAGCCCTACACTGCTTTGCGGTGCTGGGATCTGATCTGAACGATTTGCCAGATCATATTCCAACCTTGCAAAGCAGTGTAGGGCTCGCAGGGCAGCGTGAGAAGGATGCAACTGCCATCCATTTGCCCTTCACTCCCAGTCTCACCCTTGATTTGCAAAGCTGGGATCGAAGGGTGCATGGCTGTTGCTCCCTGCTCATGCCACCCTGCCAGCCCCAAGCCGCTTTGTGAGACTGGGATGATCCAAGGGCCGCTTTGGCCAACCTAGCTCCCCCTTGTGGGTGGGCAAATGCTGCAGTCCTACTCTCCAACGGGGGAGGGGGTCACTCCAGTGGCACTGGCAGTGAGGGCTGGGCAGGCATGGTGGGCTCCATTTTTCACCCAAAGGGAAAACAATATGCAACCTGGTGATAATAGAATAAATGATGTAAGGAGGGAGCTACAACCCAAAATAGGAAAAGGGAACACCTAACTTCATTAAATGAATTCAAATCTACAGGGCCTGATGCACTGTATCAAAGTGTACTAAAGTTACAAGAAAGGAGATTTCAACTAAACATACGGAAAAACTTTCTGACAGAAAGAGCTGTTTGACAGTGGAACAGTTTTAAGCAGATATTGGGTCTGTCATGGATTCTTTAGCTGAGATTCCTGCATTGCAGGGGGTTGGGCTAGATGACCCATGGGTCATTTCCAGCTATACGGTTCTATGATCTTCTGGAATTCTGACTGGCTGTACCTGATTTGTCTGATTCCAGAGTCCGTGTGAATATGCCCAATTTGTCTCAGCCAAATATGGTGCACAGCCCTAATTGGAAGCTGCCTAATGTTGAGCCAGACCTTTGGTCCATCTAGTTCAGTACTGTCTACACTGAATGACCACAGCCATCCTGGGTTTTTTAAAAAAGGGACATTCCCAGCCCTATCTGGAGGTTGCTAAGGATGGAACTTAGAAGCATTTGTATTCAAAGCAGAAGTTCCTCCTCTGTGCTGTAGTCCTTCCCCAAACACAGACAGCTGCCTCGCACTGTCAAACCACTACTTCAGTATTGTCTACACTGACTGGCAGGAGTTCTCCAGGTAGGGATGGGAGGAACTGCTTTGCAAAAATGTGCATATTAGGCACATACAGGTGAAACTCGGAAAATTAGAATATCGTCAAAAACTGCATTTATTTCAGTAACACAACCTATTATTTTTTATTTTCCTTTTAATTTTGACAAATGCTTTCTTTTGGAAATCCCACAATAATAAAAAAATAGTTACAACCATACAAAAATAAACAAAAATAAATGTCGCTATGACATTTCATGAATTACATTCCATTTATAATTCAGCCGCCTAACGACAAATCATGACAATGACAACAAATCAAGGCTTGACATATCTTGCTTTGCATGTCATGCATCTATCTCATATATTGGTTTCACCTTTTAAGTTGCGTTACTGAAATAAATGCACATTTCGATGATATTCTTATTTTTCGAGTTTCACCTGTACAAATGTGTGCATTTGGAGAAATTTGCAGTAAAATTATGGTGAATTTTCGTGACAACTTCTTTATTTTTAAATGCAAACTGATATGGAGAATTTAAGATTTGAGGCGATAATGAGAGAAAACAAAACTGACAGATTCTCCTGCACCTGCAACTTTGGGGCAGGCAGAGACGTGGCAGTGAAAGAACACTCAGTAGTGTTCCTGCCCTCGTTCTGAGTGGGGAAAGATTTTCACTCCAATTTATGGATCCCATAAATGACCACTGAAATTGGGGGAGGGGGCATTTCATAGGGGGTGTTCCCCACCCCATCCCACCCAATATGTTCCTTCTTCCCATCTTGGGTCAGTCCTCCTGATAAGTGTTATAAAGGCCACATTCTGCATTTACTCCATGAGTTTCAGGAAAGCTGCAGCCAAAGCTACAAGGGGCCCTTTTTCATATCTGCAAATATACTGGCAAAGGGATGTAACAGGGTGACTCCACTTCCCATACCAACCACGGCAATACTGATCACTTCTTAGCCAGAGAGCCAGCCAGACTCAGACTCCTTACCTGGCGACCTGCCATGCCACCGGCTGCACTGCCGAACAGCCTGGAGTTATTCACAGAGAGAAAAGAAATGAAGAGGAAACCTCATTGAGCCCAAAGCACGAACTGGATTTCCACTCTCCTCTTGCCAAATGACAGAAGGAAAGGCTGTTGCCGCAGGGCCTGGAGTAGAGGCCTCCCCCCCCCCCCGGGCAGCTGGTCTACATTAAGCAAGGTTGGATAAAGCGGGCCCTGTGCTAAACCATGTTGTGGGGCCCTATCCTAAAGAAAGTACCATATATTTTTCTCCTCCACTGGCATTCAGACACACAGACAGGACCACACATATGCACATATATGAACTGATGCCGCCCCATAACATTTGTATGCTGGTAAAACAGAAAGGAGTGCAGGGGAGATTAAACCGGCGTGCAAAGCAGATGCTCTACCAATGATTTAAAGCCATTCCCAGGAATTCCTTCTCAAGTCAAATGTTGGATAGACTTTGAGGGTTCTAAACATGCTGCACTAATGTTTGGGAAGGCAAAAATTCGCAGGGAGTTTTCATACATCTTGGATATTCTTAGAAGCATCTAAATCCTTCTTAAATGTTCATTACATTCCTTCTAACTGCATCAGCTGAAGCTTTTATTGAAAGTGTGTCCGACACATATCCTGCTCCTAATGGTGTGCAGAATATTAATTGAGAGAGGAGGGGTTGTTTTGTGCAATCCAATGAATCAGTTAAGCCAAAGGACCGTGTATGATAATTACCAGCTACCCATTTAAATAACCTACTGTGCAGGAGGAAACTTCTATTTGGAGCTAAATTCAAAGTTGTTTCACAGTTAAAAAAAAACCTTCCATGGGTATTAGAAGAAAGATGTGATGTGCTCATTTGCAAACCTTTCATGATCCAGTCTCATCTGTGATGACAATAAAGCCATTTATTATCACACATCACCAGAACAAGAAAGGCTTATCTTCATAATACAGAACAATCACATTCTATAAAAGAGCTTTCCTGGGCACTATCAATTAATATAGACCAAGTGCTCAGAATTTGAAATAGACTCTGTGAATTTTGCTTGAGAAATGTGTTTTTAATTCAATAAGATGCAAGCTTTTAAAACAACAACAACTAATTTTCTTAATTTTTTATCACACCGTTCTTCTGCCGTGTAGACCCAGACATGCTGCTGGTACCCAAGTGTTCACCCATCCAGGTACAGCCAGACCCAGACCTGTTTAGCATCAGCAGAATAATGCCCCCATGTGCCTTTAGACTGTGCCCTGGGAGTGATGAAGATATAGTATGTAATGGAAGAAAAGCTCTCAGCTAAATTCAGAAATGAGGGCTACTGCCATCAGAAAAATATCTCAGTATTTTTCAAGTCCAAAATTCTGATCTTCTTGCAATCTGAAAGGCAGTGTCACTAGTGTGAAGATTGCAGCAAGGCCCAGAAGCTTCTTCCACCTGCCAAACTCCTGAACTCTTGACACTTTCAGCAGTGATGCTGGAGGCCTCTCTGCAAAGCCTTTGCTTCTCCCTGACATCTTCAAGGCTGTTGTTACAGGGTTGTATCAATTGTTAGTCCTACTCTGAGTACCCACTGAAAATAAAGGGCATGACTAACAGGTCCATTGATAAAAAAAATTCCTTCAGTAGCACCTTAAAGACCAACTAAGTTTTTATTTTGGTATGAGCTTTCGTGTGCATGCACACTTCTTCAGATACAGTGAAATGGAAGTTTCCAGGCACTTATGTAGAGAAGGGGTGGGGAGGGGTGGGGATGGGGAGGGGGGATCACTCAGAAGGGTGGTGGAAATGGGTGATTGACTGACTGATAGCTGTTGATGACCGCAAACGACTGCAAATGGTTTTGCATGAAAAAGCAAGGGTTGAGATGGTTTGAACAGAGATATCGGATTTTTATCTCATTATACATGATAAGCGATCTTCAGCCATCTCAACCCTTGCTTTTTCATGCAAAACCATTTGCAGTCGTTTGCGGTCATCAACAGCTATCAGTCAGTCAATCACCCATTTCCACCACCCTTCTGAGTGATCCCCCCTCCCCATCCCCACCCCTCCCCACCCCTTCTCTACATAAGTGCCTGGAAACTTCAATTTCACTGTATCTGAAGAAGTGTGCATGCACACGAAAGCTCATACCAAAATAAAAACTTAGTTGGTCTTTAAGGTGCTACTGAAGGAATTTTTTTTATTTTACTTCGATCCAGACCAACACGGCTACCTACCTGTAACCAGGTCCATTGATTTCTTAATAAAACTTGGTTGAATACAAAGTCAAACAGACCTCAATTCACACAACTTTGCTGAGCAGCAACATCCAGGCACCCCCAAACTCGGCCCTCCATCTGTTTTGGGACTACAACTCCCATCATCCCTAGCTAACAGGACCAGTGGTCAGGGATGGCGGGAATTGTAGTCCCAAAACAGATGGAGGGCCGAGTTTGGGGATGCCTGAGCAACACCTATTATTGGGGGTCCTTAAGCTAAGCAAATACTGGGGCCTAATGTCACCATAGGCATAGATGATGCTGATGGTTTAAAGCAGGAACATGTTGGTCACCTTAACTTTGTGGGCATTTTCACCTTTCAAGAACAGAGTAAACAGAAAGTGTCCTCTTCATGGAAGCTGCAGTCTGTTCCTAGGGTTAACTCATGCAATTGGAATGTTTGTGAACATTCATTGATCTTGCATTAACTCAGCTATTCGGTGTCAGGGGCTTCTGTGCTGCAAGTGCAATATAATGAAGACTGTACCTCAAGTGCTGGCCCCTGTTTCTTGCCATGTGGAAGTACAATACTAATACTTCACCCTCTCCCTGATATTTCATTTCATGCCTATGGTGTTGCTGTTCAGTACTATGGTGCTGTTCAGTACTATGGTGCTGAAACCATGGGTGATTGTCCACAGAGAAGTAATGAAAGGCTGGAGTAAGCCTAATGTTCAATTTTGAAGCCCAGTGTCTTCTATATCTCTTTATAGATGTATACCTCTTTCTGTCAGACATTAATAACAACAGCAGCAGCAGCAATAATGATGATGATGATGTGATCCACATGCCAGACAGTTCTTCATATATTCAAATATTACTGAGGCAAATATGTATATACCATACTAATTTGTGCAGGGCAGGTGTAGCCCTTAAAAACACACACACACCCCAAGCTCTGGCCTGGTTGTCCTGGAGCCAGTAATAAACCTGTCATGTTGTCTACATTTCCTGGTTGCATACCCAGCCCTGTCTACATGGAATGTTAAGGCAGCAGCTTTGCTTATTATGGCCACCCAGGCAGCCACACAAATTATTCAGGCACATATAAAGATTGCAGTTGAAAGAGATGTGTTTCTCCTCCCCGCACTCCTTCTATAAAGTGTGATGGTGTGTGTGTATGTGTGCTGTTTACTATGACATCATTAAATGGTCCCATGGATTTAACAAAGTGAGCTCTAATTTCCCTTCTGTTAATTTCTCCCTCTTCTTATTGGCATTGCTTCAAAAGGGACATCTGTAACAAGCGTTTCTGCAGAGAAAGCAAAGTGCTCTTTTTAAAAAGGAGGTTTACGCAATTGAAATGAAACATGTCTGGAGCATAATAATGGGCATTCCATTCACCCTCCAATGAAAGGCACTTAATTGCTTAATGCAGAAGCTTCCTGTAAGCTTCTGAGCTCTCTGGATTTGAGTCTGAAGAACTGCAGAGTTGGCATCAGAGTTAGCTGCTCCTCTTCCAATGCTCAAATCCACCCCCACCCCACCCCCCTTTTTAAAGAGCCCGCTTGCCATATCTCCTCCAGTAAGAGTGCACTCCACCCTTGTCATATTTCAAGAAGAATCCATAGCTCAGTGATGAAGCATCTTCTTTGCATGTAGAAAATTAGTTTAATCCTTTGCACTTCCACATAGGGGTTGGAAAAACCCATACCTGAAAGCCTGCTAAATAGCTGGCAGTCATTGTAGATGGACCCGTGGTCTGACTGCAGAAGGCAGTTTTCTATGTCCTCCTGGGGAAGGACCATAGCTCAGTGGTAGAGCATCTGCTTTGCATGCATAATGTCCCAGTTTCAATCCCCAGCATCTGCCAGTACAGCTGAGAGAGCCTTCTTCTGAAATGCAGGAGATGAACTTCCAGTAAATGTAGACATTGCTGACTTCAACAGACCAATGGTCTAATTTGGTGTAAGACAGTTTCCTATGTATTTTAGTGCTTTCCCCAAATTAATGATTAAACTTCACCATACAATTGCAAGTAGAAGTGTGCTTCAGATTATTATTGTCTGGATTTTTCATGTTTGGTGTTTCAGATAACCCAGGGGGCAAGCCTAACTTCTGTGGGTAGCAGTAGGGCTTAATTGTACAGCAGAGACCTCATGGCACCCAGAGCTCTGTAACTCTTGCTGATCAAGGAGAAAGCGGGTGGCTGAATATAGGAAAAGTCTGCATATTTGATGTTTTGACTCCAGACTGGTGCAGGAAACAAACCCAAATTAGTTCCCTTGGCACAACTTGCCATTAGCTGGACTTGCTTATGAACAAGAAAATGCTTGTGCCTGGAACTGTCATGACTCCCCATCCACAGGAGAAGAAGCCATGGATTCAAAGGACATATTTGAAGGAGATGTGGCTGCTGAAATGGTATTTGACATGTCTAGATTCCAATATGGCTACGCTCTATTTCTACAGTTGGAGGCAGTGTGAATATCAGTTGCTAGAAATCACAGTGTGCTGTTGCTCCCAGGCTGGGGGCTTTACAGAAGCATCTGGTTGGCCACTGTGAAAACAGGATGCTGGACTACATGGGCTTTGGACTGATTTATGAGGCTCTTCTTAAGGTCTTGCGGTTTTGTTTTGTTGGAAGGCACATAATGGCATTATTTGAAAGATCAGCTTATGACCAATTCTTTACCATTCAAGTGGGTTCTCTCTTCTTTTCCTGTGGATTTAAGACATTTCATATGTCCATGGAGGTACAGTAGTTATTAGTGGTTATAATAATCAATTGCTTACTGGGGACCACACACAAAAGGTCTTTCCTGGCCACTTTTCTTGAGACCTTTCTTTCAGTGGAATTTTGTGGGCTGAGAAGGCAGGGGAAGAAGAAAGAAAGAAAGAAAGAAAGGTCAGCATTTGTGGTCCTCTGTCCTACCCATCCTCCCTCCTTACAACTTGATCAATGGTGGAATAGTTAGACCGACCACCAAGAAGGCACAAAGGCAGCAAATGGATCTGTTTTGGATTTTATGAGTGTTACAACCTGCCAAGCTCTTCATTCCTACACCTTGACAAGCCTAGGCTCCTGCAGCCACAGAAAGAAAGCAGCTGCAAAACAGTTGCATGATGGATAGTCTACTATGATAATGCTGAATTCAAAGGCAGCTGGAATATCTGAAAATTACAAATTCACAAGTGGTTCCTGCAACAAAATGTAGAAATGCAAAATTCAATTCAGCGTGGACTGCTCCTGTCTAGCCACCCATGTCTTCTCCCAGGATTCTCTGTTCCAGGGACAGAGAATCCTCAGAGGCAGGGAACAAGAGGTGGCCACCCAGCCTTTTCATCTGGTCCTTAGGACTCTCCTCAGGCTACACGCCCTCTTCCTAGCCACAGCATTCACAAGCCTGCTTTGGGCAGTTTTGCTTGGCTGGAATGTGTCATTGAACTCTGAGTCTTGAGTTCCTGGTTGTAGGATAAAGAGGGATGTGTGAGTATGTATAGAAAGTACCCTGCTTTACAAGGTCTAAAATTTGCATCAATTGCTCCACCCACTTTTGTCTCTGGCCCCTGTCCACCACTGGCATGTGGCTCCTGGAAAATACCCAGAAGACACATGTGAAATGTGGGGTGTAAATTATTTAAATAAATCAGTCGATAAATGTGAGAAAACGCCCAATAAAGACTGAACATGGACTAAGTTCCATGAACGCTCAATAAAAAGGTCATCTGGAGGAGCCCTGCTTGTATAGATGGAGATGGCCCTCCAACTGCTCTTGGTTTACAACTTCCAACATCCCTGGCTGTTGGCCATAGTGTCTGGGGTTCGTGGGAGGTGGAGTCTGCAAGGTGAAAGGTTCTCCATTTCTCATATAGGAAGTAAACAAAATAAAATAAAATTTAGGAAACATTAAGTGAGGTGGGGGAGGGGTCTTTCTTATTTTTTGTTTGTGCACAAAACAATGTATTAAGATTTGTCAGCTGTCACTTCTACCCTCAAAAAAGTGGCTGCCTTTGGCATTATCTTTAACTTTCCAGCATGCACACTGTCTGAGCCTCAAAAGCTGAGGTTGAGAAATAATGGCTCTGCTTCTTCCTTTTATGAGCTCTGATTTTACTGGTGCCAACACACATCTGGACCAAAAGTGCACCTGGATAAAATAGGCATGGGACCAGGAATGTTAGCAGAAGTCAACAGATTCACAACAGATGAGCGAGTTGCTTTCATATGCTAGAGAGGATGCTCCATTTTTCTCAGTCTCTCTCTCTCACATTAGTCCAGAGTACCTGCTCTTCAGTCTACTGGGATAACATTTACAGAAACAATAGTGCTTGTGATAAGACTTTTACTGACTTTTCCAACAATGATATCCCAGTATGCTGCAAGACTGGAAGAAGATATGACCAAACGTGCCTGGTTTTCTTAAAGTTAAAATGGGAGAACTGTTCATGAAACGTCATTGTGGTGTGTACGAGTGGTACCATCGTCACGTAGGGGAGCTATTTGTGCAGTGATATTGCAAGCACTGGGTGATAGGTACCTGCAATGCTTTTGCACTAACCTTCCAATAACACTTGAGAGAGCTTCCAATGCAATTAAAATACAGGTACTGTATAGTGTGGTAGTTCAACAGTGTGTATGTGTGCTGAATGTAGATTTCTACCATTGTAAAGGTCTGACCTGATTCTCAGTTATGTCCTTACACTTTTGAACTCAGCCTGACTCTGAATGTCCAATCTCCCCACCTCCAGCCTACCTTCCTGATGCAAAAGCTACCAGCCATGATGACTATGCTCTGCCTCCACAGCTGGAGTCAGCAAAGCTTCTGAATATAGCAGTTGCTGGAAATCACAGCAGTGAGTGCCCTTGTGTTCAAATCCTGCTTGCAGGTTTCCCACTATTGTGAGAACAGGATTCTGGACTACCGTGTTTCTCATATTTTAAGACATGTCTTATATTTTTTTTTTACTCAAGAAAATAAGCCTATGGCCTATGGCTTATTTTCGGGGGTGTCTTATTTTTTGCCGAGCCCCAACTGAGTGGGAGCTGGCAAAGGCAGCAGCCCGCCGCCGGCTTGGAGCTCGAGCCGGCAAAGGCAGCAGCGGCGCTTTGCCGAGCTCCACCGAATCGGGTGAGAATTGCGTTTGTACCCCTGCCTTGCAGCCTCCGACCCTTCACCCAGGGCGTTCACACGTGCATCCCCACCCTCGACCTGCGTCCTCGTCTACCGGTACCTGAAAGCTGCGCACGCGGCATTCCAGCACAAAGCCGCTAGCCAGCGTCGGAAGAGGAGAAGGAGGTGCCGCCGAGAAACCCAGAAAGGGGAGGCGCAGCGGGAAGGAGGAGGAGACCGGCGGGGAGGGATCCGGAAAGTTGCGAGCGACTTCCTGCTCCCCCCCCCAACGGAGCGAAAACTAGCAAAGGCAGCAGCCCGCCGCCGGCTTGGAGCTCGGCAAAGCGCGCACTGCTGCCCTTGCTGGGTCCCGCTGGGTCGGGACTTGGCGCGGCGTGCCCTGCCATACCGTACCAGCATGTCTTATTTTCGGGGTATGCCTTATATTTTGCCAGGTCTTGAAAATCCTGCCATGCCTTA
Organism: Zootoca vivipara; assembly: GCF_963506605.1. Lineage (NCBI taxonomy): Eukaryota > Metazoa > Chordata > Lepidosauria > Squamata > Lacertidae > Zootoca > Zootoca vivipara. The sequence continues at coordinate 7,251,494 of NC_083294.1, read as the reverse complement.
TTTTTTAGGGATGCCTTAAAATATGAGAAACACGGTAGATAGACTATTGGCCTGATCTAGCAGGCTCTTATTATATAACTACAGTGGTGCCTCGCAAGAGGAAAGTAATTTGTTCCGCAAGTTGCTTCGTCTAGCGAGATTTTTGTCTTGCGAAGCGCGGTTTGCTGATGCAAACAAAAAACAAAAAACTTCGTCTTGCGAAGCGTGGCCATAGAAAACTTTGTCTTGCGAAGCGCCGAAAACATTGCAAAACACTTTCGTCTTGCGAGTTTTTCGTTGCGCGAGGCATTCATCTTGCGAGGTACCATTGTAGGCTGTTAAGGGGGAAAGAGGGTAAGACGTTATGGATATGGATAGGGCTCACTCCCACCCAGAAGAATGCACACATCCAGGCAGGTTTGGGATAGGAATGAGCAGATCTGTCAATTTTGGTTTTCCATCTTTGCATTCATTAGTCCTCTACAGTTACACATCAGTCTGTGAATACTTTAAAACAAAAAGTCTTCATGAAAATTCATCGGCATTTTAGTGCAAATTTCTCCTAATCACACATTTTTTTGTGTGTGTGGCATTTTGCCTTGTTTAGAGTTTTTTCCCCAAGCAGTTTCTCCTAATGCAATGCATTTGTGTGTGCTCTTTTCAGTAAGAAATGCATTTTATGTACACTTTTCACACCCGTTCTTAGGCTAGAGAACTGCACCGAAAATGTGGAGTTGGAATGAATGGTTGCATTTTGTTTCTCGTATCATTTCAGGAAAGTGCCAGTTAGATAGATCTACCTTTAAATGCAAAATTAACCAAATCTCTCCCTCATCCCTAGTCCAGGAGGGCTTCCTGCTTTATACAACCTCTTTTCTTTCTCTTCCAGTTAATTCATTGATTTGTTTAATCCCCTTCCCCTGAGATGGCTTTGTGTGTGTGTGTGTGTGTGTGTGTGTGTGTGCGCGCGCGCGCTCTGGAATGGTGGAGCAGGACTAACAGAAGTGGGGAATCTATCAACCTTCACCCACTTGGGCTTTTTCATAATTCCTGCCAAATGCTTAAACACCATCTAACACAGTGGTTTTCAACCAGTGGTTTTCAACCAGGGTTCCCTGGGGTGCCTTGAAGGATGGTCAGGGGTGCCACAAGCAATACTGGCCTCTATCCTTCTTTATTTCTTTCCTTCTCTCCTGCCTCTGATGCCTTCTTGCATTTCTGCCTCCCAAAGGCATGCATAGCTGTTTGTTACAGCAGCCCTGGCTACAGGTTTTGCAGGCGAATGGTGCCTCTGGGGCTGGTCAGGGGGCACTGGTTGCCATGAGCTGAGGCAGCTGGCATAAGCAAGCCAGTCCACCAGCCCTTGCTGTTAGGAATGGACAGACAAGTGGGAGGCCAGGCAGGCAGGCACTGTGCTGACCTTTTTTGTGCTTGCTGTGTTGCAAGGCCCACCTGGAAGCTGAGTGCCCAGTGCTGAATGGAAGCCTTTCCACCATGCAGATCCGGCAGTGCCCACTGATACTACTGCTGCCTCCCAAGGTAAGGTGCAGGCCTCACCTTCAGCCAGTCTCTGTTGGGCCACTAAGGCTGGGGCATTCTCTCCCCAGGCCCTTGTGGGGCAGTGTGAGGAGGCACCTCTCTTTGGGGTGGGAGGGGGCAGCTCAGAGATCAGGGGCGGCGGCAGCAGCTGCCCAGAGGACTCCTGAGGAGAGGAGGTTGGGAGAACACTCCACAAGGGAGAGTGTTCGAGAAAATGGTGAGAGGCTGCCAGCTCTGCAAGCAAGAGGTGACATAACTGGGCTCCTGAGCCCCACAGGGGTGCCACAGAAAGAATATAGACGGTCAAGGGAGCAGTGGACTCCTCTGATCTAAGAGATTTCCCTATTGTTTGACAGGGATGTGTGGAAAACCCACATTACATTTTAATCGCTTATAGACATAGCTGTCAAGTCTCCCGTTTTTCACAGGAAACCCCCGGATTTAAATCTGTTTCCCACTGGTCTCCCAAATTGAAAAATATACTGTAAATCCCCCAGATTTGCAGCTCCTGTCGGTGCCGGCGGTCATGTCCTGGCTCCCGGCTGGCTGCTCACTCACTTGGCTTCGGAAATCGCCTCTGCACATGCCTGAGCATGCACAGAAACGATTTCTGGTGCCCAGACATGTGGACACGGGCAGCCCACCACTTGAAGTCGCTTCTGCATACCTCTAGACGTGTGCAAAGGCGATTTCTGGTGCCGCTCTGCCCATGTCTGAGCACTGGAAATCGGGCAGAGCCGGCACCGGAAGTCACTTCTGTGCATGCGCAGAAGCGACTTCTGGTGCCGCGCCGCCACTGATCCCTTATTTTCCCTTATTTTCCTATCTGGAAGTTGACGCCTATGCTTATAGAACCCTGTTTAAAGCTGAAAAACTAATAGCCTAAACAAAAGTCATGACCCTGCATCCAACAGTGATCTGGACACAGAGGTTGCGGGGGCAGCAGATGGGGAATTGGGTCTAGGTCAGAACTTAGAGCTGCTTTCAAAAGATAGGGAAACCATTGCACTTGAGCTGGTTGAACAATACATCCCAGAACACCAGTCTACAAGACCATAGTCTGGGTCATTTGGTTCCTGAGTCTGAGGAACCAAATGCCTCCCACTGTACATTGACAGTCCAGAGGGTTGGCCCTCCAAGGCTCTGTTCTCACAAGTGGGTGGAGCAAAATCAGCCTCAATCTGCCCCCAGCTTTGGTCAGAACAAGTTAGTCACTCAGAGCTGGCCATGTATAATGTCTCGCTCCCAGCTTTTGCTGTGAGTTCCAGCATCAGACCAGAACATGACAACAAAATTAAGCCAACCAACTAAGACTCAAAATGTGCAGAACAGAAAACAAACCTGTCACAGTGGCCGGAGTGGACTACTTCAGAGTAACGACGCTACGCAGCTCTGCATTTTATTCTTTTATTGGTGCTGCGTATTTACAGTGCTCAAGTCATTGCTATTTACACGGAGCGATGTTGTCAGTCGGTTTCAGAACCTCCTAATGGCTTTTGGCGCGTCTTTCTCCAACACAAAAGCTTTGGCAGACCCATCCTCTTGCCCCTCCTCTTCCTGCGTAATTCTGGAGTTGGGGGGATGGGTCTTCCCCCCTTACTTGCCCCTTCCTGTCCCACCTGGGACCCTGGCTCCTCTACCTTGCCTGAGCCTCGGACACGACTTCCTGCTTCCCCACTGGAATCGGAACTCTCCCTGCTTTCCCCTTTGCTCGGGGACGGGCTTGAACTCAGGAGGGGAGGGACTTCGCGATATCCCCTGTCCCTCACATCCACCCCCCTCCCAAGCTCTCCTTCACCCCTCCCCATGCCCCCTCCATGTGTCGGTGACGACTGGAAGCCTAAAAACTCGGTGCTCTCCGAGCCCGTTGGTGTGAACACCTCCCCCCAGTCCTGCGAGCCCCCCCCTTCCGCCTGGGAGGACGGGAATCCCAAACAGTCCGTGGCGTCAGAGCTGGTGGGGGTAAAAATGTTTTGCCAATCTGCTCCTTCCTCTGACTGGGTGGATCTTGGCGACACCCATACCTCATCCTCTGGTTCCTCAAACTCCGCTTCCCAGCGCCATGGGGAGCTGCTCTCCCGTGCCTCCTCCTCCTCCCCCTCCCTTTCCCTGTGCCAGGGCTTGGGTCTGTGGGGAAAGAGGGCGTGAAATTCTTCCACCAAGAATTCCTCCTGTATCTGAGTGGCGGGGACCCATTCATTCTGGGACGGTGGAGCATCCTCCCATGCCATGAGGTACTCCAGGCCCCCCACCCCCCACCTTGAATCCAGGATGGCCGTGGCCTCATTGAGTTGCTCCCTGCCTTCCCTCTCCCCCCCTCCCTCGGGGGTTTGTTCGCTGTCTCGGAGCCTGCTGCTTTCCCTGTACGGCGACAGCAGCGATCTATGAAACACTGGATGCACCCTCATGTCCTCTGGCAGTGCCAGCCTGTATGCCACCGGGTTGACCTGTTGCGTGACCGTGAAGGGGCCCAGCCATTTGGGTGCCAGCTTTTTGCACCTCCCCCTGGTGGGAAGGCCCTCCGAGGACAACCACACCTTGTCCCCCACCCTGATGACCTCCCCTTGTCGCCTGTGGCGATCTGCCCCCTTTTTGTACGCTTCCTTGGCCCTCTCCAAGTGTTCTCTGAGCTGCTGGTGCACCGTCTCCAGTTCCTCTGCCCAATCCTCAGCCTGTGGGCCCTCCTCCTCCTCCTCCCCCTCCCTTTCTGGGAAAGATCTGAGGTCGCGCCCGTAATTGGCCTTAAAGGGCGACACCCCTGTGGAGACGTGCACTGCATTGTTGTAGGCAAATTCTGCTAGTGGCAGGCGATCCACCCAGTCCGTTTGCCGCTGGCTGACGTAGCATCTCAGGTACTGCTGCAGAATGGCGTTGACCCTCTCCGCTTGTCCGTTGGTCTGCGGGTGTCTAGCCGTCGACAAGCTGACCTCCACCTGCAGGAGGTTCATGAGCCGCCGCCAGAACCTGGAAACAAATTGGCGGCCACGATCCGAAATAACCCTTAAAGGTAATCCATGCAGTCTGAAAACGTGATCAACAAACAGTTTGGCTGTCTCTTCTGCCGAGACTGCCCTGGCACACGGTATAAAGTGACACATTTTGGACATGAGGTCCACCACCACCAACACTGCAGTCTTACCCCTGGATGAAGGCAGATCTGTGATGAAGTCCATGGACACCACTTCCCACGGCCTGTGTGGTGTGGCTAAGGGCTCCAGCAACCCTGGTGGCGCTGCTCTGACCACCTTCGCCCGCTGGCAGGTGTTACAGCCCCTTACATAGTCTCGAACATCTTCCCTCACCCCTGGCCACCAGAAGTGTCTCATGACTAGGTGAGTGGTCTTGTCCCTTCCAAAATGCCCCGCTGTTGGGTTGTCGTGCATCTGCTTGAGGACCGTCCGTTGAAGCTGGTTGGTGGGTAGGTACAGCGCACCCTTGTAGAAAAGCAGCCCTCTGCGTTCTGCAAAGTCTTTTGCCTGCTCCCTCCCCCCTCTCAGTTCTCTGAAGATGCGGTTGGCAAATTCATCCGCTGCCGTCAGTGCTGTGAGTTCTGCCTCGCTCACCACTGCTGCTCCGCAGGACCATGCCGACGGGGGGAAAATGTGCCTTGGGGCTGGTGGCGCCTCCTCCTCCATGTACTCTGGCTTGCGGGAGAGGGCATCCGCCCTGACATTCTGCTCTCCCGGGATGTAATGTATGGAGAAGTTGAAGTTCGAGAAGAACTCTGCCCACCGTATCTGCCGCTGGTTGAGCACCCTGGCAGTTCTCCAGAACTCCAGGTTCTTGTGGTCTGTGCACACCTGGATGGGGTGCTTGGCGCCCACCAGGAAGTGTCTCCAGTGCTGGAACGCCGCGTGGATCGCAAGAAGTTCCCGATCAAAAACTGTGTAGTTTCGCTCGGGCTGGGTCAACTTCCTGGAGAAGAAGGCACAGGGTCTCCACTCTCTGTTGGCGTCCAGTTGCAACAAAATGGCGCCCACAGCCTTATCCGAAGCATCTGTCTCAATGCGTAGGGGCGCGTCCTGAACCACGTGGAACAGGTTCTGGTCTGAGGCGAACACCCTCTTGAGGCTTTCGAACGCTGCTTGCGCCTCTGGTGTCCACCTGAACTTCTGCTTGCCTCTCAGGCAGTCAGTGATGGGAGCCGTAACTCGAGAGAAGTTCTTGATGAACTTCCTGTAGAAGTTGGCAAAGCCTAGTAGGCGTTGGGCATCTTTGCGCGTCCTGGGGCTGTGCCAGTCCAGGATGGTCTGCACCTTGTCCTTGTCCATCGCTAGCCCCTTGTCTGACAGCTTGTAGCCCAGGAAGTCCACCTCCTTGGTGTGAAACTTGCACTTCTCCAGCTTCACATACAGGTGGTTCTCCTTCAGGCGCTGTAACACCTCCCTGACGTCCTTCACGTGCTGCACTGGGTCGTTGGAGTAAATAAGGATGTCATCCAGAAAGACCAAGCATTTCCTGAAGAGTAGGGACCCCAGGACGTGGTGCATGAAGGCCTGGAAGCATGCTGAGCCCCCTTGCAACCCGAAGGGCATCACCAGATATTCAAAAGAGCCCAGAGGCGTGAACATCGTGGTTTTCCACTCATCGCCCTCCCGGATCCTGATCAAGTTGTACGCCCCCCTCAGGTCTAGCTTGGTGAAAATCTTGCCCCTGCGTGCCGCTGTCAGGAGATCATCCACTCTGGGCATGGGGAAAGCCACTGGCTCTGTCACCGAATTCAGCCGTCTAAAATCCACCACAAGACGGCGCTGTTGCGTGTCCTTCTTGTCCACCCAGAAGACCGGGCTGCCCCCTGCTGCCTTGCTTTCTCTGATGAACCCCCGCTTGAGGTTCTTGTCGATGAAAGCGCGCAGATCCTCCAGTTCCTGGTCTGACATGGCGTACAGCTTGGCTGGGGGTATAGTTGCCCCTGGCACCAGGTTGATCTGGCAGTCAAAAGGCCTGTGTGGGGGCAGGTGGTCGGACTCCGCTTCGCTGAAGACCTCCTGCAGGTCCCAGTATGGTTTGGGTATCGCCTCACCCCCTTTGACGTGCATGGTGGCCACCGTGGCTATCGGAGGCCCCTCCCCTGGTTGGTGCTGCATGCAATGTTCCAGGCAAAAGTCCGATCCAAAAGTGATGCATCTCTGATGCCAACTTATGGAGGGGTCGTGGCGCGCCAACCAGCTCATGCCCAAAACGATTGGGGGGTCTGAGATGGTGGTGACGTTGAATGCCAGTGTCTCTGAGTGCCTTCCAACCGTCATTCTCATGGGGGGGGTTTGATGAGTGATGGCCCCTCCCAGTAGCTCTCTGCCGTCAATGGTTGCCACGTGCAGAGGAAAATCCAGCTGCAGAAGCTGGATCTGGTGCTCTTCTGCAAAGTTCCTCGAGAAGAAGTTCGCTGACGCCCCACTGTCAATTAAGGCGAGGACTGTCAGGGGATAGCCATTTGGGAGCGTGAGCGTCACTTCTAGAACCACTCCTGCTCTGGGAGGGGTGGGCTGGCTCTGCTCCTCTCTGTGCGGGTGGGTGGGCTGGGGCTGTTGTCTGCTGACTGTGCCTGGCTGCCGCCCCTTGTCTCCTGCAGCCAGGCTTTCCCGTTTCCCTGCTGTGGTGCTGCGTCAGTGGGGGAGGGCACAACCGTTCCCGCCTTTCCTTGCCACTCCCTGCGATGTGGGCAGTCTCTGACGAGATGCTGGGGGGAGTTGCAGAGAAAGCAATTCCCACCCCTTCCCTCCTTTCGCCTTGGCGCCGCTGGGGTTTGAAAAGCCCGCGCGCGCGCGCTATCAATCTGCATGGGTTCCTGGTCCTGACTGGCCCCAGGCGTGGCTTGAAAGGGTTGTTGAGGGAGTGGCTTCTCTTGCGACCGTGGGAACCAAGCCCGCTTTGCGCGCGTTGCTTGCTTGTCGCTCCACCTGGATTCCTGCCTCACCCCCACCGCCAGAGCCGCTTTGCTCAGTTGATCCATATTACTGGGCTTTGGACCTCTCGAGAGCTCATCCTTCACCTCCTCATGCAACCCCAAGTAGAACGCCGCTTGCATTGGGGCCGACTGCAGATCCCACCCCAATCTGTGCACCAGCATGGTGAATTTCGCCCAATACGCGCGAACTGTCATATTTCCTTGGCGTAAATTATGAAGTTCCTCCTTAGTCTGGTCCATATGACTATCTGACGAATACATCGTTTTCAAACCTTCTAGAAATAGTTTGACATTCTTCATGCAAGGATTCCTTGTTGCAATTAACGGTCTTAGCCACTCCCTGGCCGCCCCTGTAAGGTGCTCCACAATAAACGCTACTCTGTGCTCATCATCAGGGAACTCATCGTGGTGCAGCTCAAGAGCATACACAATCTCAGTCTCAAAGCCCTGAAACTCCTTCGGGTCTCCATTGAACTTGCTTACTAGGGTCCCGGCTCTCCTTCCTGGCAGCACTTGGACTTGGGGTGCCCCTCCCGCCTTGTTTTTCTCTGCATCCAGCTTGTTTTGGAGGTCTACCGCCACCGCCCTTAAATGCTGCTCTTTTTCCTGAAGCTCTCTCACCTGTTCCGCAAGTTGTAGCCGGTCGTCCTGGACCTTCTTAGTCTCCTCTTTAGCTGCCTTCAATTCTCCCTGCGCCTGCAGCGACAGCTGTTGCAGTTCTAGCTGGGCTTGCTCAGCGATCTGCCGCCACTTCTCCGCCTCTGACACGCTCATCCCGGCAACTCCAAAGTAGCCCAAAAATGATTAGGAGGTTGCTGTCACAGTGGCCGGAGTGGACTACTTCAGAGTAACGACGCTACGCAGCTCTGCATTTTATTCTTTTATTGGTGCTGCGTATTTACAGTGCTCAAGTCATTGCTATTTACACGGAGCGATGTTGTCAGTCGGTTTCAGAACCTCCTAATGGCTTTTGGCGCGTCTTTCTCCAACACAAAAGCTTTGGCAGACCCATCCTCTTGCCCCTCCTCTTCCTGCGTAATTCTGGAGTTGGGGGGATGGGTCTTCCCCCCTTACTTGCCCCTTCCTGTCCCACCTGGGACCCTGGCTCCTCTACCTTGCCTGAGCCTCGGACACGACTTCCTGCTTCCCCACTGGAATCGGAACTCTCCCTGCTTTCCCCTTTGCTCGGGGACGGGCTTGAACTCAGGAGGGGAGGGACTTCGCGATATCCCCTGTCCCTCACAAAACCCAAGACATTTTAACTGCCTAAAGTGAAGGGAATGATGCCCCCTCGCTGTTTAATGTACACAAGCTGACCACACTAGCAGATTAATCTTAGGCCACACCTGCACTGTACTTTTAAAGGACTAATTAACAGTCATGAAGCATCCTGGAAACTATGGTTTGTTAAGAGTGCTGAGAAGGGATTAGAGACCTCACAGCCACATTTCCCTGAGTTCCTTAGAAAAAGGGATTGATTGTTAAACCACTCCGGAAATTCTAGGCCTGTGACGGGAATAGGGGTCTCCTAGCAGCACTGTTAGAAACTATACTTCCCTCGATTCTTTGAGAAAAGTAATGACTGTTTCAAATGCCATCATGGTGCTTTAAATATATGCTACAGATGAGACCTTACTTCAACTCTGGGATTGGGAAAGTTTTCTCCAACACAAATGACGGGAGCAAGCTAGCTTGGGGTGGGGGCGCAGGGTCAAAGTTTTATCCTCCAATACCTTGCTACCACTCCTTGTCCCTCAATATCCACCATGTAAGCACCTGCCTCATTTTGCCTAACACTAGGAATTGGCACTGAACACACACACACAGTGCGCCACTGAAATAAGTTGCAGGCCCAGGTGATCTGGCTGATTAGTCTCCTTATTTTGACAGAATAACAGAAGTAGAGCCTATGCCTGCACTACCCGGGGCGAGCATGCAAGGTGCACCCCCAAGGCAGCAGGATGCCCTCCTGCATGACACAGTCCAGGGCAGGAGAGGGGTGGGCAAGCTGCCACCCACTCTCCTCCTGCTCTCTGCTGCCAGGTCAGGCCTGACCTGGGGGCAGAGCTGTGGCCAGGCATAAGCGCCACAGCCAAGGTGCAACTCCTTCTTGTGTGGAACCAGGCTCCAGTGAAGAGGACTGCTGTGAGGGCACCTGTTGGCTCCCCCCTCACAAAATTGTGCCAAGGGCATGGACCCCATGGACACCCCCCCCCACACACACACAATGCTACTGCAGAATAATTCAGCCTCTAAACTGGGTCTGAAATGGACCGATTCTCCTAAACTAGGGATGGAGAACTGTGACCCTCCAGCTATTGTTGGACTTGAAACCCCAGCAGCTCCAGGCAGCATAGTCAATGGTTTAGGATGGTGGGAGTCCCAACAGCCCCTAGAGGTTCTCCATTTCTGCTTTAGGTACATGATATCCTAATGATCTTGACTACTTCCTCCTGGCAAGAAGAACCAGTATTTATTTTAGTATCTGTAACAAAAAGCACCAGGGCTTGCAGATCAGATCATTATCAACAGCAGTTAGGAAGGGAGAAGTTAACTTTGCATTGAACACAAATGGAAGGAAGGAACACCGTGGCTCTCTCATTTTCCTATAGCATACTGATGGTTTTCTGAAGTTTTCCATTTCATCTAGTAGTGACCAGGAGTGAGGAAGGCAAACCCATTCTCTCCCACCCCACCCCACCCCGCCAAAAGGCCTGTTAAGTTAAATAATTCATTTCCTTCTCATTCTGCAATCTCCCCAACTCTGGTTGATGTTAGAGCTGAGCAACAAAGAACTGTCTTTTAATGGAGGGAAGTGACTGCCCATTATTCGTGCTCTTTTAACAGAAGGTATTTTGGCTGATCATGTTCCCACCAGATGGCCATCACTGCTGTTCCTGGAAGTGATACAATTGTGCTGATGAAAGTAAAGGGAGTCTTATCTTCCACAGGTACAGAAAAAAAGGCATCTGTGCTAGTGTTTCAAGGCCCGATTGGCTGGTGGCTGTGTCATTATGTCACTGTACAAATTACCGATACCATTCTGTGTCATATAGCTGCCAAGTTTTCCCTTTTCTTGCGAGGAAGCCTATTCAGCATAAGGGGATTTCCCTTAAAAAAAAGGGAGAACTTGGCAGCTATGCTGTGTCATCACCTAGTGCTGTTGAAATATGACAGAAGGGCATGTGTGCTGTCTGGGAATGCAAGAATCTGGAGGTCAGTGCTCATTTTGCACAAGGCTATCCTAGCACTGCCGATATTTGTTAGACTTTCTGTGGACATTTGCAGACTGAAAAAGACTGAGCAAATTCTGTAATAGTGTGGCACTTGCTTTCTGAAAATATATATCTAACAATCCTTTAAGAAACACATCACATATTGATCCTTGGCCCAGAGGTGCCCATTTGTCCCAAGCTTTACATCAAGGATCGGGAACCTCTTTGGCCTCTCTGGCCCTGCTTTGCACCCAGAGAGTGTTTTTGCCTTGCTGGGACACGTCCTTGAACTCTCCTAATGCCTCTTGCATGCCTGGATGGAGGAGGATAGAGAGGGGTAGGTGAGTGTGGGCAAACTAGTCACTCACAAAGGTAACATTTACAGTCATTGCTCTGCCCACTTTTATCACTGGTCTTTACACACACACACACACACACACACACACACACACAAACACACACACACAGAGAGGGGGGGCATGTGGCCTCTCAATAGTTGTTCTAGTGTACATAGGGAAACATTGTATTAGATACTCTACGTACTTTTGGCTCTGGCCCTACCCACCACTGACACAGGCCCTGGGAAGGTTGCTCAGAAGGAATGTGGCCTTCAGGCTGCAAAGAGTTCCACACTGCTGCTTTTGTTGCTACCTTAATAGCTCCCATTCCAGTGATACAGTAATTCTCAGGCACCCATCCAGCCACATTTTAACTCTGCTTTAAAACTTCTCTATAAAATGGTTTTCTTGAGAAGAAGTGCAACCTAAAATGGGCCCCAAAATGCTTATCTACCTCCTGCTGCTAATCTTGGATGTTCATATGCAGTTCTCAGCTAAAGTAATATATGTTATAAGGAAATTTAACAATGTATTTTGTGAGAAGACATGCTTGTTGTTGTTTAGTCATTTAGTCATGTCCGACTCTTCATAACCCCATGGACCAGAGCACACCAGGCACTCCTGTCTTGCACTGCCTCCCGCAGTTTGGTCAAACTCATGTTCGTAGCTTCGAGAACACTGTCCAACCATCTCGTCCTCTGTCGTCCCCTTCTCCTAGTGCCCTCCATCTTTCCCAACATCAGGGTCTTTTCCAAGGATTATTCTCTTCTCATGAGGTGACCAAACTATTGGAGCCTCAGCTTCAGGATCTGTCCTTCCAGTGAGCACTCAGGGCTGATTTCCTTAAGAATGAATAGGTTTGATCTTCCTGCAGTCCATGGGACTCTCAAGAGTCTCCTCCAGCACCATAATTCAAAAGCATCAATTCTTTGGCGATCAGCCTTCTTTATGGTCCAGCTCTCACTTCCATACATCACTACTGGAAAAACCATAGCTTTAACTATACGGACCTTTGTAGGCAAGGTGATGTCTCTGCTTTTTAAGATGCTGTCTAGGTTTGTCATTGCTTTTCTCCCAAGAAGCAGGCGTCTTTTAATTTCGTGACTGCTGTCACCATCTGCAGTGATCAAGGAGCCCAAGAAAGTAAAATCTCTCACTGCCTCCATTTCTTCCCCTTCTATTTGCCAGGAGGTGATGGGACCAGTGGCCATGATCCTGGTTTTTTTGATGTTGAGCTTCAGACTATATTTTGCACTCTCCTCTTTCACCCTCATTAAAAGGTTCTTTAATTCCTCCTCACTTTCTGCAATCAAGACATGCTTAGGGATCTGCATTTTTAAAGGAAAATATGTTTTTAAAATATTTATAAATATGCATTTGCATTCATTCTTGAAAAGGTTTAACAAACAAATGAGTAAAAGGGACAGAAAGGACTTATGTGTGAAGAAACGTGCAAGGGCTATTGACCAGTAATAAATATCTACCCATCCCTTATACCATCACATAAACTGTATGATCCATAGTTGGCTGGGATGGCTCAAGGAGATATGAACAGGGGTTAGGCCACGGACATAGGATGATCAAAACCTTTACAATTTGATCAAAGCAGCTTATGGACAATAAAACAGACTCATCAAATGCGAAGGGACCTCAAGGGGAATCTAGTCCAGCCCCCTGCAATGCAGGAATCTCAGCTAAAGCATCCATGACAGATGGCCATCCATCCTCTGCTTAACAGCATCCAAGGAAGAAGGTTAACTAGAAACAAGTCCATTTATCCTATGAGTTTGTCTTGGAACTGGAAATGTCCCAGACCCACTGTTAAACACATCCAAGGTCCATAGCTGCCAAGTTTTCCCTTTTCTCGCGAGGAAGCCTATTCAGCATAAGGGAAAATCCCTTTTAAAAAGGGATAACTTGGCAGCTATGCCAAGGTCTTTTGCTGATTTACACAAGCTGCTGTTCATTTTATTCTTAGTGATTTTACATAAGCCACCTTGAGCACTGCAAAATAGAAAGGGGGATGACAAAATTTTAAAGAAATAAATTCATGTAAAACAGAAATTTAAGTGCAGGTATAACATGTAATAATTCAAATGGGCAGATTTTAAATCTCCATGAAATCTGGCTGATTGGGATTTGAAAAACAGAATTTGAAATGGAATAAATAACAATGCCATGAAACTTTTGTTTGTTCTTAAGTTCCTTAATTGGTACAGTGAATTTATCCTCTGGTACTTTCCAATGCCCGCTTCTCCAAACCAGATGATCTGGCCAAGACAACTCTGAACTCTGGAGAAGATTGAGCAAAATAATATGTTTCCCAGAGAATATGTCAAAGTCGAGACGCCACCATAGAAGCTGGTTGGACCCTTTCCAGATTCTTTATTCTACCATTTCAGCCTCTAATCAGAACCAGTCAAGGAGAACCTGGCTTCACAGTTCTGCCTCAAATCCCTGGCTTGTGCAAAAATAAAATCCCTTCCTCCTCCCGCTCCCCCCCCTCCAAAAAAAAGGAGCAAGCAATTTATTCAGAAGAAAGCAAGCTTTTGGCAGAGAAAATAAACTTCTCCCAGTGAATCAAAGGGATTTTCATCAGATCCCATAGGGTGCATTCACACAAAGCCCTCACGCCATCTCTGAAAGAGGAGACATTACACACACTCCACAAGAAAGCCACAAGCCTCAGGGCTCCTATATCTCTTCATCTAATTATCATCCTTTCGTCCAGGCTGCGGTGTGTGTTTGAGTGTGTATGTGCAAAGCCAAGCTCCATAAAAGTAGGATTGTCTTGTCTTGAAGGTTCTATTTGGCCATTTTGTTTGCCCTTGGAGTTTGAATAGTGTGCACTCTGGCTCCACTGGTCAGGGAACCCCAAGAATCACTGGGAACATAGGAAAGCATCTTAGGAAAGGGCTGTGGCTCAGTTGCACAGCATCTGCTTCCATGCAGAAGGTCCAGCTTTCATTGTTAATCATCTCAATGTACGGCTGGGAGAGAGTCCCTGCCTTGTAACCCTGGAGAGGCACTACCAATCAGTGCAGATGATACTGAGCTACATGGACCACAGGTATAAGGCAGCTTCCTTTGTTCCATATTGAGTCAGACTATTGGTCACTAGCAGTAGCTTTCCAAGGTTTCAGGCCGGAGGCATTGCCAGATCTACTTGAGCACGATGGCTAGGTTGCTTGTGGTGGTAAACTGAGCTTCACACTCCAACAAGAGAATATCAGATAGTTCCTGCTGTGAAAGGACTGGTGGCCTTTAAGTAGGTAGAACTAGTTCAAAAGATGGACCAATGTGTCTAACTCAGCAGAAGGTAGCTCTTTATAACCATAGAATCCCCCTTGCCGTCTGCACAAACGTTGGAATATAATTTATTTTCATAAGAAAACATCAGCTAGTGATAGTTTCCTTTCACTCTGGGTTTCGAATGCTCATAAATTTGTTTTAAAATGTTCATGTTACTGAATGGCTTTGGGACTCTGCTTGCTGAAAAGAATAGTGATGTAATTGGGGATGTTTTATTACTTTGCCTGAGCAGTGCAAACACACACACACCCCACTTGCCTTGGAGTTGCATCCTGCATTGCAGTTCCTGCCCTGGACAAGTTGGATTAGAGAACCTTCAAGGTCCCTATGACTGTTTGACAGATGGCTCAGCCACGCTTCTATATGGTCTGCGACTTTTAGGCATGGGTCCCTCTTTACTGGTAAATCAAAGCAAACATCAGTTGGGTTTTCTGCAGATTCAGTAGTAAACAGTGGGTTTTTCTGGGGAAAGCAGTGGGACAAAAGAAAAATCTCTCAAACCCATGTCTAGAAGTCACAGACCAAATGGAAAAAATTGCAGGGTAAGTGTGGATGACCCCAGAGGGCACAGCACAGCACCAAACACCTTTATTACAGACACCTCCCCCACTCCACACAAACACACTTCTATGCATGCTTTCTTTTAATTAACATGCACAAATTAATAGCTACTAGTCTCACCCACGCGGGTGGTGCTGTGGGTTAAACCACACAGCCTAGGGCTTGCCGATCAGAAGGTCGGCAGTTCGAATCCCCGCGACGGGGTGAGCTCCCATTGCTTGGTCCCAGCTCCTGCCAACCTAGCAGTTCGAAAGCATGCCAAAAAGTGCAAGTAGATCTTCCTGCAGCGGGAAGATAAACAGCATTTCTGTGTGCTGCTCTGGTTCGCCAAAAGTGACTTAGTCATGCTGGCCACATGACCTGGAAGCTGTATGATGGCTCCCTAGGCCAATAACGCAAGATGAACGCCGCAACTCCAGAGTCGATCACGACTGGACCTAATGGTCAGGGGTCCCTTTACCCTTTACCTTTACCTAGTCTCACTACAGGGACACGGGTGGCACTGTGGTCTAAACCACTGAGCCTAGGGCTTGCCGATCAGAAGGTCGGCGGTTTGAATCCCCACGACAGGGTGAGCTCCCGTTGCTCGGCCCCGGCTCCTGCCAACCTAGCAGTTCGAAAGCACACCCCCAAGTGCAAGTGGATTAATAAGTACCTCTCTGGCGGGAAGGTAAACGGCGTTTCTGTGCCCTGCTGTGGTTTCTGCAGAAGCAGCTTAGTCATGCTGGCCACATGACCTGCAAAAAACTGTCTGCGGACAAACATTGGCTCCCTCAGCCAGTAAAGCAAGATGTGTGCCACAACCCCAGAGTCGTCCGTGACTGGACTTAACGGTCAAGGGTTCCTCGACCTTTTTATTTTTTAGTCTCACTACACTGTAAAGAGCATTAAGTATGCCAGATATCTCTCACAGATGGTTATTTCACAGGCACACAGAATATAACCATCTGGTAAGTGTGCAATGGGTCTCTTAAAATACATAATAATAGACATGCTAAGACTGCCATGCCACAATTGTGTAGGCATACCAAGAAAGTGTCAGTAGAATGTTCACTTGGCCATAACTCACTTGGCTCTGTGGCCAAGATTAGCAGCAGGGTAGGATTGGTGTGATTCCTTGTGTTGTCAGTTCAGGAGCAGAACAAGGGGTGGAAGCCAATTGCCTTGCTATGTGTGAGGAAACCATTATAGCCGGGGTGGCCAACTCCCAAGAGACTGTGATCTACTCATAGAATTAAAAACTGGCAGTGACCTACCCCCTTCTTTGGGGTTCAGGTCAAAGTTGTTGAGCTTTTTTTTTTAGGAAGGAAAGCCCCATTTGGGGAGGGGGGGTGGTTCAGGGGAAAGTTGTGGAGCTTTCTTTAGGGAGGAGGAGGAGTTCAAGTCTAAGCTGTTGCCCATTTTTAGGGAGAAAGGGGAACAGACACTCACCAACAGATCGCTGGGGAAACAAACAGCCTCACTGAGTAAGCTCCGCTTCCGTTCTGCAGATCATGCAACAATGGAGGGCGGGGCGAGGGGGCAGGGCTGGATTCTATTTTACCAACACTATGGAAAGGGACCCAGCGATCCACTGCGATCAACCAAAACATCCCTGGATCTACCAGTAGATTGCAATCGACCTATTGGATATCCCTGATTTATAGCATAGCATGGGCAGCAGGAGGAAATGGCTTTTGGGACAGTTCCATAGAATTCTGAGATTTTGTGGGAACTTAGAGGTTCCTTTTTTATATAATTTTATTTATGCATTTTAAAAACATATATACATCATAGAATGTTCATCATTACCTCTCATGCTCAGACTTCCCAGTCCATCTCTCCATTACATTCTAGGTAATCTTTTGTCGGCTGCATATTCTATTATTCCACCCATTTTCATCTCAAATATTCCTTTATATAATGTTTGCTGCTCATATGTTCATTTCTACTTGTAGGTTAAGTTGACTATTACTGTATGCCATTTTCAGCAGTTTGCTGGGTGTCAAGTACCACCAGTACATATTTTGTAAATTTTCCTTAATAAGGTAGCAGGCAGAGAAATTCAGTCCCCCCCCCACAGTTTATCCCACACTGACATTTCTATATTATAACCTATATCTATAACCCATTTAAGCATTAGTTACAGGTAGGTAGCCGTGTTGGTCTGAGTCGAAGCAAAATAAAAAATTTCTTCAGTAGCACCTTAAAGACCAACTAAGTTTATATTTTGGTATGAGCTGTATATCTGACGAAGTGTGCATGCACACGAAAGCTCATACCAAAATATAAACTTAGTTGGTCTTTAAGGTGCTACTGAAGGAATTTTTTTATTCTATTTAAGCATTGTCACCTTCACCATTTCCTCTTTAGTCTCCCACTCCTATAACAGTCGATAAATATTAGAAATTAGTTCATCATCCTTTTTTCAAATTCTGAACATGTTCCCCCAAATCCCTTTTATTTATCTCTTTTAAATAACTCATTCACCTGGAAGTACGGAAAGCAATCTATAATCTGATACCTCTTCTCTTTTTTTCAGATAAAACCTTCCCTCTTTAAACTCTATAAAATCATTGTAAGTAGCCCATTGGTTTTCCATATTCAACCTTGGGGTTTTTTTCTCTCAAGTTCTTTATGTCTCTGCCAGACAGCGCATATGCTTCTTCTCAAAGCATGATTTTGAAATCCTTTGTGTACCCTTGCTTTGTCATAATGCAAATAGGCATGCCATCCAAAGCGTAGGTCAAACCATTCTGTATCTAAAATATTGGTATCTCTTAGCTCCATCCATTCTTTCATCCAGCAAATGCATGCTGCCTCATAGTAAAGTCTAAGATCAGGTTGGGCAAATCCCCCTCTCTCTCTTGCATCTGTCAGGTTTTTGCATTTAATACAGGATTTCCCCCCATGAAATGAAATTTATTACATCTTTTCCCCACTGTTTAAAACAGTTTGGGCTATTTATTGTCGGGTGGGATGTGCAAGGGTGAACATCACCTACCATCCCCCCCATCCCTCACACACAGCAGCCCCTCAAGTCAGGCTTGACCCGGCAAGGAGCAGCCACGGCTGGACGTCTTGGACCCTGCAGTCTCTCTCCACTGCAGTGGAGCTTCATGCAGTGCAGCCCAGTTGAGGAGAGGCATGGCAGCTCTCTGCTGCCAACTCTCCACTCCGAGGAAGGTGCCTTAACCAGAGCCAGGTGCTTATGGGAGCCTGTTGGGGTTCGGGGCCTCTAGTCGTGCTCCTCCAGAAAATGTGCCTGGTGGATGGCGGGGTGAGTGGGTCTGGTCAGGTTGGGAGGGCATAATGTGTGTGACATCATGCACTAACCTTTCCTCATAGGAGAGTTACTCCAACACCTTGATCATTTGGTGGCCCATTTCTGAATCTTTTCCAACTCCACAATACCATTTACAGAGTCGAGATGAACAGAACTGCACACTGTATTCAAAGAGTAGCCTCAGCACAGATTTGCATAAATCAGTCATGGACACTCCTTGGCTAAATCAGAATCTATGACTAATAGCTACATACTAGATTAATTTAATATTCCAAGACCTTTTTGGGGTCTTGGTTTCCCTCAGCAAGCCTCTCCTGATTACTTCTTTTGGAGGGAAGTTCACTGTCATGGTGCCGCTGACTTGTAGCTTGTGCCGAATAAAATGTGGGTTGTGGGACCCATATCCTGTTCCATGGAAAACATTAGAAGACATGGAATTATGGTTTATAAGTGAATGCCAACTAGGAAAAAGGGGTTCTGATGCTCTTGGTAACTAACAAATGTCTTGTGCTGTGGCCACTGGCTTAGAATTGCATTCTTTGCTCCTCCTTTCCCAATATAAAATATATAAAAGTATGTAATCCTTTCAGTGAACATAAAAAGGGTCCTGCTGGATCTGTCCAAATGGTCATCTAGAGCAGCATCCTGTTCTCATAGTGGCCAACCTGATTCTCCAATGCAAAGCTTTTTTTCTAAAAGAAAAAGAAAAAGATTAGTTTAATTTGTTGAGTATAATGGCTACTAGGCAGGATGTATATATTTTACCTCCACTGTGGGAGGTAACATGTCTCTAAATGCCAGTTGCTGGGTATCGTAAGTAGGGAGGGAGCTGTAGCACTCAAGTCCTGCTTGCAGGCTCCCTGGGAGCATCTGGTTGGCCACTTTGAGAACAGGATGCTGGTCTAGATGGACACTTCAAGAACATGAATAAAAAGAAACTAAGAATGCTACCTTCCATGGAGACAATATTGGAGAAAAGGAATTGCAGTCTGGAGAAGGCAAGCTGAGAGGAAGTTGTAGGAAGTACTCAAACCGTACAGTTCCTGCCTTTGTAACTTATCCCCACAATATCAAAATAAGCTCCAATAGACAAGAGGGGAAGACTCAAGAGCAGCAGGTGCAGATCTTAGAGCACTCCAAGCAGGCTTTGGAAGGTACAGCACATCAAATGATTCCTGCCCCTCCCCAGAGGAGGAGGAAAGTAGTGGTGATAGGTGACTCCCTACTGAGGAGAAGAGAGGCAGCAGAGTGCAGAGGAAACAGGATGCCCCAGGAGGTGTGCTGTCTTCCAGGTGCAAAGATTGACAATGTGGCGGAGAAGTTGGCAAGTGTTATCAAGCCCACTGAGCACTACCCCTTCCTTCAGATTCATGTGGGTACAAATGATACTGCCACACAGAGCATTTAACATATAGCAAGGGACTATGAGACTCTGGGCACAGAACTGAAGTGCCTTGGGGGATAGGTGGTCTTTTCATCACTCCTTCCTGTGGAAGGTCATGGCCCAGGAAGAGAGAGGGGCTGTGTTGTGAGGCACCCACTGCGTGTCCAGAACCTCACTCGCCAATGCTATAAAGGCTTCCAGGAGGACAAGGAACACAACTTTGAGGCAGTGTGGCATGACAAAAGCCACCTGAACAAATATTACCTTCTCAACAAACTAACCAAGGTGTTTATCCCCTGAGTACTGCTAGGATTATAAAATTGGCATCCCTAGCGAGATAAGAAATGTCACTATCCTGGATGCCAAAAGAGTATGAAGCAGTTAGAAAATAACTTATGACTCCGCAGCCCTCCTAAAATCACACCTGCAGGGGTCAATGAACTGTTTTGGTCACATTTGAGTATTTCAACTCTTGTCCTCTGCGGGAAGGCATATTCCACATTTGGAATACTGTACAGTGCACAGTCCTGACCTCTCTATGTCAAAACAGCTCTTTGAAACCTGGAAAAGGTGGAGGAAAGAAATCTTACACCTGTTAAGCTCACCTGTTTCTATAATTTGGTGAGATAGGGGCAGGGCCGTCTTAACCATATCTGGCACTCTGGTGCCAAGATCCCTCCGGCGCCCCCCCCCCCCCGTGAGTGAGGCGGGCAGGAGGGGCGCGCGGGGAGCTGAGAGGTGCGGAGGAGGCAGCCCCAGGCTCGCGCTCCCTGCGCGCCTCCGGAGAGCTGCCTGAAGCCGCTCAACAGCAGAGCCGCGTGGAGGCAGACACCAGCGTTCAGTGCCCCTTCTACGCCCCTGATGGCCAGGTGCCCTGGCGCCTTGCGCCACCCAGCCCGGGCCTAGGGACGGCCCTGGATAGGGGTTACAACAGCAACAAAGATCATAATTCATCTAAAGAACAATTGCTATTTTAGGCTCTTACATGAGAGTAGAATCTAACCAAACTGCTTTTGGTTCTGGATCAATGTGGGTCATTTATGGATATTTACTTATTTCTCTGCTGCTTTTCCTCTTAAACTGATGTTTTGTGTTGTTGCTCCCTGGAAACTCTTGGTTCATAAGCTGCTTTGGACAAGTGCAATGTACATTGTTCTACAAAATGCAATGTAGGTGGACAGTAGTTCCAAAAATACATATGTGATTTTGAAGGAGCTTCAAACTTTATCAGCACATCTAGTGAAAGATATATTCAAGACCAAGTCCCACTGAAGGCCATTGAATGGGCCTTAGTCATGGCTTATCTAAGCCCCATGGGGGTATTGGGACCTTGACTAACTGGGGTGGCTTTTTAAGGGAATCTGCCTTTCTCCCTTTTCTCTTGCTATCACAGCATCCACTTGCATGTATGTTACTGACTCTAAATTGGCCAAAGATTTCATCTATTCCCCAGCTATAAATCGTTAACTTCCCATCTGGCTTCTCTGTCTGCTTCATGGGACAATGAAGCAGAACAGGTGAACATCTAGATGGCACAATTTCCTACCTGCCATGTTGATAGGAATGCTGACACAAAAACCACAATTATCTAATCTGAGAGCACGCTCTCACTGCTCACTGAACGACGTCCGGTAAGAAGTGGGCAATGGAATAGCGATGATGCAGAGTTGTTTCTTGCTGTCTCTACGGTAACCCTGCAGAATGTGAGGAAGGGGCTAGAAGAATATTAGAATCAGAATCAGATGATGTCATCATGGAAGGTGGAAGAGCAGCCCAGGGGTGATCAGTTCACCCTTCCTGGTTGACCATTCATCTTCACAAATGCTCCCTACACATTTTTAAACATAGTCATCTGGATTTTTCCTTGGAGTTTGTTACTATCTTCCACGGAGATGAAGTTGGAGAAAGAGAATTGCACTCTGGAGATGGCCAGCTGAGAGGAAGTTGTAGGAAGTACTCAAACTGTATGGTTCCTGCCTTTGTAACTTATCCCCACAATATCAAAATAAGCTGTAATAGACAAGAGGGGATGAGTGGTGGTGACAGGTGACACTCCACTCAGGGGAACAAAGGCAGCAGTGTGCAGAATAAACAAGATTTCCTGGTAGGTGTGCTGTCTTCCAGGTGCAAAGATTCACAATGTGACAGAGAAGTTGCCAAGTCTTATAAAGTCCGCTGACTACTATCCCTTCCTTCTGATTCATGTGGATACAAATAAAGCTGCCATACACAGCCTGAGACTTTGGACAGGAAGCTGAAGAGCCTTGGGGCGCAGGTTGTGTTTTTATCACTGCTTCCTGTTTAAGGTCGTGGCCCAGGAAGAGAGAGGAAAATAATTGAGGTAAACCACTGGCTGTAAAGGTGGTGTCATCAGGAAGGGTTTAGCTTCTTGGATACTTCCTCCGCTTCTTTGAGGTATGGACTTCTGGCAAGGGTTGGGCTGTATCTCACAATGTGTTTTCTAAGAGTCTTGTCAACCTAAAGAACTTTCAACAAGATCATGAAGGGAGGGAGACTGCAGATGACAGAAGAAGTGAGGTGGTGCTCCAGAACCTGCTTATGGCCAAGAAACTAGAAGCAGCTAAAGATTGGCAAACTCATGGTTTCAGTTATCTCTACACAAATGCACAGAGTATGGGAAATAAGCAAGACAAATTGGAGCTTTTAATACAGAATGGCAAATATGACCTGATAGGCATTACTGAAACCTGGTTGGATGAGACCGATGACTGGAATGTAGGAATAGATGGGTAGAACCTGTTCAAAAGGAATAGACCAAACAGGGAGGGGTGAGGAGTAGCATTATATGTAAAGGAAGTACACTTGTGAAGCAATCCATGAACTGGACCATAGAAAGCAGATTGAGAGTAAATTGGTAAAAATTGTAGGAGAGAGAAACAACAGTGACCTTACTATGGGTTACAGGTAGGTAGCCGTGTTGGTCTGAGTCGAAGCAAAATAAAAAAATTCCTTCAGTAGCACCTTAAAGACCAACTAAGTTTATATTTTGGTATGAGCTTTCGTGTGCATGCACACTTCTTCAGATAGGTTTGCTATCAACCAGAAAGCCAGACTGAAGACTTGAATTATGCTTTCCTAGAACAGATTACCAAACTTTCAAAAAGTAGAGATCTAGTAGGGCAACTTCAACTTCTCTGATATCTGTTGGAACTCAAATTCTGCCAAGAATGCAAGGTCCAAAAATTACTCACAATTTCATTACCCAGAAAGTGGAAGAAGCAACAAGGGAACCAGTGCTTCCCCCCCCTTAAAAATGTTTAGGGGTACTCTCATTTTCCTACTCATATTGAAATACTGCCCCTCAATGAGGCCAAACTTAGATTCACAAAATATTTAGGGGTATATGTACCCCTGCATTCCCCCCCTCAGAAAAAAGCATGGGGATTAACTGTGTTGAACCTGATCCTCTCCAACGGAGAGGGGGGATTGATATAAGTGCAAGTACTCAGAAATTTGGGAGGAATTGATCATGTCCTTCTGCAAGGGAAAACTGAGTGTAATCGGACATATATTCTGGACTTTAAGTAGGGTTAAGGAGCCACTAGGTGTGAAGATCCCATGGTCAGAAAAACTCAAAGAGGAGTCCAAGATGGATGGGAATTTCTTAAAGGAGAAATATTGAAGACCCAAATGCAGACCATTCCAACAAGAAAGAAAAATGGGAGACATATAAGGAAACCAGTGTGACTGCATAAGGAACTTACAGATTAGCTGTGTATGTATGAGAAATGGAAGAAAGAGGAAATTACAAAGGAGGAGTATACAGGGGTAGCCAACATTTGCAGGGTGAAGGTCAGGCTGGCTAAAGCTCAGAATAAGCTCAGGCTTGCAAGAGGTTAAGCTATAGAAAAGGTTTCTTTGGCTATGTATGATGTAAGAGGAAGAACAAGCAAGTGGTAGGTCCTCTGCATGGAGTAGGCAGAACCACTATACACTTTGCCTCTGTCTTCACCCAAAAAGAAAGTGATGCCCAGCCTGGTGATGACAGAATAAATGATGTAAGGAGGGAGCTGCAGCCCTAGATAGAAAATGAGGTAGTAAGGGAACACCTAGCTAATTTATTTTTTATATAAATTTTATTTATAATTTTCATTGTTAAGAGTTTTTCACATTAACATACACCAAATACAGTACATTAAGCATTGTCAAGTCTGCAGGCATGAACGAGAGTTTTCCGATAAGAGTTAATGAGCCTCCAACAGGTTTATAGTCCATCTATATATATATATATATATATATATATATATAAATGTAGGCATTGTGTGTGCGGAGGTCACAGCCTTTCTCCGTAACTGCTGAACCATAATGTAACAAATTTGGCCACAACGTTCCATGCCCGTCAGGGAGGGATCAGGCATTAAAAAATTTCCCCCAAGAAACCACACCTTTCACACCTAAAATAATGATTAAACACAAAAAAGTGGTGCCCAAATTAGACGCCACCAGCAGAAGCTCTGAAAACTCCAGCAGCATCCAATAGAAAGGCAGATCGCACCCTGCCGCCTCCAAAGCTGCACAGCCAGATGACATCACAAAATTCCACAGCAACTAACTGAAAACAGTCCTTTTGCAGCAACAAGGCCCAGCTTTTTCAATAGGCCACAGCATTGCCAAGCAGGGAAAACTGAGTAGGCCGCACCATTCAGTAGGCCACAGGCAAAAACAAACAGAATATGGGGCTTTCACAATGGGGGGGGGGTCACAGGGATGAGGCACAACAAAGGGAGGGGGGAACACACAGCCATGGGGGGGGAGAACCTTGAGTCAGCCAAAGCAGTGGGGGGTGGGTTGGGACAGGGAAAAATGAGTAGGCCGCAACATTGCCCAGTAGGCCACAGGCAAAAACAAACAGAATATGGGCCTTTCACAGGGTGGGGGAATCACAGAGATGAGACACAACAACGGGGGAGGGGGCTCACAGGGATGAGGCACAACAAAGGGCGGGGGGAACCCCATAGCCAAGGGGGAGAGGTAGGACCCTGAGACAGCCAAAGCAGTGGGGGGTAGGGACATTTTCAGGAACATGCATGGGTGGGGGAGTCTTATTTTTGAAACTTAAAGTAGGAGAGTCAGGGTTGGGACAGGGCAGGTGAGGGGACTCTAAAGGGAAACTCTGAAGGTCCATTTAACAGGAAAAGGTCCATTTAACACAAAAAACCATAGCAAAGTGTGGCCTGGCCAGCTAGTTTATTCATAATAACACTGAGAGAGCAGCATCGACCCAACTTCTCTCAAGGCATCAGATGCCTGAATCTCCTCCCCTTCCACAGCAGGAAGTGAAGCATGCCAGTTCCCCGTCCTCCCGCCCCTGTGTTTCCGTTGCTCCTTAACCCTTTCCTGCCTTCTAGTTCGAAGGGAGGGAGGCAGCTCTCAATGGAAGAGACTTCCAAAGGGTCCCTTCCTCCTGGTTGCCTAGCAACATTATCAGGATTGCCTATTTCCTCCTCCTCCAGCTGTGAGGCTTCTGAATCTATTATTCTCACTGTTATTGAGAACACTGAAGGGGGGGGGCAATTATCCTCTTTCTCCTCTGTTAAAGGCTGCTCTGTCTGGGACGGTCTTCTTTCCTGGTCAGAGTCAGACCAGTCTCTGGCATCCAGCGCTGGTCAGCCCCCAACAAGCATCGACTTCCCTTACAACCTTCCATGGCCGAAGTAAGCCCTGAACTTACTGATCTGAACTGATCATCGATCAGATGACATTCAAAATGACATTTGAATGACAATGCGCATTAACTTTGGCGGGGCCCGGCCCCTTAAATATTTTAGGGGGGGTTGAAGACCCCAGAGACCCTAGGAGTTGGCTCCTATGAACAGAAATATAGTGTCCAGATCAAGGAAAGTAGTAGTATTCTATTCTGCCTTGGTCAGACTACACCTGGGATACTGTATCCGATTCTGGACACCACAGTTTAAGCAGATTGTTGACAAGCTGAAATTGTGCAGAGGAGGGCAACCAAGATGAGTAAAGGTCTGGAAATCAAGCATTGTGAGGAACGCTTGAAGGAGCTGGGTATGCTTAGCCTGGAAAAGAGTGGTGCTTGCTTCTAAATAGACATCATGGGATTATGCTGATAGATATCATGAGAGCTGGAGAAAGAGACAAAGGAAACTGATCACAGGTTGGGATGCTTTTTCTGTAACGATTTTGGCACAACAGTAAAATTGTCCAATCAGTTAACCTCTAATTGAAAACACATGGGAGAGGGAAGATGCGCAGAATTAGCCATCTGGAAAATGGAACAATGTTCAATCATGTGAGGAAGAGCCCCTGCCGCTACATTGCCTCCGAAAGTACAAGAACTGTGGAAAGTAGCGCACACAAAAACATGCCAAGATTACTGTCTGCAGTTGAATGCAAATCTTTAGATTGCCAACATGATTCAGCTCAAATATACGGAAACTTTGCTTTACTGCTGTCCTCTGGAAAGAAAGAAAGATTGATGACAGCTTTGCAGTACTCATGGGAGTTTTTGTATATGACAGCCTGCTGAAAGCACTGATCCATATCCATTTAAAATTGATAAATAAATAAATTGAGGCACAGACAAATACTCTACTGCTTTTCAGGCCTCATCAGATGGAATAATGAAGAAAGGGTCTGAAGTCCTATATTGATAGCCAATGCCTTCTGATACCAAGAAAAAGGGTTCCCTGAGAATTTGCATCTCAAGAAGGGGTAACCTTCCTCTGTTTGAATGGAAACAAGGACTTAAACAAGTGCCTTTCAAAAAGCAAAATTGGAACACTACTCTAATGCAAGCAAATGTCTGTTTTCCTCTCCTTTCTCAGTAAGAGGAAATCAGGGAACTGGCTGCTGAAATAGTTTCCCAGAGAAAAGGGGGAAAGCTGAGGCATTTGTCTTCTTGAGTACGTTTCCAGGAGGAGTGAGAATCAGTGCCTGATTTACAGCTGTCCCAGAACAATCTGTGCCAATATCCTCAGGCAGCCAGCACAGTATGGCAAAAATGCTGCAGTTTCCCAGAGCCAGCTACCAATCTGTCTATTCTTTAAAAAATAAAATAAAAATAAAATGTACACTGGAGGTTGCCTGTATAAACTGTTTCTAATTCCCAACCATTTAGGTTTCTTTTTCTTTCTGTTTTGGGGAGTCCCATGAGCCAGTATACCAAATGGTCAGGGATGATGGGAGTTGCTGTCCAATCCAAAACATCAGGAAAAGGCTGTTTGGAAGGGTATCATTAATGACATGGAGCATGAGCAACTCAAGTAACAACAGTGATGCCAAGCAAAACATGGGACCACCTTCATTTCCTGTTTGAAAGCCATCTCCAACATTCCGGTGATAAAGCTGCAGTGACATTGTGAAGGAATGGAACTTCCAGCCATTATTGTGTTTAGTTTTTGGATTTGGGACCTGAGCTTGAAATGCTTGCTTTTGTTTTAAAGGTTCTCCTGGTTGTTTTGCTCAGGAAGCTCTGTGCAGGTGGATCAAAAGTTTAAAAGGGCATGTATTGCTCAATATGTTTTGCACAGGGGAATTAAAAGTACAGTGGCTCAGTCAGTAGAGCACTTTAATCCCAAGGTTGTGGTTTGAGTCCCACATTGGGCAAAAGATACCTGCATTGCAAGGAGTTGGACTAGATGAGCCTCGCGGTTCCTTCCAACTACAATTGTATGATTCTATGATATCCGAGGAACCTGCTAATGAAGAATGGACCCTACTCTCCTTCTAACCTGCTAAAAAATTAAGAAGGGGCATGGAAGTATTGTTAGCTGTGGATTCAGAGAGTGCTGGAGCCAAGAACAACAGGAGAGAAAGGGGACTGAAAACACTTGAAATGCAGCACTAGAAAATGGTGAGAGCGGCACTAGCTGAAGCCCAGAAACTGACAGAGGCGTCTTTCCCATTGGGCCTAGTGGTGCGTTGCGCCAGGGCGCTAGCCTCTCGGGGGTGCTGGCGGGGTGCAACCAGCCAATGCTGGCAGCCACGTCTTCCAGCTGCGCCTGGGCGGCTGGCCCGTGGTAGTGCTGAGCGGTGAGCGTGCCATCCGCGAGGCGCTCATCTGCCAGGGGACCGCCTTCACGGGCCACCCGCCTTTCCCCTCCTTCCAGCTGGTGTCCGGCAGCCGCAGCTTGGGCTTTGGTGGCTACTTGGAGCTGCAGAAGCTGCAGAGGTGCCTGGCGCACTTGACGGTGCACACTTTCTCGGTGCGCCGCCTGCTGGAGGTGGTTAGGCGCATGGTGGGCGCGGGGAGCCTGGTGGGCATGCTGCCCTGGCTGCAGCGCTTCCCCAACTTGGTGCGCTCTACCTTCCGCGCCTTCCATTTCATGCGCCAAAAGTTTGTGCAGCACCAGAGCAGCCTCTTCCCGGGCGCTGCCCTCCGCAACCTCATGGACGCCTTCCTCTGCCTCCAGCAGGCGCAGCCCGTGCTGCCCTTGGAGCACGTGCCCACCACCATTATGGACATCTTCGGTGCCAGCTAGGACACGCTCTCCACCGCCCTGCAGTGGATCTTGATCTTCCTCATCAGGTGAGCTGCTGGGGTGGGGTGCACGGAGGAGACCGAGACAAAAGCGCCCCTTGCCCCTTGGAGAAGCTCAGGTAGCGGAACTGGGGAAGATCCGGACCCATAGAGAAGCAGAACTGGGGAAGATCCGGACCCATAGAGAAGCAGCTCTCCACCTAGAGGCAGCGAGGAAGCACTGTTTTCAACCCGAGGGCCACATTCCCGAGGGCTGCATGGGTGGGTAGGGAGGGATGAGGCTAAAATGGGGGCAAAGCAAGAAATGGGAATTCTAACTTCATACATTGGTAGGCCAGTTTCTACATACACTTGCACATCCCCCCCCCCAATCCAGGTGAGCAAAAGGCTTTATGGATTGGAGTGCCAGAACCCATTCCAGCCACGCACAAACTCTCAAGGAGGGTGCAAAGCTGAAGGACAAAGAAGCCTGGAGGCCTATATTTGCCTCTTGAGCTGAGGTTCTCCAACCATGCAGAGAAAGCTGAATGTATCTTCCCAGTTCATCTTCACTGACCAAAAGAGGAAGCTCTGAGTCACGTGCATGGGCATATATAGGTCCCTTGATTGGTTTGGCTATCATGCCATTCACCTGATTAACCCAGCATCAAAGGACCTACCAATCGGGTGTTGTGGCTATCCAATCATACCCACCCACAACACAGGGTTCAGTTGCCAGGTCGCACCGCAACACGTGGCCTCTTTGAGGGAGGATATGATTTCCATCGTTGAATAACAATTTGATGAGCAGCAATTAAAAGAAATAACAGTAAGTTGTTGGATGTAATGTCTGTTTCACAAAACAAGGAAAGTAAAAATACAGAGATGTAACATGGTTCTCTCAGTATTTTAAAGTAACTATTGATGAACTAAGGCCCAGAATTTCTGCACCGGTGCAATCCCACCAAAGGTGGAAAAAAGTATGTTCCCATAATATTGCACCCTCTCCAGAAGTAACAACTGACAGAAAATATAATATGAGTCAATTGGGTCAAGAGCAACATTTTGAGGGACTTCACAGATAGTTGCCGAAAAGGGTTTAAGCTCATCTTTTGTCCCCCATTCCTGTTCTGCAGGGTTTAATATCCCAGACAATTTAGATTATGGAGGGTGCAATCCTATATTCCAAGTCAGTCCCTTTGAATTCTATTTTGGCTTATATCTGAGTAAACACGCATAGGATTTCACTGCACATGGAGTGAACATTGCTGATGAAATTGTCAGAGGAAACATCACCACCATTACCATCTAGACTGATCCTCTACTAATGAAATCAACAGGGAGAGAAATGTTATATTCTGAAGGGAAAGTTTGCTTCACCCAGTGCTCCACGATAAAGATCACAGAGGCAAAGTGTGGGGATTCTGCCCAACCTGCAGAGCCATTAGTTATAAAAGAAAAAAAGTGGCCAAGTGAGAGGTGGATGCTTGGCAGGTTTGGAGGACAAGTGTTTTCAACAGGCCACGCAGGTCAGAGCTATGCCAGGATTCCCAAGAAAAGAGGGAGTAGCTGCAGAGACTGGAATTTGGCCTTTGACAGAAAATGGGAGTTCCAGATAGCTTGGGTTCTCAGCCATCTTTGTAGCATGTTGAATTGTGTTTGGCTTTTTGATTGGAAGACCGGCTTAAATTATATATATCTAATATTTAATATGCATTCTCTTTGCACTCAGAACAGTTGAAATATTTATAAATCATTCCATAACGCCTCAGCAACCAAGCCAATGGCTACAAAGTACTAATGAATAGCCAACTGAAGCTTAAACCTGCAGAGGTTCTAAAGATCCCAGGATCTGTTAATCTCACCTCCCCCTAAGAACAACAACAGCATCAGCAAGAGGACTCCCATTTATCTGATTGGGGTAGGATGTAATCTCTCAAACTACGCCCCTCTTCCCCAATTAAAATTTATATGTTTCATCCTTTATTTGCTACCCTTGTCACCTTTCTGTGACCAGGATGGTGCACTGGGTTTGGCACTGCAATAGATGGTGGCTTTGCTTATCTCATTATTCCAGAATGTTGCATGCTACATTATTTTCTGTCAAACCTAGGTTTGAAAACTTGTGGTCTGGCCACCTTTATACAGGAAGTGGCAGCAAAACAGCCTGTGGATTTTCCTTTGTGGTGTTTGTGGCCCAATTTCTCCAGCTACTCACACAATAAACAACTCCTAAATGTTCCACTCTTTTGGGTGAAGTCATCTTCCGCCTGGTCCATGGAGCAAGTTTGGCTAAATTGTTGTTGTCCGTGACCATGGGAGGTCATTTGATATTGATGTGTTGCATTTATATCCAACCTTTCCTCCACAGGTAGGATTGTGAGGTAGGATTCGGTGATGGAGCTTCATGCTCCTGCACCGGGGGGCAGAGAGCAGGCAGGGGTGGGGCTGGCGCATGTCCTGGAGGGTATGGTGTGGTGTAGTGTGGCGTGGCACGTCGCCCACAGGGGCATGGCATCCAGCGTCAGTGGTGGGCAGCCGCAATGGCACCCTGCCAGGATTGCACTGCCGGGGGCAGTGCACTCCCCCCACACTCCTCTTCCTCTGCTAATGGTAGGATTGGCTGGGATACCATGGCTGTCCCAGGTCACCTAGTGAGCTTTATTACATCCTAGCCCAGTACTCTAACCTACTTATGATAATTTCAAGCATAGATTTCTGTAATGTGTTATATGTGGGGCTGCCGCTGAATACAGTCGTACCTTGGTTGTCGAACGCCCAGGAACACGGACGTTTTGGCTCTCGGACACCGCAAACCCGGAAGTGATTGTTCTGGTTTGCAAATGTTCTTTTTGAAACCCGAATGTCCAATGGAGCTTCTGCGGCTTCTGATTGGCTGCAGAAGTGATTTGGTTTTTGAACGTTTTGGAAAGTGAACTGTATGATTGAGAAACTTCAGCTGGTGCAGAATTCAATGAGTAGGTGACTGACTGGCACAAGATATTGCACCAATGCTGATCCGACTGCAATGGTTGTCAAGCAGTTTCTGGGTCCAATTCAAAGTGCTGGTTTTGCCCTATTATGGCTCAGGACCACAATACCTCAGGGACCTTTTTCCATATGAATCTTCCCGAGGCCTTCAGATGATGTGTGCCTCTGCTATGAATGGTCCAGAGGGTAGCAACATGAGAATGGGCCTTTTCTGTTGTGGCTCCCCATTTGTGGAATGTTCTCCTGAGAGAGGTGCAACTTGTACCTTCATTACATATCTTTAGGCACCAGGCAAAAACATTCCTCTTCTCCTAGGCCTTTGGGTAATTAAACAATCCTTACTTTTAAATTGTGCGGGTATTGTTTCTGTTTGTTACTATATTAAGGATTTGTGTGTTTTTATATTGTAAACTGCCCTGTGATCCTCAGATGAATGGCAATATAGAAATTTAATTAAAAATATTAAACACAATCATTGTTGTTGTTGTTGTTGTTTAGTCATTTGGTCGTGTCTGACTCTTCATGACCTCATGGACCATAGCACGCCAGGCACTCCTGCCTTCCACTGCCTTCCGCAGTTTAACTCATGTTGGTAGCTTCGAGAACACTGTCCAACCATCTCGTCCTTTGTCGCCCCCTTCTCCTAGTGCCCTCCACCTATCTCAACATCAGGGTCTTTTCCAGGAAGTCTTCTCTTCTCATGAGGTGGCCAAAGTATTGGTGCCTCAGCTTCAGGATCTGTCCTTCCAGTGAGCACTCAGGGCTGATTTCCTTCAGAATGGATAGGTTTGATCTTCTTGCAGTCCATGAGATTCTCAAGAGTCTCCTCCAGCACCATAATTCAAAAGCATCAATTCTTCAGCGATCAGCCTTCTTTATGGTCCAGCTCTCACTTCCATACATCACTAAGGGGAAAACCATAGCTTTAACTATATGGACCTTTGTCGGCAAGGAGATGTCTCTGCTTTTTAAGATGCTGTCTAGGTTTGTCATTGCTTTTCTCCCAAGAAGCAGGCGTCTTTTAATTTCGTGACTGCTGTCACCATCTCCAGTGATCATGGAACCCAAGACAGTAAAATCTCTCACTGCCTCCATTTCTTCTCCTTCTATTTGCCAGGAGGTGTAGGACCAGTGGCCATGATCTTAGTTTTTTGATGTTGAGCTTCAGATCATATTTTGCGCTCTCCTCTTTCACCTTCATTAAAAGGTTCTTTAATTCCTCCTCACTTTCTGCCATCAAGGTTGTGTCATCTGCATATCTGCACAATCATATTTAACATTTATATATCTTTTCTCTACATGGCTTACAAAAACAATTGAAAATGTACACAGAAGTAAACCAATAAATAAAAAGGTGGGCATATAATTTTTCAAAATATAGATAAAAGCAGTTTTAAAATAATGTATGCACATAACAAGAGCACATGTCTAGGTTCACTTGTCTAATCAAGAAAGGCCAAGACACTGCAATGGAAGTGCTGGATTTCAATCAGCAGGGAGTTCCAGAGTGTAGGTTCTGCCGCACTGTATTGATTAGTTGCAAGTAATATTATATGGTACATGTAAAACTGAGGACTTGATTATGTTCAAAGGTCTCACTCCTTTGATGACTAACAAAAGTTATCATGGGCTGGTGCCATGTGTAGGATCAGAAACCATTATAATCCAAACAAAACCAGATTTTGTTAGCAATCTTGCTTCTTTTTATCAAATGCTTGATCACCACATATCAATATAAACTTTGATTCGGAGGCTGGCATCACTGAGCATCTGCTAATCTGCTTACTTGCCTTTGCTAAAGAACAAAAACTCAGTGCTGCTTCCGTGCCTGCTCTGTCTGCTGACTGGCATGCAGGTCTCCGGTTCAATCTCTGGGGTTCTTGAGGTAGGGCTGGGGGGAAATTATGTCTGAAATCCTGGAGAGTCACTGCCAGTCAGTGTAGACAATACTGAGCTAGGTGGATCAATGGGCTAACCTTATGTTGCTAGTTGAATAATAAAATATTCACTTCTATATAAAATGGGGGGGGGGGTTGGAAAGGCAGCCTATGGAAGTTTATGCAGTTATCAATTTTCCAAGACCCTTACTCATAGTCTCACGCAGGTACACTAATCTATCAGATGGTAGGAGAAGTGGGTTGGGTTGCAGAGTCCCAGTCTACAAAAGAACCATTCAAGTCTGTTCCATATAAAAATATCTTTGAATAAGTAACATCCTGGCTCCTCCCTGGAAACTACTGTGACTGATTTACTGTTAGTGCCGGGCAACCCCCTTTTCCAACATGCAATCTGTTTATTCTGGCAGTGGAAAGAGGCAATTGATTCCACATGAACACCGTTTTGGGTTCTCCTTTGAAGTAACCCTTGAAAGGCCGTTCCTTCACTAACAGGGCAGCATGTTGCATTCAAAGCGACTTCATCCTATCATAGTTGCTCTGCAGGAGTGGGGGACCTCAGACCCAAGTGCCAATGTGGTCCTCCAGTCCTTTCTATCCAGCCCTGACACCACTCACTGACCCTGCTTTGCACTCCTTCAGGTCACTTCTCTCACTTGGATCACCCTAACCCAGAGACAGAAGGAGAGAAATAGCATGCACATGCCTTGTTTTCCAAAACCTGGACAAACCTATGACAGCCACAGAAACCACATCCGCAACTCTGAATATAACTTATCCTACGCTTAATGTGGGGACGTGGGTGGCGCTGTGGTCTAAGGGTTTGCTGATCAGAAGGTTGGCAGTTCAAATCCCCGCAATGGGGCAAGCTCCCATTGTTTGGTCCCAGCTCCTGCCCACCTAGCAGTTCGAAAGCATGTCAAAGTGCAAGTACAGTGGAACCTCGGTTTATGAACACCTCGGTTTATGAATTTTCGGTTTATGAACGCCGCGGACCCATCTGGAACGGATTAATTCACTTTCCATTACTTTTAATGGGAAAGTTCGCTTCAGTTTATGAACGCTTCAGTTTATGAACAGACTTCCGGAACCAATTACACCCATGTTTCAGTTTATGAACGCTTCAGTTTAAGTACTCCGCGGACCCGTCTGGAACGGATTAATCCACTTTCCATTACTTTCAATGGGAAAGTTCGCTTCAGTTTATGAACGGTTACTCCGCGGACCGTCTGGAACGGATTAATCCACTTTCCATTACTTTCAATGGGAAAGTTTGCTTCAGTTTATGAACACTTCAGTTTATGAACAGACTTCCGGAACCAATTGTGTTCATAAACCGAGGTACCACTGTAGATAAATAGGTACCACTCTGGCAGGAAGGTAAACGGCGTTTCTGTGTGCTGCTCTAGTTCGCCAGAAGAGGCTTACTCATGCTGGCCACATGACCCAGAAGCTGTCTGCGGACAAATGCCGGCTCCCTCAGCCTATAGAGCGAGATGAGCGCTGCAACCCCAGAGTGGTCCGTGACTGCACCTAACGGCCAGAGGTACCTTTACCTTACGCTTAATGTGATATATGTATACTGCAAGAATGCAAAGTGAATATTTTTCTTACCTGAAGCTTCCCCCCCCCCCCATAATAGAACGTGGGCCACTCTGAATGCTGGAAGATTCAGGAAAGGAAAAAGGAACAAGTTCACAGAATGCATTGTTAGACTATGGGATTCCTTCAACCAAAAAACATAGTGAATTCCAATGGAAATGGAAATGGGAGATGAGTTTGTGTCCACTTATTGCATTGAACTGCAGGTGGTTGAACTAGATGACCCTTGCGGTCCCTTTTAGCTCTATAGTTCTATTATTCTGCTTGTCCCATGTCCAGAATGGAAATAAATACAGCAAATACTATCCATATTCATAGTTGCTGCTGCTTTCAGTTCACATATTATTCCTAATTCATTTTAGGTCCCTCCCCAGCCCATTTGCATTGTGTTTCCTTGTGCTCTGTTGCATTTTGCATTGAAATTAATGGAGTAGTGACAATGATTTTTGTAAGTTACATAATTTCACTATAGCAAACAATGAGACAAATAGCATAGTTTTGGGCAGAAGATGAACTTCAGCAGCATGGAAACAGTGCTGCATGTGATGAATACAGGGAAGAATGGAAAACTCTACCTTCTTACATTCCTAATGAGTGACCGATGGACGGTTTTCAAAAAAGGATCAGATTAATTCATTGAGGACAAGGCTTTCAATAGCTACTAAACATGATGGCAATTTTCTGTCTACACTGTCAGAGACAGTAAATACCAATTACTGGGAATTGCAATTGTGGAGATTATCGTTGTGCTCAGGCTTCTCATATGTATCTAGTTGGTCACTGTGGGAACAGGCTGTTGGGTAAGATGGGCCTTTGGTTTTACCCATGCTCAAAGGCTTCCTTTCTTTTCCTTCTGTCTGTATGGCAAAATTGTGTTTCTATGGAAATATGTGTAGTGTATTGTATAAGGAAGGCATGGGAAAAGAGGAGAAGATAGCTTACGAATAGGACCATTCACCAAATCCTACAGTGGGCGTATTTGAAAGGCACTCCAATGCTAACCGCAACACCAGGTCCTCTGCAAGAAGGTCCTCTGCTTGAGATGAGGAATGATGGGCTAATGCTGCCAATTTCTTCAAAAGTCCAAAATAAAACAAGCAGCACGCAAAGGCACCAAATTCAATCAAGTTTCAATCAAGTATTATTAATCCAAAGAGAAAACAATAAGAGAACCATATACAAGTGCTGACACAAGAGCCAAAATCAAACGTTAAACAGATAGCATGTACAAATTAAAGGCAAACCAGTCTTTATAGTCTTTGAGGCTATCTAGCGGTCAGCAAGTGGCAGCAGGTCGAACGAGGTGTCAATGGTAGTAGACAGGCTGCCGGCGTTTTTTTTGCCTGTTTCGCCCATATGACGGGCTTCTTCAGTAGTTCTCCTTGTACTTTTATGTTTAGTGCATTCACTGGTGGTATAAACCAGGTCTTATTAGTATTCGAATTAAGACACTAATATACATATAAACAGAACAAATATCAGAAACAGTACTTACAATTTGTATGAAACCACTTATCTTGGCTTAGGCCACAATGCTCAGGTGTTTTTTCAAAAGGTTCTCTCATTTACATATCCACTGGTAATACAAATCAAATTCTAATTATTGTTTGAAATAATACAGTAATACAATTTCTAAAATACATGTACACATAAAGAGATACTTACATTTCTTGTATTCAAAGTATTTTTGGTTTGAGCATGTATTGACTAAGCAAATATCCTGTGTTTGGAGCACACTTATATACAAAAAGTTGGTTCACAGGTGATAATAATTAAAGGTACGTATAGGAGAACTAAAGGTACGTATAGGAGAACACAGATCACGCATCCGCAATAAAGTGATGGAAGCCCCTCTTACACCTCTTACACCTCATTTTTTACAAATGAAACACAGTGACTCCGATTTAATGTTTTTTGGCTTATGGCAGTACACACCCAAGAAATACCACAAGCAGGATATCCTAAAAATATTGAGACAACAAGAAACTAAATTGATTTTTATGTTTAAGACATTACAACCGGACGGTTTAAACTCAGATCTTGACCTTTCTGTATTCATTTAAACGAACACACCAGCAGTATAACATACAGTAATCATAGAGATACTGTAAGTGTTATCAGTACTCACATTCTTCTGCCCCCTCCCAATTGTCATCTTTAATTATTATCACCTGTGAACCAACTTTTTGTATATAAGTGTGCTCCAAACACAGGATATTTGCTTAGTCAATACATGCTCAAACCAAAAATACTTTGAATACAAGAAATGTAAGTATCTCTTTATGTGTACATGTATTTTAGAAATTGTATTACTGTATTATTTCAAACAATAATTAGAATTTGATTTGTATTACCAGTGGATATGTAAATGAGAGAACCTTTTGAAAAAACACCTGAGCATTGTGGCCTAAGCCAAGATAAGTGGTTTCATACAAATTGTAAGTACTGTTTCTGATATTTGTTCTGTTTATATGTATATTAGTGTCTTAATTCGAATACTAATAAGACCTGGTTTATACCACCAGTGAATGCACTAAACATAAAAGTACAAGGAGAACTACTGAAGAAGCCCGTCATATGGGCGAAACAGGCAAAAAAACGCCGGCAGCCTGTCTACTACCATTGACACCTCGTTCGACCTGCTGCCACTTGCTGACCGCTAGATAGCCTCAAAGACTATAAAGACTGGTTTGCCTTTAATTTGTACATGCTATCTGTTTAACGTTTGATTTTGGCTCTTGTGTCAGCACTTGTATATGGTTCTCTTATTGTTTTCTCTTTGGATTAATAATACTTGATTGAAACTTGATTGAATTTGGTGCCTTTGCGTGCTGCTTGTTTTATTTTGGACTTGAGATGAGGAATGGGCTGAGGAGGAAGGGGGAAATAAGAAATCCCTGACCGATGTGTAGCTGGTCAGCTGAATCATCATCAGGGCTAGGGATGGACAATAGCACAGTCTGTATTTAGATAAGGCTCAAAAAAAGTTCTCCACATTTGGATCCAAACATAGGAAGCTGCCTATATAATTAATCAGATAATCGGTCCATGTTACTCATATTGTCAACACTGGCTGGCAGCAATTCTCTGGAGGGGAACATTCCCAGCCGTACCTCAAGAGGCTAGAAATTGAAAGCAGGTGCTCTTCTACTGAATTATGGATCTAGGGGAGTGGTGCGGATCTTCTGGGGTACCACAGCAGTGCCTCTCATTCTCCTTGAGAGTTGACTTAAGAAAGAGTCCTTGTAAGGGAGGGTTAGGAAGTTGTATCTTCATAGCAGATCCATTGAAATTACTGTCTGAACTCAGATATGCCTCTTGCTTGCTTTGATGGATGGAGAATTGGGGATGGGTGCCTTTTCTCTCTGTATTGTTGTTGTCGTTTAGTCATGTCCGACTCTTCGTGACCCCATGGACCAGAGCACGCCAGGCACTCCTGTCTTCCACTGCCTCCCACAGTTTGGTCAGACTCATGTTGGTAGCTTCGAGAACACTGTCCTACCATCTCGTCCTCTGTCGTCCCCTTCTCCTTGTGCCCTCAATCTTTCCCAACATCAGGGTCTTTTTCAGGGAGTCTTCTCTTTTCATGAGGTGGCCGAAGTATTGGAGCCTCAGCTTCAGGATCTGTCCTTCCAGTGAGCACTCGGGGCTGATTTCCTTCAGAATGGATAGGTTTGATCTTCTTGCAGTCCATGGGA
This sequence comes from Zootoca vivipara, assembly GCF_963506605.1. Classification (NCBI taxonomy): domain Eukaryota; kingdom Metazoa; phylum Chordata; class Lepidosauria; order Squamata; family Lacertidae; genus Zootoca; species Zootoca vivipara. The sequence continues at coordinate 7,213,361 of NC_083294.1, read as the reverse complement.
CTCTCAAGAGTCTCCTCCAGCACCATAATTCAAAAGCACCAATTCTTCGGCGATCAGCCTTCTTTATGGTCCATGGACAAACTCCATGGACAAAGACAACTCTCTCTATGTGCAGACATAACTATGCAATTAAACTTTGTGTCTGTTGTTCTGCCCACCTTTGCCTCTGCCCTCACCACTTGGAAAGCTGAAAAAAGTTCCCCATCCCTGTTAAATGGAGGAAAAACCAGTCTGTATTAAGTGTGATAAATGCCCTATGGGAGGCAGGGTGATCTGTGCATTGTAAGCAACCTGACAGGGTTCCCACATGAAGTCTGCCAGTATAAGCAAATAATCATGGTGCTTTTGCTAGGCTGTCCAGATGCTTTCCTTTCTGCCATCCCCCACTCAGAGCATTTCCATTTCAGACTTTCAGAGCCATCAGGTTTAATTAGGACATCCCAGATTCCTACAATTGATTTCAATGGTTCATGACCTGGAACATCCAGTTGACTCCAACCAAACATTAATTTCCATTAGAATTTCTCTCTCTCTTTAGATACATACAAGCCCGAGGGTAACTTCTAATGACTCGTCCATGGCAGAAGAAGAAAGGGTAAAGAACACTGAAATATTGTATGTCCAGCAATAAATGAATGCAAGATGGCCAATGCATTGTTCAGGTGGGTTTACAGGCATTATAAACATGAACCCTGTGACAAAATGTTGCAGTATGGACTGCTCCTTTCTTAGGCTTCCAGTTTTTGTCATATGCAGAACATCTCTTTACCCTTGCCTCTGATACTTGGAAAAGAGATAGCTAAGGTCCAAATTCTTCTGTAAATTGTCTTAACGGATTTTAATATCACATGTAAATATTGCTGCAACCAAGTCTTTAAGGAATCTAAATGTTGAGAAGACAAGAAAAAAAAGAATCTCATTCATCAAAGAAAATTGTTTTCTGTCTGCACATTATGGTGAGTTCTGGTTACTGAATTTGGGCCCTGTTGGGTCCTTCTGGGTGAGATCAAAGTTTTATAGTCCAGCATGATATTTTATACAGCATGTTTCACACTTTTGTGAATCTCAAAAGCAGGAAAAATGGCAATGGTGAAGGATGGGCAACTGCCTCAATTTTTCTCAGTTCTCATTTTCCCAATCTTCAGTTCTACACATTTTCACATCAGCTCGGTTATCTTCTTCTGTCGTCATGAAAATGCACTAGCATTTATTCTAATATACCCAATTTTGCAAAGCAATTTTTCTATAATGTAAGAATGGGTTGCATTTTTGGTATGCATTTTTGTACCCATCAATTGGCTGGCGAAAGGATAGCTGTATTTCAGTTGGCATGCTATTTCAGAAAGTGGATTTGGAAAGGTTTGCCTCTAGATGTGAACTGGACCTAATTTCTCCCCCACCTCTAGTGATAGTCCCATTTATGGGCTGGCTCCAGGATTTTGGATAACAATATCATTGTCTCCCACTTAAAAAAAGAAAGTCAAGTAGGCATTGAATGTACACCATCCTGATATGTATAGAATGAGTAGTAAATCATGCTGGAAATGTAAGGATAAAGATGGTGAATTTTTTCATATGTGGTGGACATGCGAAAAAGTAAAAAGATTTTGGGAAATGATATATAATAAACTGAAAGAGATCTTTAAGTATACCTTTCCCAAAAAACCTGAGGCCTTTCTATTGGGATTAATAGGAGAGGAGATTGCAAAAGGAGATCAAAAATTATTTATGTATGCTACAATTGAGGCTAGGACTTTATTAGCCCCAAAATGGAAAATACAGGAGTTACCGACGATTGAGGATTGGCAGACGAAGATGATTGACTATGCTGAGTTAGAAAAGTTGACCTGTGGGATCCAAAACCAGGGAGAGACAAGGTTCCAAAGGGAATGGAGTAAATTTGTGGACTATATGGAGAAGAACTGTAGAAGTTTAAAGACACTTGCAGGACTGAAATAAATCCTACGAATTGGTTTTAAATATTAGGACCAAAAGAAACTGCTAGATAGGAGCGGGAAAGAAAACCGGATGATGGGAGGGAGGGAAGTCAAAGGTCGGCAGAGCAGAATGAACTAAAAAAGGTGAACAGAAGATAAAATGCAAAAAAAATTGTTTTTTGTTGTTGTTGTAGTTATTTGTTGTTTTTGTTATTGTTTGATGTTTATAATTTGGAAACTTAATAAAAATTATCTTTAAAAAAAGAAGAATGTACACCATCCTGATCTTTTAGACCTTGTGTCCAATAGCACTAAGTGTCACAGTGAAATATTTGCACATACAGCAGGAAAGAATTTAAAAAGCTGAATGCACTGAAGCCAAGATGTAAAAAAACAAAAACAAAAAGCTGCTTTGTTACGTCTGGTGTTTATCAGTTTCCCTGGTAATAACTGCTCTGTATTAGACGGGAGAGCATCAGACGGAAAAGATTTATTAAACCAATGAAGGAAAGTGAGAGCGGCTGTTCTTGGCTTAATAGCTGATCACTTCAACATCAATCTTCCTATGTGAACAAGCTTTTGACAGGTGGTCTGCTGTATGGGTCCCCAACTGGTGGCTCAGGACCAGGGCACAGTTGAGACCCAGGGTGGGTCACAATCAGGACCAGTCCAAATATTGGAAGCTGCCATACCAAGTCAGACCATTGGGGTCAATTTCTCCCAGCCCTACCTAGAATGTCTGAAGCTGGAAGGCCAAGCAGATGCTTTGTCACTGAGCTATAGTCCTGCCTCTATGGCTCTCTTAGGCTATTTCACTATCATAGCTCAGTGACAGAGCAGCTGCTTTGCATGCAGAAGGTCCCAGGCAGTCCCAAGCATCTCCAGCTGGGACTGGGATTAGGGATGGAGAATATATTTAATTCCGTTAACATTTGCTGCTGAATTTACTTAATCCACACTTTCCAAAGGTCCACAGGCTGCGGAAGCCCCCTCCTCAACCATCAATACTTGCCATTGTCTTGCTTGATAGCATATCCATTGGACTGTGATCTCCTATGCATACTAGCAGCTGGAAACCTGGGTGTGATCTTCAGGTAGGGATGGAGGAGAAATTCAATTCAGTGTGCATTTAAAGACAAGTCTATCAAATTGGCACTTTCCAAAACAATACACAAATTGAAATGCAGACATTCTTTGAAATTCTCACATCACCGAAATTTGCAATCCAGTTCCACAGCCAAGTAATGTGTATAATAATAATAATAATAATAATAATAATAATAATAATAATAAATATTTGTTTATTAGCAGGGATTGAACTTGGAATGAGAAAAATTAAGAGGTTCAACTAAGTCTAATTCTCATTTGAACCTGCCATTCAAGAGTCACAAGAGACTGTTTCTGAGGTTCAAATGAACTCCTGCAACATCCCCAATGTCCTTTGAAAAGGGGGGATACGAATCTCTCATTAAGAAACCCAAATGTCGTTTAAACCAGGGGGGAGCAAACTGTAGAACTTGGCCTAATTTCATAAACGTGGGAAAGATGGAGAAATGGAGGCAGGAGGTGGGGGGGAGAGAGAGAGAGAGAGAGGGAGGGAGAGAGAGAGAGAGAGAGAGAGAGAGGGAGAGAGAGAGAGAGAGAGAGAGAGAGAGAGAGAGAGAGAGAGAGAGAGAGAGAGAGAGAGAAGTGTGGCGGGAAAAGAGAGAAAAGGATGACATAATGTGATTGCTAAGGGTTTTCTACCTTTGATTTAGGAGGCCAGGGACGAAACAAGGCCTTTGTCACCTGGGTCAAAGACCCAGTTTGGCGCACACACACCCCCACCAGTGTGCACGTCCATACACATTCATACAAACACAGATACAATCCCATGATACAGCCCCATTAATGATAAACCTTGTAGGTTCTTCTTCAAAATCATGAAAATTTCCAGCCATGCTTCATTATATATTTCCCATTTCAATGTACATTAAACACTTATACACAACATCCTCACCCCACAGTGAATTAGGCTGCAGTTCTCCCTTCCTTCAAAGGTGAACACTTTGTTGTTGTTTAGTTGTTTAGTCGTGCCCGACTCTTTGTGACCCCATGGACCAGAGCACGCCAGGCACTCCTGTCTTCCACTGCCTCCCGCAGTTTGGTCAGACTCATGTTCGTAGCTTCGAGAACACTGTCCCACCATCTCGTCCTCTGTCATCCCCTTCTCCTAGTTAACACTTTATTCCTGAATAAAACTGTGGTATATTCAAATGATACCTAGGTTCTGCACGTGACAAGAGCGAGTGGCACACAAACACACAATCAACACTCCTTCAGCCAGCCTGAGCACTGCATGACCCTAGGTTAATGTGTTCTTTGGCCAAGATGGAGTTGGACTGGCACATCACCATGGTATAGGTAACTCTGGAGTCATGAAGCATGTTGCTGGTCAACTGCAGAGTGTCAGAAGTAAACACACAAATTGTGTGTGTGCAGGGACAAACACGCACACAAACAGGTCTTGTACTGGAAGAGAAATGTTTCAGACAATGGCCTCAAATAACTTTGCATAGACCAGCTGCCCACAACATATGCACATTTTTTTTCCTATACGAAGGACCAGGTTTTTGCCAGATGTTTTCTTTCACTGGCTGCAAATTCAGGCTCTCATCTGCGAAGCCAAAGATGACGCGAATCCTGGCTGGGTTCCCATGTCTGTCCCCACCATGCACAAAACAGCTGCGTAATGTGAGAACTGTTCACTCATATATTTTTTGCTCAGAGGCACCCCCTGCACACATTTATGCAGTAACACTTCGTAAGAGTTTTTGCTGCACTTTTACTTGGCCAAGGAAAGAAAGAAATAGACCGATGTGGCTAAAGCGCACTGTCCAGACAGTGACAAGGAAAATAGACAGACGTCAATGTAGCAGGGTTTTTGTTGAACCCCAAGGAGCAGAGTTTCCACAAGGAAAGGAGCAGAGTTTCCATAAGTCCATTTGAGTTCATCCAGGGATTCCCTAAGCAAGACTTTGATGTTTCATGTCTCATTTGTCAGACTCCAGTTTTGAGGCTCATTTGCCTTTCTTTGCCACAGATACAAGGCCTGCTATGATGTGTTTTATCAGCGCTGCCCGGCTCACAGTGGGAAAGCATGAGGAACATAAGGAACTGCCTTATATTGGGACAAATTCTACATTCCTAGGTGCATACTAGGAACCCAAACTGGAAGCTGGTGAATGTCTTCCTCCCCACCCCCACCCCAGCAGTATACCATTTTATTGTTTAAAATAATCTTTTTATCGAAAGTTTTCTGCATATACTGTACTGTACAATAAAAACACACTAATCTAAAAATGGGGGTGGGGGATAGAAAAAGAAAAGAAAAGATGAAGAAAGGAAGAGAATAAAGAAGAAAGAGAAAATGAAAATGAAATTGTAACTCTCTATTTTAATGAAAGGCCACTGTTAAGATTAAGTTTTAACCCAGGCTTCCTCAACCTCAGCCCTCCAGATGTTTTTAGACTACAATTCCCATCATCCCTGACCACTGGTCCTGCTAACTAGGGATAATGGGAGTTGTAGGCCAAAAACATCTGGAGGGCCAAGGTTGAGGAAGCCTGTCTTAACCCTTATTCCACACAAAGAAAAGTGAGCCCTCCCAGCCTCTCACCTTGGGAGATCCTCTCTGTCCTGTCCCTCATGCAGGACACTTCATCCAAATGTCCTGATGCACAACCTGCTCAGCTGGTCTACTTTAGAAGAACATAGGAAGAACGTGCCAGATGACAGCAGTCGCCCATCTAGTGGGTGGACCAAGGGAAGCCGGTGGATTGAGGTCCTCTTCCCCAGCAGAACACAGCAGGCAACAGCTGTTGTGACAATTTTGCTCTGTGCACAGGACAAACCTGAGCCTGTTTTCTGCATAGTAGGAACGGAGTCTGACAGTTTCTGGAACAACTGCCATGTTAAAGGGGAGAGTTTGCCAAGCTGCATGTGACATGCCACTTTGGTTGGAGGAAAAGAACTGGAAGGAGGCAATCGTCTGGCTGAAGGAAGCTATGGATCATAAAACCATAGAATCATTCTATGATTCATATGGATCATTCCAATCATAGAGTTGTAAGGGACCACAAGCACCATCATTTATTCCAGGCATGTCCAACTCCCAAGAGACTGCAATCTACTTCCACTATTAAAAAAAAAAACCTGGCAGTGAGCTACCCATTGGATTGACCAAAGTTGTTGAACTTTTTGAGGGGAGCCTCACCACACTTTTGGCTTTGTGAAACCCTCATGTTGCCCAAGCTGGCTACATAGTGCTGTGATGCCATCACACTTGCTGTGCAATCCCTGGACCAAGCTCGCAAGAAGAACTCCATTCTATTAAAAATAAGAATATGCCAAAGAGGCTGTCAATAATAGCAGGGAATAGGAGTGAACCAGTGCGTAAGAAGTAAGGTGGTATGCCTCTCAAAGAATATTCACACCCATTAAAAAATATGGTGCATTCCTAACTAGCAATAGTCCTGTTAACTTTCTCTGAAACATAGCAGTGTAGTTGTATTCTAACGTTTGAGGACATTTAAGAGGATTAGGTAAAGGTGGGGCGGAAAATGCAATATAATGAGTACTCTCATTGTTTTCTCTTTTTTCTAGTTGTAGAGACCATTCCTCTGACACGATAATTAAAGGCAGAACAGCCCCCATGGAGCATATTAAATGTTCTTGTTCCATCCTTCCTAGTAAGAGCTGCACAGCATATAAAATAAAATTTTCCATCCTTAAAAAAAAGTATCCAGGCTGCTTGGATAAGACATCTCTGCTCAGTGAACTGATGTTTACTTTCAGCTGGGATCTGCATCAAGTTTTCAGTAATGCACCTCCCAGCAACAGAACAAAGATCAATGGAGGCAACCCATTGTTGTTTTCTTCTACTTTGTACCTGTTCCCCAGGCTTCATCAATTAGCAATGACTCCTTTCTTGAAACCATCTGCAATGGAAAGAGATCCTTTTATGAATCAAAAGCTATTTGGTAGTGTGAGTGCCCAGGATGAGGCTTCTCAAGCAATACTTGATTCTCAGAAAACACAATGCAGATGCTAGCCTTTGGCTTCAGCTTCAGCTTCGTGGTGACAGCAATGGGACACTATTTTAAACTCAGCAAGGCAATAGTAGGGGTCATGATTACAGATGGGGAACAAATGTATTTGGTCAGTATTTTAAGCAAACAACCCCAGTCTGATATGTGGATAGGGACCCAGCTGCACACTTTCCTGAATTTCGTGGTGCACCTTAAGGTTGTTGTTGTTGTTGTTGTTGTTGTTGTTGTTGTTGTTGTTGTTGTTGTTGTTGTTGTTAAGTGTGCAAGGGATATTTCAAGGTGGAAAGTGCATGTTTTAGAATGGGAGTGGGGAAATTTAGACCAGGACCAATTGTGCCTCCCCAGACCTCTCTATTTATTTGGCCATTGAATTCTCCCCAGACCACATTCACTCTCCCCAGGCTACACCAGCAACTAGTCATCCTCCACACCCTCCATGGTTTTCTTTTAAACTCTAGAATGCATCCATAAGCTCTGATAATGCCTCCTGCCTGTTCAAAAGGTGTGTGTGCAGATACTAGCCTACCAGTTTTGCCTCTCTTTTGCCTCTGACCTTCCCACCACCGGAATTGGCCCCTGGAGGTGGCCAAAGTGAAAATGTGGCCATTGCTTAAATATATTCCATACCACTTATATGGGTGGATGGAAAGAAAACAACATAAAAGCAGTGGAGTAAGGGAGAGTGAAATATGTTGCATGGATGCACACAAAGAGGATGTTCAATAAAATTCACTGTACCTTGATTTTCCACTCCTGAACAGGTTGGAGAGTTTGGGGAGACCACTTTCACTCCTCCTAACATACCAAATGCAAACAAAATGCATATTTAATTTTAATATGCATGCAAAAAATGAATAGGTTAAAATGTGGGGGGGGGGAACCATGCAAACATAATATAAATTGTCATGCATCTTTCTTTCAAATGTACAGAAGGAGGATTGAATGCGCAGATGAGCGTATATGAACCTGGCATAGAAGAGAAAGAGGTAGATATGCCCAGCCATAGACTGTACACCGTTGCCACAAGATGCTCTGAAATACAAGTGTGTGTGTGGGGGGGGTGATTATAGAGAGGTCTCTGGACACTGTGTTATGTTGTTTAAACCCTTCCTTTTTCCCCTTCAGCAGGAAGAAGTGAATGAATTATTCTCTGCAAGAAAGGAACAGCAGTTTCCTTAGTGGCGTACCTTGGGGTCTGAACATCAGGACACTTAAAGCTACCCTGCTAGAAACTCCTGCAATAATGGTTGCTGGTAATGGTTGTACCAGACACTGATTCAAAAAAAAAATCTGGCAGCTATTCTTAATGGGAACACCATCCCTCCAGCGCCTGTTATTCAGTACATATATTCAAAGTATCACTTTGCTGTCTTCTAAGCACAAAAACACTATGTTCCTCCACTCACATTTTCTCTAGATCCTTGTTGTTCTTGGGGCTATAAATTAAGCAATTGAACAAGTCCTGAGTTGAGGAATGCCAAACTGAAATCAAGTGGATAGATGGCAACATTTTTCATTTGTTATGAAGGGCTCCCCAACTTCTGTTTGGACCTGGAAATCTAAAAGCTGTGGGCACACAAAATACTCATTTAATTGGGGGGGGGGGTACAGAGAGGTGAGACCTATAAATGGACAGAGTCGTTTACATCTGATATGTGACAGTTTCACATTAATTCCTTCAAAATTCTGTTTCTGCGCAAAACAGTAAAAACCCACTGTTAAAATAGTATTTAATTCCACAATTAAATATGTATTTGATATACACTACCTTGATGTATGGGGTATTTTTTGTTTTTGCATGCAATGCTATATTTTTTGAACCAAACCATTGCAAAATTCAGGAAAGTGTCTACTGAGAGCGTAAAATGGCAGCTAAGAACACTTCTGCAAGGAAAAGTGAATGTCTCCCTTTTGCACTAGGTTGGGCTAATCTCTTTCCTTTCGTAAGAACACAAAAAGAGCCCAGCTGGGTTGGGCAAAGGGCCCAACTAGCCTGGAATCATGTTTTCACTGTAGCCAACCAAATACTCCAATAAAAAGCCCAGAATCAGGACCTGAGCCACAGTGGCACTTTGCTCATTTGTGATTCCCAACAGCTGGCATTCAGAACAGTACTTTGCTCAGATTGGAAAGCCCCTGAGATCTCTTTCAACCATGTAAATCTGTGATTGCATGGTAACTGCCTAGTCTTCTGACGTTCCCAATGTGGAAAAAAGTTCAAGGATTTGGCCAGCATAGCTTTTGCTTAGGCTTGTGGAGGTCCCATTGACTGGCCTTTTCTCCACCTATTCAATTATTCAGAAAATGAACTCTTGCAGACCATACAGTGCATGGCATCCTGAATCAAGAGCAGTTTCTCAAGGGCAAAAAGAAGTAGGATTAGTGTTGGCTGTCCTGTTGGAATGTTTTAAAACTATGCTGAAATAAAAACACAACAACATGCCATAGCAGAGAGGGAAATATTCCTAGGTATGAAGACTTTCTTTACCTTTGCTTGCATCGGGGAATGGGGTACCTGTGTCCCTCATATTGTCCCTAGACTCCAGCTCTCCTGCCACAGCCAGTATGGCCAACAATTAGTGATTATACAATCTGCATAGCTGTCAAGTTTTTCCCTTTTCTTGCGAGGAAGCCTATTCAGCATAAGGGAATTTCCCTTTAAAAAAGGGAGAACTTGACAGCTATGACAATCTGTAATCCTGGAATAATACCTGGAGTGTCACAGTTCCCCCACATTTTGTCTGGGATGAGTCAAGGTTTTATATCACCCTACAATGATCAAATTCTGTTATTTATTATAGTTGCGAGGTGATGCTAAAGGCCACAATTTGTAAGCATTCAAGGGGGGGGGAATCTGTTTCTACTTATTTTGCATTTCTTATACAAATTATATTGAATTTGACTAATCTATGTAATAAATTGTGTGTTATGGTTTCAATTTTGATCTACCCTGCCCTGGAAGCTTCAGTGAATGAATAATAAATAAATAAATAAATAGATTGCTGCTTTAGCAGATGCCCAATTAGAAGCAACCATGAGCAAAGGTGTGCAAGATATTTGAACAAATCCCTAATAATTAGACGAGGCGACATGTTCTAGTGGGATTTGTGGCTTGTGCAAATCCTTGGAGGAGGGAGCAAGTTTGCAAGGGCAAACACACTCCCCCCCCCCAAAAAAAACTTTTCTTGCAAATTTCTTTTTGTAATGATTTTTATTTTTGAGTTTTTCAGTTTTACAATTATACTATTTTTATGCAATAGTTCTGTTTGACTTCCCACCCAGCGTTCCACGACAGTTCTTTTTACATCTTGCTTAGCTGCATACACTTTCATTCCTCCACCCAATTTTCCACACATATCTTTCATATTAGCAACAGTTGGTCACAAAGTACCCTCTACCTGGAATTCATATTTGAAGGCCCATTTTTGTAAATATCCCTTAGGCCTAGGTAATCCCACTCACTCCTCGACACTTTATTGTCTTGGTTTCTTATTTTAGATGTCATACTGGCAAGCTCAGCATATTCAATTAGTTCGTATAGCCATTGTTCTTTCCCTTTGTTTTCCTGAAAATTTCATCTATTTCTGCCCCAGATAAATAAATAAAAAACCAAAACATGTTAATGTTACATTGTGCAAAAGCCACTAGGCACATGTACCTGTAATGTGGCCCACCTTCCCCACTCTGAGCCAGATGGTAAGCCTGGAAATTCCATCCACCAAAAGAACTGGGTGGGGGAGTGGAAGGGGGGGGGAGCCATTTTTAAAATTTCTGGAAAGTGATGGAAAATAGACGTGAGTCATTTCAGACAATTTATGAAGCACCTCTGTATGAGGCAGTCTGATTTCCAAAGTGCTGAATCCAGATGAAAACCAAATAATGTGGCCCGTTCATATCATAAAGTATCCAATAAAATGAAATGATGCATATAAGATAGTATCTAAGTTCTACTCCAAATAGATATATTGAAATTAATGGACACAAGTTATTTATTTATTTATAAAATAATATTTATAACCATCATGTGTTACAAGGTGGTATCCATGATATAATAATACCAGTGAAAGCCTCAATAAAAAATCAATAAAATGGTTTGAAAGAAACCATGATTTAAAAGAAAACAAATCATATTACAAAGACCTGTTTTCAGAAGACATCTAAAAGGAGGACGATTCTTGCAAAACCTCTAGGGGCAGGAAATTCTACAGGGCAGGGTCAGCTAAATGAAAGGCTCAATCCCTATTAAAACAGCAACTGAAGTGCCAGTGCATGATAGTAGTCATACATTTCAATGGGTCTACTCTGAGTAGGACTAACATTGGCTATAACTCATGTAATGAGTTTGCCAGGTTTCATGTGGTTTGGACTTGGAGGTGGAAGTGGTAGTGCTTGGGAGCTAATGATTTCAGATTAGGGAGTGAATCATGGGCATTAACAGTGTAATCTTATGGACACTGAAGAGACAGTAAAATAACCAATGCTGTCAGTCTCAACTCAAGCAGAATAGATTGTGTCCTTTTGATTCTGTCCACTCACCCTGAGATTCTACCTCCTCCCTCTAGAAACCATGAGAAGATGACTAAAACTATGTAAGTTTATGTCATTATTGCTATTTAGCAACTCCACCATACCAAAATATGTCCAGGAAGGCACCCATCTGCACCCCCCAACTATTGCATTTTATTTATGTTGTAGTATGTAGTGAAGAATCTGCAATGTTTTCTTTTGATAGCATCTGCTTTTACTCAGTGGTCTTTTTGGATTCTGTTTTTTGTCCACTGTTCATCTATTTTCATGGGTTTATTTGATTTGGCTGTGACCTGGAGAAAGGTTCTGACCTCAAAGCCTAGGCTGATAGTTTTCGAACACAATATCCTCTTCCCAAATCCTGGAGTGGAAAATGCATCTGTAAAAGGGCCACTTGCAGAGGTTCGTGTCGGTACTATGTTTTTGAGCCAAAGGCGCATGAATACTAAGACACCAGGCACAACATAGCCTACCATTTCAAGACCTGCAGCTACGGTATGAAGGTCTTAGTGCCAAGAATAAAACTCAGACACCTTACCACTTCAAAGTATCTGCTGCCTGAGGCAGCTGCTTCACTCAGTCTAACAGTATTGCTGGCTCAGCAAAAATACCCAAGATCGAAGTTGTGAAATCAGGGCAGAATTTTCAAATGAGTTGACTAGGGGCAGAAGCAAGCCTTTTAAAAATTGTCATAGGAGACTGCCTTCCCACGACTTTTAGTGATGGTGATCGCAAATTTTGTTTAGTCATATAAATTGTATGCTGCCTTCCAGAAGTGGCTAGGGTGGCAAACATCAAAATTGCCCTGGCGCCTAACCAGACAGAGGCTTTACTTATAAGTAAGAAACAGGCAAGCTGAGCAGCTGACATAGTCCTCAGGAATCACAGTTCAAGAGCAGGGCAATAAGTTATAAACTGGACAATGAGGATGTCCCAATAGATGTCCCACACCCACACCCTTCCAGCCAGCCTTTAAAGACAAGGCAGGGCATTCTGTCTTGTCTTACGGGAATGGTAAGATTACAAATATGCAGCCCTCCATGGCAGGTAGGTCTGCTCTGCTCTGTGAAGGTAGTACCTGATTCTATGTTACAAGTGTGCATCCTTCTGCTCAGGCTCTTGTTCACTCAAGCCATATCCAGTTTAGCTTTCCACCCCTCTGCCTCATGGCTGATCAAAGCCCTCCCTAGGCTCCACTGAGGCTCTGCATTTCACAGGAAGGTGAGAGGGGAGAGCTGGCATCCCTGCTCCTGCTTCCAAAATGAATGAAAACAGGATGGAAGGGGGAGATGCCCCCCACTCCAACCCAGGTCGCCATCAATCACTGCCCCTTCTCCTCCTTTGTCAGAGCCTGCCAACCCAAGCCTGATCCCAATAATTCTGTGGAGCCCATGGTGAAACAAATATAACTTTTAAATGCCTACAATTTAAAAGCAATCTATCAACTATCAACTGCCTGTAAAAGGCAACATATTTATAGGATCTGGAGAGTAAGCAGAGTATCTCCCTGTTTCTTTAAATTTCTCCTGAAAGTTAATATTGAGGGAGTCAGATGCACCTCATCGGGGAGGGCATTCCACATATGGGGAACCAAAACTGAGAGGGCACTGTCAATGCCTGCCAAGCAACAACCAGAGGCAGCATGATTATGGGCACAATATTAGTGTATTTCCAGGAATCAGGATATGAATAACCATTTGTAAAGGTTTACTTAAACAGTCTCAGAAGCCTTGATAATGACAAACCATAGTTCCATAACACAACAAGCAATGCAGTGCAAAAGAAATCCAGAATAGAAGCACTAGTATAATAATCAGGAAAGCAAACGCAGTCCTCATCACATCTGAATACACCCCTACTGTACAAAGGTACATTATTCTGCCCACTTTTGCTCCTGAATCCACCTACCACTATCATAAGACCCCTGGATGGTTCCCTATGAGGGAATGTGAACTTGGGACAGAATTTTTTTTCCTCATCTCTGCTTTAAAAGCTTCAAACTATTTCAGTAGCAGGGTTCCGCACCAACACAATGTGAGGGGGTCACTACTGGAAACAGATTTTTCCATATTGATGCCTGACTGTGGAATTCCTTCTCCAAAGCATCCTAATTGTTAAATTTCCATCGTATTCAGCTTCAATGGATTTAATGCGTTCAATGGATTTGGGTCCCATTAAAAGGTAAAGGTAAAGGGGCCCCTGACCATCAGGTCCAGTCGTGTCCAACTCTGGGGTTGCGGCGCTCATCTCGCTCTATAGGCTGAGGGAGCCGGCATTTGTCCGCAGACAGCTTCCGGGTCATGTGGCCTGCATGACAAAGCTGCTTCTGGCGAAACAGAGAAGCGCATGGAAACGCCGTTTACCTTCCCGCCGGAGCGGTCCCTATTTATCTACTTGCACTTTGATGTGCTTTCAAACTGCTAGGTGGGCAGGAGCTTGGACCGAGCAACGGGAGCTCACCCCGTCGCGGGGATTCGAACCGCCGACCTTCTGATCAGCAAGCCCTAGACTCTGTGGTTTAACCCACAGCGCCACCTGGGTACTAGTAGTTTATTAGCTTCAGTTTATTAAAACAGAATGTAACCTGCGTGCACACACACACAGTAGTTGAAGATCAAAGTTCTTGGACAGAATCTGTGAAAAGCAACTGGTCAAAACATAGTCCTCATCTCCAGAGGACCATTTCTTTTGTTGGAAAAGGATGTTGTTTACATCCGCCTGTCCTCCATCGGTAGTAGTTTTTGGCTTTGCAAACAGTTTCAGACAGAAAAAAGCTCATCCCTGGTGATATCCTCTTACCAAGTGAAGGAGGCATTTCTATCCACAAATTTATTCATTTTCCCTTCTCTTGCACAACACTGAGACATTGGTCATATTCCACACTTCCATCAAATTGATGGCTGCATCAGACAAGGAAGTTGCGGTTTAGACGCAGTTAGGAGAATGGGAAAGAGAGAACCATGCATGCTTGTGACCTATTCTAAACAGACAACAAAATTGATGTAATCACCTAGGGATCTGCTAGAACATTTGAATCTTTGGTAGTACACGTGCATGACATCTGGGGTGTAGGCCAATGTTGCATGTGGAAAAAAGCAGGATAGGGAACGTGTATGTGGGGTAATGCATTTGAGGTTAACCTTATATGGATACCATAGGTTTAAGAACTGCATAAAAGAAGAAAAAAACATGACCTTGCATGATTTGTTTGGACCTGGACAAACCCTGTGGGTTGTGGGCAGGAGAGTATTGGGAGTGAGCTGGCAGGTCATCATGGCTCCCTTTAATCTTTGTTATGTAAGAAATGATGGGACCCAGGTGGTGCTGTGGTTAAACCACTGAGCCTAGGGCTTGCTGATCAGAAGGTCGGCGGTTCGAATCCCTGTGACGGGGTGAGCTCCCGTTGCTTGGTCCCAGCTCCTGCCAACCTAGCAGTTCGAAAGCACGTCAAAATGCAAGTAGATAAATAGGAACCGCTACAGCGGGAAGGTAAACGGCGTTTCCATGTGCTGCTCTGGTTCACCAGAAGCGGCTTTGTCATGCTGGCCACATGACCTGGAAGCTATACGCCGGCTCCCTCGGCCAATAATGCGAGGTGAGCGCACAACCCCAGAGTCGGTCACGACTGGACCTAATGGTCAGGGGTCCCTTTACCTTTACCTATGTAAGAAATGACTCTTCCTTCTTTTTTATCTAATTGTGTGAAGCTGAGGGTATTTATTTTTAAAATAAGCAGCATTCAGCAACCTGGTGCCCTCCAGATGTTTTGGACTTCATGTTTTGGCTGTTGTAGTCTAAAAACATCTGGAGGGCACCAGCTCGCGGAATGCTGCTTAGAAGAAGCAGCAATGGAGATTATTGAAGTGAATGTGATAGCAAAAGACCACAGAGAGTCAAACATATCTCCCCCAACTACCATCTTACGTAATGTGGAAGAAATGAAATACAAGGATCCAAGCCAAATAGGAACAATATATTTTTTCCACTTTAAAAATAAATAAATAAAAGCAAGACATGCATTTCTATAGGAGAGGCAATTCCCTTCATGCTGCCTCTGAGTAGTTAGGGGATAACATTACATAGGACATTATGCTACATTCAGTAGCAAGCATTATAAGATCATATGATTTAGAGACAAGGAAAGGGGAACCAATATTAGCTCATCTTGTCTGTCTTTAGAAGGTAGGATTGCCAGGTTTTTGGAATACAGAGGAACTGCAACTGGGCAAAAACAGATGCATGGAACATCTGCATTCATCACTGATCATTAAAAGCACAGGCTCTAGAAAATTTCTGAAAGAGCCTGGCTTTTACACATTCCCCACCCTTCCTCCACAGAGCTATAGCCAGCCTACATTTCTCTTCCCCACTGTCCCCACACAGAAAACCTTAATCTTCACAACAATCCTTTGAGGTAGGTTAGGCTGAGAGAGAAAGGTCATCCAGTAAGCCTTATGGCTGTGCGAATTGGGTTGCAGGTATCCCTCAGACACTGTAACCCAGGTATGGGTTTTCAGTATGAGGGCCACATCCTCCCATGACAAATCATGTTGACTGGGGCAAAAAGCCAAGGGATGGGTCAACAGATGTAGCACATGTTTGTGCTAAATGTGTGGATTTGTAGAAACCTCTGGGTTTTGCATGATTGGAGTTTAGCCCTACTGTACAAAGATTAAGAGTCATATTCATTGCCCAACCCATTTTTATTCAGGTCAACCCCCAACCCCCCAGCATGCAGAATTCTCCACAAAGGTATGTGGCCCTCTGGGTGAAATAAGCACTTTTCCCCTTGTCAAGCACATAAATAAAAGCATTGGCTGGCAAGACATACACTTTAAAGCAGAACTTTCCAAACTGTGTTGCAACCCCATTAATGTGTCAGCTGCAGTGTGTAGGTGTGTCGTGCAAACACCCCTCATGCTCCTGAGGCTTGCTAGTAAAGCTGAATTACTGTGTCGTGAAATGGTACATGTCTAAAAAGCGTGTCGCCAACATGAAAAGTTTGGAAAACTCTGCAGTAAAGGGTTCTAACCAGTGAGTGGGGAAAAAATGAATGTGGGGAAGGAAAATTGATACCCTGGGGTAAGGTGTTCCACAATCTCGAAATGGCCACTGAGAAGGCAGTTTCTCTTGCCCTGGTCCCACCCTCAGGCATGGTGTAGTATGGGGGGTAGGCTGGCAGGGCTATGGCCCCTGGAACATTTTTTTCAGGGTGCATGGCCAGGCACCACCAAGATAGGTTCCCTGTCTGGCACGTGAGGGAGCTCCAGAAACTGCTTTCTCACACAATGGCCCAACACTGCCAGCCACAGCTCTGCTCCAGGGACAAGCCTGACCCAGGGGCAGAGAGAGGAGGATGGGTGGAGTGGGCCAAGGCAGCTTTCTCGTACTTGGCTGCAGTTCCACTCCTGGGTTAACTCTAACCCTAACCCTTCCCCCTCGGAGGGGGGCAGCACCCCGCATGCATGCCTCGGTGGTGGTAGCAAAGGCTCCATTGCTGTGGTGGAAGGGGGTCTTAGGGAATGGGCAAGATCTGAGTAAAGGAGACAGAACTCTCAGGACCTTGTCAGTAAAGATCATAATTATTTATATATTATTAATTGTTTATATACAGTGGTACCTCTACTTACGAATAACTCTACTTACGAATGTTTCTACTTATGAATGGAGCTCTGTCCGCCATCTTGGATGTGGTTTAGATAGCATTTTTTCTACTTACGAATTTTTAGATAGGATTTTTTCTACTTACGATTTTTTCCTCCCAATGCATTCCCATGGGATTCGACTTACAATTTTTTTTCTACTTACAAATGTGCGTTTGGAACACATTAAATTCGTAAGTAGAGGTACCACTGTACCACGTTTCCGGTGGGCCTCACAAAGTGGTTTTCATAAGATTATTAAAACAATAAGCATTTTAAAGAAAAAGTTTCAAAAGAATAGAATAGGTCACTTCAATGCTGTTGGCACAGTGGTTTTACTTCAGCCCCTGAGGTGCACCCCATTATCTTTCAAGACAGATGGGTGACAACAACTATGGACCCAACATGTTCCCCCTGACAAACCAAGGATTGCAAAAATTTGGTGACATCTCTATTCCCAGCTGCTGTGTTTGAGTGTGTTTTAATTTCTATCTAAACATCACCTCAAGACTTTAGAAAGTTCAGTCAACAGGCCAGGATCAGAGGATAACAGCCCCATCTGTTTAGAAGTTGTTTGCGTAAGAGTAGAGGGGTGCTCTGCCAGTCATGGTCATATTTCAAAAAAAGAATGTGACAGGGATTTCTACCTCCCCCCCACCAACTTCCAAGCTTCCCCTAAAACTTGAGATGAAACCAAGAATGGAAAATTGGAGTCCAAAAGAGTGGAAAACATTAGGATAGAAAGCCAGTATTTATTATAGAACACCTATGTGCATCTTTTCATTATGGCTTTCCCACATCAGAGCATTTCAATAATAGCAAAATGTCATTTGTGTTGTTATTGTCAAATCCTGGAGAGTCAGCTGAGACTATTTTGTTCTACTGGAACAAGTTTATCAAGTTTTCCATCAGAGATGGAGCCCAGGCCTAGGAGCTGATGCGTGCACACACACATGCACACACGCATACACACACGCACACACGCCATACATCTCACTAGCCCTGCTTTGCAACCTCTTGAGTGTTTTTGCTATGCTGAAATGTGTCCTTGATATCTGAAAATGCTAGATAATGATATGAAGGGGTGTGTGAGCATGCATAGAAACTATGCACATTCAATGCTCTACCTAGGTTTGCCTATGGCCCCACCTAACCCTAGCATGTGACCCTAGAAAGGCTGCCCAGAAGGGACTATGGTTTCAGGGATGTAAAAAAAAGAAAAAGCTGTCCCATCCCTGCTATTCTATCTATAGCTATGTCATCTATACCTATACCTTTACCTATACCTATACCTATACCTACAGTATAACCTTTATTCATTTGAGTAGATCCCAGGCAGTTGAACACAGCATAAAAGCATCAGTGACATACTGTTTTTAAATTAAAAAGAAAAAAAATCTAGCAGATTAAAAGTGCAAAAGGTAACCAGAGTTAAATGAGTTTTAAAAGCCCATAAAAGGGGCTTTTAAGTAATCCCTCTCAAGAGTCTCAAACACACAATGCCAAGGAGACCAGCTACAGAAGAATTATCTGCTTCCAATACACACCACAAACTTTGCTGATAAAAACAAAAGGTAAGAGACTGAGACAAGTGTGATTAATATCCCACACAATTGTTTTTGCAGAAGGAGAAACTGGCCCAGATGTGCAACACCTTAGTTTTTCTATATCCTGACTGTGTGTGGATGCATGCGGGTGTGCCATATGATTTATGTGTTTCTTCACAGTAAAATAATAAAAACATCAGGGGAATGTGTGTCTGGCCTCCAGCACATCTGTATGTCATAGGATGGTGGCTGTCAAATGATATCAGCCTACCTAATCCAGTGTTTGTCCAACTTTGGAACAGAGACATTGATGCAGTGGAGGGTGGTCCTCTGGGGCTAGAGGGGAACAGCCCCACCAACCTCAGACTGCTCTTAGTCAAGCCACACTCATTTGCCTTCTTATTTACACTAGTCCAGGCTTTCAGCTTCCTCCTCAGCCTCAGATGGAATCTAAACACACACACATATATATATAAAAACCTATGAAAATGCTTTTCCCCAAAAAAGCATTTTGAAAAATATATTGAATTTCCCAAAGCTCACCATCACCATCTAGTCTCACATTTGTATATTGCACTTTACAACACATTTAAAATGTTTTATTTGCAGCTGTATAGCTGGGTGTTGATTGATGCTTTTGAATTATGGTGCTGGAGGAGACTCTGGAGAGTCCCATGGACTGCAAGAAGATCAAACCTATCCATTCTGAAGGAAATCAGCCCTGAGTGCTCACTGGAAGGACAGATCCTGAAGCTGAGGCTCCAATACTTTGGCCACCTCATGAGAAGAGAAGACTCCCTGGAAAAGATCCTGATGTTGGGAAAGATTGAGGGCACTAGGAGAAGGGGACGACAGAGGATGAGATGGTTGGACGGTGTTCTCGAAGCTACGAACACGAGTTTGACCAAACTGCGGGAGGCAGTGGAAGACAGGAGTGCCTGGCGTGCTCTGGTCCATGGGGTCACGAAGAGTCGGACACGACTAAACGACTAAACAACAACAACAGCTGGGTGTTGCCTTTCTAGAACTCAGCAGGGAGGGGGATGAACCATTGCAGACTAATGCTCACCTGACAAATAATGTAGCAACAACTAGCAATGGGGTAAGAATTAATTCTGTCAACTTTTCATAGCAAGTGACATGATTCAGCATTCCCAAACTTGCTTGCATGTTTGAACACAAGTCTCAGTTAGACTGAATACTCTCTGGATTTTCCCATGAAATTTGGATATTGTATCTAATCAGGCGCGTAGCAAGGGAGGGGCGGGGGGGCAGGCCGCCCCTAGCTCCATACAAGCTCCACTTGCGCAGGGTCAGAGCCCCCGGGCCCTGGCCCACCCCTTGCCTCCTTTGCCCGAGCAGGAAGAAAAAGCGCACTACGGAGCGGGTAGCCGTATCTAATACTGATCCTTATCATAGATCACTGAAATGATCAGAGATAATTGAAATCATTGAAAATGATTTGATTCATTTGAAAATAACTTTGATTCATTAATTTCACTGGGTGTGTACAACCTAATTGGATTCAACCCTTGGTTGAATGAGAAGAGATGAGCGCCACATCCCATAGTAGAATTCGACTGAGTTTAACCACCCTGGGGTCCTTTACCTAAAGGTTTCTCTTAACATTAAATCAAAATTGACCTTCTTGTAGCTTATGCCTGTGAGCTTTTGACCTCTTATCACTTTTCAAACTTCCCCCATTCTCCAAACTAAACAAACCCAGTTCCAGTCATTCCTACATCATAGTTTTGATACCTTTTTCCAGTTCTTCCACTTCCATAAAATTGTATTGATATACAGTGGTACCTCAGTATATGAACACAATTGGTTCCGGAAGTCTGTTCATAAACTGAAGCATTCATAAACTGAAGCGAACTTTCCCATAGAAAGTAATGGAAAGTGGATTAATCTGTTCCAGACGGTCCGTGGAGTACTTAAACTGAAGCGTTCATAAACTGAAGCGAACTTTCCTATTGAAAGTAATGGAAAGTGGATTAATCCGTTCCAGACGGGTCCGCGGAGTACTCAACCTGAAGCGTACTTAACCCGAAGCATGGGTGTAATTGGTTCCGGAAGTCTGTTCATAAACTGAAGCGTTCATAAACTGAAGTGAACTTTCCCATTGAAAGTAATTTGTTGTTGTTGTTGTTTAGTCATTTAGTTGTGTCCGACTCTTTGTGATCCCATGGACCATAGCATGGAAAGTGAATTAATCCGTTCCAGATGGGTCCGCAGTGTTTGTAAACTGAAAATTCGTAAACCAAGGTGTTCGTAAACCAAGGTTCCACTGTATCCTTTAAGGCTGAACTATGTCTGCGCTTCAGAAAATCCCCATTTGCAAAGTTGGCAGACCTGAAACATTGCTTAGGAAAATAAACATAATTTTTTTTTTATTGGTTTACAAAAGTACATGCATTGTCTCTTTTTTCAGCTTGTAAAGTCTTTTCTATAAATTAGTTACATTTGATACGAAACATTAGTGTTGTATACACTATAACATTGGGGAAGAAGGTGGGGAGGAGTGGTGGGGTGGTGAAACCTATATTCTTTTATATAGTGTGCATGCGGGGTTTTTTGTCAGCATGAACTGGTAGTTCTCTTTCTATTCATTTATTACATTTCCTTGGCAGTGAGAGGGATGGGGAACCCTTTTCATATCCTATCCCCTACTTTTTTATTTTTTTAAAAATTGGCATATATCACTGGCATCAAAAAAATCCAAAACTATTCCTTTCCAAGTGTATTCTGAGCAATACAGTAAGAGGGATATTGAGAAACTG
Organism: Zootoca vivipara; assembly: GCF_963506605.1. NCBI lineage: Eukaryota > Metazoa > Chordata > Lepidosauria > Squamata > Lacertidae > Zootoca > Zootoca vivipara. The sequence goes on along the minus strand of NC_083294.1, from coordinate 7,191,835 downwards.
GAGCATATCCAGAGAAGGGTGAAAAAGGAGATTAGGGGCCTAGAGACCAAGTTCTAGGAAGAAAAGATGGAGCTGGATATGTTTAGCCTGGAGAAGAGATAACTGTGCAAGAAGAGATAACTGTGCAAGAAGCAATATGAAGGCCATCTTTAACCATTTGAAGTGGTGGCTGGTGCCCATTGGGACGTAAGGCAAAAGGTAAGGAGGCCCATAGCTGGTGGTGCCAGAGCCAACTCATTTCAGTTTTGCCCTCATACTGGTCTCTGCTGAGTTTTACAAGGACAGACAGACCTCACCTGGAGTACTGTGTCCAGTTCTGGGCACCACAGTTCAAGAAGGATACTGACAAGCTGGAACGTGTCCAGAAGAGGGCAACCAAAATGGTCAAAGGCCTGGAAACGATGCCTTATGAGGAACGGCTTAGGGAGCTGGGTATGTTTAGCCTGGAGGAGAGAAGGTTAAGGGGTTATATGATAGCCATGTTCAAATATATCAAAGAATGTCATATAGAGGAGGGAGAAAGGTTGTTTTCTGCTTCTCCACAGAAGCAGACACGGAGCAATGGATTCAAACTTCAAGAAAGAAGATTCCACCTAAACATTAGGAAGAACTTCCTGACAGTAAGAGCTGTTCGGCAGTGGAATTTGCTGCCAAGGAGTGTGGTGGAGTCTCCTTCTTTGGAGGTCTTTAAGCGGAGGCTTGACAGCCATATGTCAAGAATGTTTTGATGGTGTTTCCTGCTCTGCAGGGGGTTGGACTGGATGGCCTTTGTGGTCTCTTCCAACTCTATGATTCTAACACTAGGCAGGAGGAAGCTGACAAGCCAGGGCCACATCCTGTTTGGCTGTGACTAAGAAGGTAAGCTGGTAAGGGCTGGCTGTGAGCAGACTTGAGGTTGGTGGGCGCCCCATACATCCTAATTCACCACCCTCAAGTTTGTGCTGCAGGCCTGTGGCCTGCACCTTGTGCAGGGGAGCAAATCCATGCGTTGTCTGATTTCACACAATGACTATAACCCAGGAGTAGGGAGCCTCAGGCCTGTGAGCCACATATGGCCCTCCAAGCCTTTGCTTCTGGCCCTGTACAATGGCAACACATTCATTGTTCCACTCACTTTTTTCTCTGGCCCAACCCATCACTGGCATGCGGTCCATAGCTGTCAAGTTTTCCCCTTTCTCGCGAAGAAGCCTATTCAGCATAAGGGAATTTCCCTTAGGAAAAGGGAGAACTTGACAGCTATGATGCAGTCCTCTGAAGGTTCCCCAGAAGTAAATGTGCCCCCCCCCCACATTTGCTATATCAACTGTGCTAGAGATTTAAGAGTTTTCTATTACTATTACAGTACATTTCACTCCAGACAAGGTACAGCTGCTCTCCCCCCCATCTGTTAGTTTACACAAGCCTCGGTCCTTGTAAGAAAAATGGTGCAGAGGTTTTCCCCCCCTCCACTCCCCCTTTTCCCCCATCCAACTTTCCAGCCAAAATCTGACAAAGTAAGCAAAGCCCCAATGTTTCTTGTTTAAGAGAAATGGGAACTGTGGCTTCCTCATGAAGTAGTGGAAATCCTGACATCATGTTTAAAAATTGGGGAGGGGGAGGGGGAGAGAGAGAAAGAAGAGGGAGAAACCATTCAGGCCCCCCTGCCCTAACTTTTCCTGCTGTAATTACAGAGATTTCCAAAAGCTTAAAAATGAAAAAACCTCCCTTGAGAGGAAGAAGGACTGTTCTCCATAGACTACTGTTTGTCTAGGCTGGTGATGACTCATGCTAGCCTCTCTTTCCAGTCCATCAACAAATTGCTAAAACCAGGAGCTGGGGACTTACAATGCAAATAAAAAAAAGAGGATTTACCAGGATGGGAAACATTAAGTCAACCGGTGCTCAGGGAGAATAGGAGAGAAGTTATTTATGGAAAGTCCAAGGCATGACTCTTGGGTTATTATAGATTTCCTTATGGCAAACGGATCGCTTTCGAGAACACAAATTACTTTAGTAGCACATGCATTTTCTTACTAGTACATACTTTAGCAAGCTTCGTTTTCTGGGAACTATTGAGGCTGGAACAAGAAAATGGAGGATGCTCCATTTGAGTGAATGGGACACTGTTGCACCAACCTCAGGCTGCTACCAGAAAGCTCCCACCTGCTTACATTTTTTACTTACAACCAGGCTAGGAGAGTTGGTACTGGATGTCAGCTACCCCCTTAGTCCCAGACTTGCTCTTGTAGAACTTAGCAGGGAGGAGGACAGGGACAAAACTATAATTAGTTGACTCCACCATTCATTGACTCTGATTGCACATACCCTTGGACTCCCTGCCTTATGCTCCACCAGTCACAATGGGCACCAAACATCACTACAGGGAAACCCATGGATCTACGTATTGTTGCCCATTGTGGGAAGTCACCAGCATTGAAAGACAGAGCATTTCCTTAACAGCAATTGGTTCCTTTGCCTCTTGAGTGACTCTCTCTCTCTCCCCATCCCAGCTGGCCTTTGGTTTCTCTGGACCATGGGCATACCCAGCGCGGGGCACCGGGGGGCAGCTGCGCCCCCTAGAAGCAGGGCCGGCACAGCCATGGGCGAGAGCGGCGCTGCCGGCGGGGCTGGTGGGCAGAGGCGGAGCACAGCCCGGTGGAGCGCAAGTTCGGCGTTCCTGCCCACCGCACCCTCCCTCCAGCTCCCCGTTGCGCCCTCTGGTAAGGCCAAGCGCAGCGGGGAACCAGAGAGCGGGACAGGAAACTGGAGGGTGCGGCGCGGCGGGCGAGAATGCTGAACACGCGCTCCGCTGGGCTGGGCTCCGCCTCCGTCTCTGCCCACCAGCCCTGCCAGCACCACCGCTCTTGCCCACGGCTGCGCGCTCCACCAGGGTCTTGGCCATAGTGCACTGGGGGCAGCCTGGCGGGCCAGAGCAAGCGCCCTGGCTGTGTGCTGTCAGCGGAGCCCCGGCACCTCCAACTGCAAAAAGCTTTGCGGTGCCTAGGTGAGACCGGAGTCAATTTCACCTGGGCTCTGTAGCTCTGCCCACATTCCCGCTTTGTGGCCCCTCCCCTCCCGTGCCTTAGTCCCACCCCTTGCCCCCCCCCCAGTTTTGATCCTGGGTACACCTCTGCTCTGGACCAGGAAGCTCTGTTGGGCAGGGATGGTCAACCTACAGCCCAAGGGCCCCATGTGGCCTTTCTGCCTAATTTTGCATTCCCCTTTGTCTAATTATATGTGGATGTTCAGGAGGGGAAAAATGGAGTAGTGGTGGCAGAAAGAGAGAAAGAAAAGGCAAATTTTGGCCCACACCACTGACATAATCCCTACTCACTACTGTCTGCCATGATGCCCAACCATATTTAGCCAAGGAACCATTTGGGGCTAGTGTTCACATTTGGAATTGTGAGAAAGTGCTGCTGTGCGGGTGTGGCATAATACAAAATTGGTGCCACATCTAAAAGAACTGAAAAAGGGTCACAAAATGCTGTGTGAGTGCCTACCCCATCAATACAGTGGTACCTCGGTTTAAGAACAGCCCTGTTTACGAACTATTTGGTATACGTGTTCCGGTTGGCGAACTTTACCTCAGTCTATGAATGGAATCGGAACAGTGGAAGGGCACCGGCGGCAGGAGGCCTCATTAGGGAAAGCATGCCTTGGTTTAAGAATGGCTTTGGTTTAAGAACGGACTTCTGGAACGGATTAAGTTTGTAAACTGAGGTACCACTGTATGGGGAAAAGGCATCTACCGGAATATCAACCACTGGTGTGTTTGCAGGCCACCAGGGGTGCCACTGCGCCCGCTGAGAGGCGCAGCGGAGGCCGCCCCAGGCGTACCTCTCAGCTGTTCAGTGGCTTCAGCCTGCTCTCTGGAGGCGCGCGGGCCTGGGGCCGCCTCTGCCGTGCACAGGGGTGTCGCAACAGGGGGCGGGCAGCGCCCCCTGGCCCAGGGCCGGCCCTACGGCCAGGCTGGGTTGCGCAGGGCTCCGGCCCTCCAGGTGGCAGCTGTGCTGCGCGTGGCGCCTGCCCAATGCGCTGGGAAACGGGGTGGGGTGGGGGCGCCGGAGGGATCCGTCGCACCACGGCGCCAGGGTGCCAGGTATGCTTAAGACGGCCCTGTGTGTTTGCTCACATCTTTCTATTTACAAAAGGCTACTCCCCACACACTAAAGATTGAGGTGGGTAACAGAGCTCTTAATGGGTGTGACATTTCCTCCACTGCAGTCTTTTCTGGGGATTTATAACCCTTTCCCCTCACCATCCCAGTCCCTATAATTCCTATTATACTCACTCCAAAACAGAAAAGCCTTTCCTTGCAGGAGATCCACTACATTCTGAAATTTGGCAGGCTTTGCCCCCTTAGGAGATGTGACCATGACTACAAATTGTATCCAATTATGTGAAAAGGAAATAGATATAGCTGTTTTTAGATTGCTCATTATAGTGAATGGTGGAGGGGGGGGTGAGGCAGAGGTTTGTTTTTAACTGTTCTAATTCAGTCTTGAGTAGTAAATTGGAAAGACAAAGAGCAGTTCTAACACAGATCAGGCTACTTCCCAAACATACAGCTACGTCAAATTTTGTGGCAGGTCACATTGCTAGTATGTCCTCTCAGGGTACACACCAACCACAAAATTCAGTTAAGAACCAATTTTGTGCTTTGTAAAGCATCCCCTTTGGCTTGGACCAATTTGGACACCACTATTCAATTCAGGTGTCCAAATGCCTTTCATTTCCCTTACCCTATTCCCATCTTTTAAAAAACTGCTATGCCTTCCCCCATTAAGACAGAAGTGGATAATACTGGCCCCTCCAGAGTGAGCCATCTTACCTCTTGCTTTTTCCTGTAAGACCAATTGCAGTCGTTAACAGTCGTCAACAGCTATCAGTCAGTCAATCACCCACTCCTACCCTCCCCACCCTCTCACTATATATAAGCCTCTGGTGACTTCTGTTTCAGTGTATCTGAAGAAGTGTGCATGCACACAAAAGCTCATACCAATGACAAACTTAGCTGGTCTCTAAGCATAGCTGCCAAGTTTTCCCTTTTCTCGCGAGGAAGCCTATTCAGCATAAGAGAAAATCCCTTAAAATAAGGGATAACTTGGCAGCTATGTCTCTAAGGTGCTGCTGGAAGGAATTTTTTTGTTTTGTTTTGTTTCGACCGTCAGACCAACATGGCTACCTACCTGTAACTAAATCCTTCCAAATTACTGGCAAAGGAGTCTGGGGACATTTGTAATGGATACCTCTATAATGTAAAGGTAAAGGTAAAGAGACCCCTGACCATTAGGTCCAGTTGCAGACAACTCTGGGGTTGCGGCGCTCATCTCACTTTACTGGCTGAGGGAGCCGGCGTACAGTTTCCGGGTCATGTGGCCAGCATAACTAAGCCGCTTCTGGCGAAACCAGAGCAGTGCATGGAAACGCCATTTACCTTCCCGCCAGAAGAAAAATTTACCTATTCATCTACTTGCACTTTGATGTGCTTTTGAACTGCTAGGTTGGTAGGAGCTGGGACCGAGGAATGGGAGCTCATCCCAATACGGGGATTCAAACTGCCGACCTCCTGATCGGCAAGCCCTAGGCTCTGTGGTTTAGACCACAGTGCCACCCGCATCCCCCTCTATAATGTATTCACCCCCACTAAAAAGAACAATCCCAAACTTATCTTTTTGTGTTTGTGTGGATGCAATTTGCCAACAGCATTACCACTTCTGAGGGCATACATCCTGTCAGAAGTATAGCCACGGTGGCTTTCCTGTAAGCACAGCCCTTAGTGAAATCAAGGGTGGGAAAACATCAAGTTTTCCTCAAAGACTGGATGTTACAGTCTATTTTGGGGTGAAAAGAACTGAAATGGGAATTGCTTTTCAGGTAAAATCATTCCCTCTGATTACAATTTTAATTTGTCAGCTGCAAAGCTCTCCATATCTTTGCATAGTGGCATAAATTTCACTCATGCAATTTTCCTCCTCCAAAGTAATGGGACTGGAGAGTGCTGGTGATATCATTCTCTCTGGTTGCAAGCTATACCTGTCAGTCACAATGGAGTTATTCCATTGCATGTGCACACATCCACTGATATTTGTTTCCCCTTTTCCCTTCATTGAAACTTAGCATTATAGAGTTATGATAAGCTTCAAAAATATTTTTGCTTTCAGCAGACACTTGTCTATAGCATTCTTTTGATGTCAGGAACACCTAGGTGACATGAAGTACTTTATGGGTCTCTTCTTCAACATGTGCTGCCTCATGAGCATACTTTGCCTCTGAAAATCCCAAAACACTTCCTGCTTCACCCTGGGATTCTGAATTCAACAAAAGAATAGAACAGACTCATTAAGAAGCCTTTTTTCCAGAATTTGAGATTAGGTTTTACTAGCAAATGTTTACTGCTGATTCTTATGAGTTTCTGTAGCTGTCTTAAAAACTTTTAGTATGTTTTAATATACAGTAGTTATGTTTCACTGGTGTTTAAACAGCTTATATTTATGTTTTATTCTGTTCTACATTACCTTTTGACTATTTCCTTTTACTGAAAGTCAATATTTACACATACAGTACAAGTTCAAAGATTCTTTTCAGAGTTTATTTTCAGCTCAAAAGCAGAGATTTTGTGGGTGAGATGAAGCTTTCAAGGCACACTTAGCAGCCTCCATTCAATTGTTTCACTATCATCTGTTCCGTGTTCCTGGACATATCAGCAGTCATGTACCCAGATATTGATAGATGCCATTTTATTTTTTACCAGAGTGAAAGCAGGAAGCATTGCCTTCGCTCTAAACTGGCTTTATAAAGATGCCACATCACATCATCTGAAGCCAAATCAGAATAAGGCAATGGCTCCTGCTCTACCTCTTTAGGGTGGGGTGCAATATAACAGTGCCCCAAAATAGTGCAAAGTGTGATTGCAGGGAGCAAGGCACCCCCCTCTATTGCCAAAATGTCATCCCTCCTTTAACAGCATGGCTATAGGTTGGCAATACAGGGAGGGAGGGTTAAACTCAACACTAAACCTTGGAATGTGTGAGAAATCTTGGTCACTGCAAATAATTTAGAAAGGAGGAGAGCTAGAAATGGACAAAAAGGGGAAGGGGACTGAGAAGTTTGCCAACATTGCCTTTCTTCAACTTTTTCTTTGAACCAAGAAGTTAATCGTCTCTTTTGAATTGATATACAAAGTACAATACCAAATGGCCCTCAGATGTGGTTAAAAAAAACCTCCCTTAATATCAAATGCTGAGCCCTCTCTTAAGATTTAAGTGGATTCAGGCCTGGCAGAACCACTTCATTGCTTCCTGCAGTTCCCAAAGCTCAAATGTCAGCCTTAACTTTATTTACAGTGCCTGGATTTGGCCTTTCCCTGACCACTGTTAAAACCGCATTTTGAAATCTCACTCCACAAATATATTTAGATTTACAGAAGGACACTGAGTACAGGAATGAAAGCTCAACTACGACCGCTTGCTGCTTCGATGTGACCCCTCCCCCCATTTAAGACAAAACAATTTGATATTTATTCATGCATTATAAAGTGTCTGTTGCAGTGTGTCCTGCCAAAGGTAGCAGGGGAAACACAGTGATTAGGTCTGGAGTGCATTAAGAAGTGACTTAAGCCAGGGCTTCCCTTTCCAAAGCACCCTGGCTGTTTACATTAGATTCCGAAATTTGTTTTGATTTAATGTTTGTATGCCACTTTCCCTAGAATGCTGAATTCAAAATGGCTCACATGAAGCATTAAAGAAAGAAGCAAACATTGCCATGTATAGAACGGGCACACATCAGAAAAGCAAAAACAGACAATAAACAATGAATGCTGTTCAGTGCAAACACATATTCATTCGAATATGAATGTATAAAAAGAATGGCAACTAAGCAACAACTCAAAGCTGACTTACACTATCTCGTTCAGTAGTGCTACATTGGCAGTTGTCTTCCAGGATTTCAAACAAGGGGTCTCTCCCAGTTCTTCCTGGAGATGCCAGAGATTGAACCTGGGACCTTATGCATGCAAAGCAGGTGCCTTACCTACTCCCAATACAGCACACAGTTGCAGGTGTGGATAAGCCTAGGTTTTGTCTTACTGGACTGATAGCAAAAGTGGTGTTCCTATAAATCTGAGTGAAATATTAGGCAATGCAGAGTAGTTTTCTGCCCCTACATCTCCCTGTAACAACCCAGCTAATACACACCAACCCTGCTTCACTCATCTCTGGCTGTTTCTAAACTGTGATTTACGGCTGGGCTTGGTGACTGCTGGCAAAGAGGAATCATGGGAAATAAAGATGTGATGTTGGTGGTTTGTCCATGAGCAGTTCAACCCACAGCAATCAGTTAGGAGAGACCACAGGTGAGGAAGAGAGGCATAGCTGCCAAGTTTTCCCTTTTCTCGCGAGGAAGCCTATTCAGCATAAGGGAAAATCCCTTTAAAAAGGGATAACTTGGCAGCTATGAAGAGAGGCTGACAAGGGGCTGCAAATATCCACACTGAGCCTAATGGCTTATAAACCTCAGAAAGATCCTGAGAAAGAAAGAGGAAAAGGGCAGCCTTTGACAGTGGGACTAACTTGATCAGGTGTGATATGGACTATAGGTCCACAGTCTCTACCTCTGACCATGTCTGTAGACATTGCATGGCTGGGTGAGACTCTTTCTGGCCTTATGAAATCCTCCCCAGGCCACATCCCTCATTGGCCCTGCTTCAACCCCTGTGTTTTTACCTGATTGGAAAGTATCATTGAACTCTTGCTTGAAAGGAAAGAGTGGGGTTGTGTGAGTGTGTGTCAAACTAGCCCACTGTACAAAAGGTACAGTTTGCATTTTTATTGCTCTTTGGACTTTTACCTCTAGGTCTACCCATTCCTAGCATGTGGCCCTTGGAATGCTCCCCAGAAGGCCAATCAGCCTTCAGGCTGAAAAACAAAATTGTTTCCCAGCTCTAAAATACAGCATTTGACCAAACCCAGCTGAGTTAAGCAGACAAATTGTGTAACTTCATTATGTGATGTGTCAAAAAGTACTGACTCTCCTGGCTTCATCAAATTGACCCAGAGTTATGGGAATAGATATCCACTATTTTCCACACACTATGCAAACTACCTCCCCTCCCCACCACACAAAATTTATCATTTCCCCATTAACTAACTTTTCTTAATGCCTCTAGATTTTCCTGAAAAGAAAGTGCTCCAATTAAAACTTCAGTCATTGTGATGTAACAGATGTGGAGTCTGTATCTTTCACTGGGCATTGCAGCAGCTGCAACTTAAATCCAAGGAAACTGAATGGGTTTAACATAACTGATCAGTTGTATCCAATGTTAGTTAGAGTAGACTCACTCAAAGTAAGGTCTGCTCTGAATATGACTAATACTGGATGCAACCATAAACATTTTGTTGTGTATTCCCCTCCACCTGATTTTAGCTGAATTTGAAACCTGGAAAGTCCTATGTAAGAGAAACATCACCATATAATGCAAAGTTATTACACACCCAGTTCTATCTGGACCCTGACCATATTTTCTCTCTGTTAACTGTACATCCTGGGCTGAAAAAGAAAACAAAATGTCCTGAACAAATATATTTTGCATATCAACTGGTATGCCCCCTGAACATTGAGCAACCCTTCAGAGAAGGATGTCCCTGGCACGAGCCTATGGGCTTATATATGGACTTAATTACTGGATGTTTTTTTTTATTAAATTTCTAAAAATGAATCATAGGAAAGTGCAAGGAGAAAGTAATCTCAGATTGGTCTATTTGTATCACCAACTAGTGTACAAGTAGTCTTGGCTGAAAGAGTGGAGCTTAGAGAGCGATTCAGTGTGTAAGACAGCTGTGCTTCCTCTGCTGAGAGGCATCATGCTTCTGAATACCAGCCGATGGGAGCCATAGGTGGGCAAGGTGCTGTTGCACTCATGTCCACCTTGCAGGTTTCCCACAGGTCAGTCACTGTGAGAGCAGGACGTTGGACCAGATGTTGGGTCTGATCCGGCAGGCTCATATCCTTATGAACAGACATAGGCAAACTCAGCCCTCCAGCTGTTTTGGGGCTACAATTCCCATCATCCCTGACCACTGGCCCTATTAGCTAGGGATGGTGGGAGTTGTTGTCCCAAAACATCTGGAGGGCCGAGTTTGCCTATGCCTGCTTATGAATATGTTCTTATGAACTTAACATGGGAATAAAACACCTGTGAACTTGGATTTACTTAAAACTTGGAGGGAATATTTAAAAGTAAGTTGCACCAGGAAAGAGGAACCTGTGGCCCTCCTATTTGGGTTGGACTATAGCTGCCAGCATCTCTGGTGGTTAGAATCCAACAACAAGTAGTAGAAGGTTCCTCATCTCTGAGGTACATATTTATGAAGGAGCCATAGCTCACTGGTAGAAGACGTTTTGTATACAGAATGTAAAGGTAAAGGTAAAGGGACCCCTGACCATTAGGTCCAGTCGTGACCGACTCTGGGGTTGCACGCTCATCTCACATTATTGGCCGAGGGAGCTGGCGTATAGCTTCCAGGTCATGTGGCCAGCATGACAAAGCCACTTCTGGCAAACCAGAGCAGCACATGGAAACGCCGTTTACCTTCCCGCTGTAGCAGTTCCTATTTATCTACTTGCATTTTGATGTGCTTTCGAATTGCTAGGTTGCAGGAGCTGGGACCAAGCAACGGGAGCTCACCCCGTCACAGGGATTCAAACCACCGACCTTCTGATCAGCAAGACCTAGGCTCAGTGGTTTAGCCCACAGCGCCACCTGGGTCCTTGTATATCAGGTTTAATTCTTTGTATATCTAGGCATGCCTGAGGAATCCAATTCCAATGCAAGCTGACCTGATCAGTGTCTCCCAGATGTGTATGAAGAACAGAATTATTTTCAGAGTCCACATTTCTCCAAATTTTGCCCCGCAGTTCCTGGATCAAAAATAGTACAAAAATAGTACAATAATGTGTATTATAGAATATAGAGAGCAAATGTGTTTATAGAATTCTCTGTTCATGAAACCATGTTTTTTTCTGTATGAATGTGAGAACAATTTTCACATGCAGGATTTATAAATACTGTATCACAGATTGATGTGGAAATGGGACAGAAAATATTTAGTAATGAACACATGCAAAGTGATACGGAGAAGAAAGTAGAGGTGTATAGTGGCCACAACATTTACCTGGCTTTGGAAAACAGCCCAATCTGCTTTGGAACCACTCTGGGTCTTTCCAATTTAATGTTGTTCATGTTGGAATCAGATGTGTTAAATTCAATGCTCTGTTCCTCCCAACACACAATGTGGAGTTATAAGGACTATGATTTTCCCCTTTCAGCAGAAGTGGATGAAATTTGTCAGAAAAGAAGCCCCTCCAGAATGGGTTAAACTTGCCAAATGTCAGAAGCTGCATCTAGGCTTTTGTACCTTTAAAGTTTGATTTTATTAATAAAAGGAAAGCCTTTATGGCTGACACTTTGAACAAATAAAGCAAAATTGGAAGAAAAAACTGGATATTAAGAAAAAACAGCAACAAATACACACACAGCAGATGGAGGAGGCTGAGAACTCTAAGAGGTTTGCACCAATCTAATGGAATATAAGAGAAAACAGATGGAAAGAAAAACAAATAATTAAAGGTTATGTTTGTTGGAAGGAATAAAAAAGAACAAATAAACCACACAAAAATCCCTACAACATGGGGAAATGAGGAAATGGAATGACCCCTTAACACGAGACACTGCCAGATATCAAAATTTCAGGCAGGAGCACCCCCCAACCCTATCTGGTGATGCTGTTGATTATCATGACGGATGGTCAGGAATGGTGGGGAAGTGGATCACAACCCAACAATATCTGGATGGTTGTGAAAGGCTGTTTTCAAGGATTGTTTATGAAGTTAGACGAGAGCCAGTGTAGTGTAGTGGTTAAGAGCGGTAGACTCGTAATCTGGGGAACTGGGTTCGCGTCTCCGCTCCTTCACATGCAGCTGCTGGGTGACCTTGGGCTAGTCACACTTCTTTGAAGTCTCTCAGCCCCACCCACCTCACAGAGTGTTTGTTGTGGGGGAGGAGGGGAAAGGAGAATGTTAGCCACTTTGAGACTCCTTCGGGTAGGGGTGGGGGGGGGGTACGTGCCCCTCCAGATGTTGTTGAACTCCTACCAGACAGCATGACCAATGATGGAGGTATATCGGAAATGTAGCCCCAAAGCATCTTGAAGGCCGCAAGTTCTCCATGCCTGCTGTAAAGTGGGAATTGTCTCCCAGCTGGGGAAGAATAGATGAGAGTTCCAAATGAGAAAGGTTACCCCTTTTAAAATGACACATTTTATTTCTTTACACCCAGCAGTGGGGCTGTTGGGTGTAAATGAGTACAAACATTGGCTTCCATGTAATTTCAAGGAAAGCATTTGCCTATGGAGATCACTTGTTTGGCAAGCTGGAAAGATTATAAAATACACATCCAAAAATATTTCTAAAATGCATGTTCTTACTGGGAGGCTTAACTGCCACGACCTCTTTCTAAGGACCCGATGCATGCACTAATTAAGTGAATTTAACAACGTGTTAAAGTGATGTGTGAAAGAGTGAGTGATACCCTCCCCAATGAATCAGTAATTGAACGTGGGAAGCTTGGCCTGAAAGATTCCTAGGGACGCTTCAGAAATTCTTCTTGCCTGAAAGTCACACAAGATTTTGGAGTTACATAGGAAGCTACCTTAGGATGAGTCAGTCCATTGTAGCTCAGAATTTTGCACAATTTGAGTAGCAGTAGCTCTCCAGAGCTTCAGGCTCTTTCCCATCCCTTCCTGGAGATTCTGGGGATCATTAGGGAGAGATTGACCTAAATCCCACTTCTGACAGTTTGGGTAAAATGCATAAAGCAAGCTGTTGTTGATTGGAAACTAGGCTTGAAAACACATGTCTCTGAAATACCACCAGAATTTGAAGAAAACCTTCTTAGGTTTCATAAACATGTGAGCCCGACTTTTTGAAGACTGAGTTGGATATAACCCTAACCCTACATATTAGCAAAGGAAGATTGAATGAATAAACTTTTTGTCCTGGAGAGCCTTTTAAAAAAATAATCTCCTGGTATATTTACTGCGGATCAATAATATTAATAGATTGACATTCCTGTGCATAAGTCTGCTGTTATAAAGACATAGGAACAGGTGAAGTTTTTTTTTAAAGGCAATTCTAATTTGCGTGTTGAGACACAGAGACCTCCCCCCTAAATAAAGACACATTTGACTCAAATTTTAGTTTGGTTTTTGGCAGTATTTAGGCCAAAACTTTATTGGTTACAGAAAGTGAGTAGTTGCATAAGCTCTGGTTCAACTAGCTCCCTGCACCCTTGCAGGCAGCGCTGACCCAGGGCACCATAGGTCAGCCAAGGGTGAACACATGGTTAGGCGAAAAGCCAGGAACAGACTATGTTCACCCCCCAGATGCTACCCTGGACTCAGGCACGGGCACAACCCCCTCTTGGGGGTTGAACAAACCAGTTGAGTCCCTGGATTCCTTTAACAGAATACCCTTCACATAGGGATGGCAAAACCATTCTCCCATCCCTATCGCTTGAACCAGTGCTTATCCGCAACCTTACAAGTTGTGACGATTTGCTACGTGGCAGGCGGAACCCAAATGGCACCAGCCAATCAGCCAAGAGGGCTGTATTTGTCCTGCAGTCCTAAAATTCTCCACCCCTTCTTTAAGTAGAGTAGGATGGTTGCCTCAAAGAGCAGAAAGTGATGTGCACATGTACACTTTTCTCAAATAAAATGGCATTTTCCTCCCATATAGATGAATGATAGATAGATGGTAGATGATAGAGAAATATAGAGATAGAGATGATAGAGATAGATATATAGATATATTGCTAATGAAAAGAGAGAAGCTGGTTAATGACCTCCCTTCTTGCCAATCATGCCATCAAGAAAGAAACCAAGGACTCCTTTTAGTAGAATGAACAGGAGTGTTCCCAGTGACAGCAGGTCTGGTTCACCACATCTTAAAGTCAGTGATGTAATACATATTACCATCCAAAGCAGGTATGAAAAGCCTTTGGCCCTCCAGGTGTTGCTACAACTCCCATCAACTCCCTGCCCATTGCCATGTTTGTTCATGCTGACATCAGACCATTTGGTCTATAACCTTAATGAGATGTAACTGCACCGCTTCCTGTTACTAGCCAATCAGAGCTGTGCATTGCCAGTTTCTGCTTCCATCTGACCAAAACCCAGTGACTGGGCTGCCATAACTGTTTCACCAATAAAAGTATGTGTATCAGGGCACCAACTGATATGCTTCTATCTTTAGCATCCTGTCCTTTCCCAGAAACAGACATTTTGCATGCTAAATGCCTCATCCCAATCACTACCATGCAGTTTTCATTTAGCTGTGCATATTCTTACTGGCCTCAGATCTCCAAGCACAGCCTTGGTGGTTTTATTAACAGATGGTCTCAGTGAAGAGGCTTTTGCTGCGGTGTACCTTCCCTCCTTCTTTGGCATATAATATCTGGCCCAGTGTCATTACTAAGCAGCCTGAGACATATAGGAAAAATATGTCCAAGCTTGGCCTTGCCAGTTATTCCCTCTTCAGATCCTACTCTCTTCTGATAAAATCTTTCTTGACCCTGCTTGTTGTTGTTGTTGTTTAGTCGTTTAGTCGTGTCCGACTCTTCGTGACCCCATGGACCATAGCACGCCAGGCACTCCTGTCTTGCACTGCCTCCCGTAGTTTGGTCAAACTCATGTTCGTAGCTTCGAGAACACTGTCCAATCATCTTGTCCTCTGTCGTCCCCTTCTCCTAGTGCCCTCAATCTTTCCCAACATCAGGGTCTTTTCCAAGGATTCTTCTCTTCTCATGAGGTGGCCAAAGTATTGGAGCCTCAGCTTCACGATCTGTCCTTCCAGGGTGCACTCAGGGCTGATTTCCTTAAGAATTGATAGGTTTGATCTTCTAGCAGTCCATGGGACTCTCAAGAGTCTCCTCCAGCACCATAATTCAAAAGCATCAATTCTTCGGCGATCAGCCTTCTTTATGGTCCAGCTCTCACTTCCATACATCACTACTGGGAAAACCATAGCTTTAACTATACGGACCTTCGTCGGCAAGGTGATGTCTCTGCTTTTTAAGATGCTGTCTAGGTTTGTCATTGCTTTTCTCCCAAGAAGCAGGCGTCTTTTAATTTCGTGACTGCTGTCACCATCTGCAGTGATCAAGGAGCCCAAGAAAGTAAAATCTCTCACTGCCTCCATTTCTTCCCCTTCTATTTGCCAGGAGGTGATGGGACCAGTGGCCATGATCTTGGTTTTTTTGATGTTGAGCTTCAGACCATATTTTGCGCTCTCCTCTTTCACCCTCATTAAAAGGTTCTTTAATTCCTCCTCACTTTCTGCCATCAAGGTTGTGTCATCTGCATATCTGAGGTTGTTGATATTTCTTCCGGCAATCTTAATTCCTGCTTGGGATTCATCTAGTCCAGCCTTTCGCATGATGAATTCTGCATATAAGTTAAATAAGCAGGGAGACAATATACAACCTTGTCGTACTCCTTTCCCAATTTTGAACCAATCAGTTGTTCCATATCCAGTTCTAACTGTAGCTTCTTGTCCCACATAGAGATTTCTCAGGAGACAGATGAGGTGATCAGGCACTCCCATTTCTTTAAGAACTTGCCATAGTTTGCTGTGGTCGACACAGTCAAAGGCTTTTGCATAGTCAATGAAGCAGAAGTAGACGTTTTTCTGGAACTCTCTAGCTTTCTCCATAATCCAGCGCATGTTTGCTATTTGGTCTCTGGTTCCTCTGCCCTTTCGAAATCCAGCTTGCACTTCTGGGAGTTCTCGGTCCACATACTGCCTAAGCCTGCCTTGTAGAATTTTAAGCATGACCTTGCTAGCGTGTGAAATGAGCGCAATTGTGCGGTAGTTGGAGCATTCTTTGGCACTGCCCTTCTTTGGAATTGGGACGTAGACTGATCTTCTCCAATCCTCTGGCCATTGCTGAGTTTTCCAAACTTGCTGGCATATTGGGTGTAGCACCTTAACAGCATCATCTTTTAAAATTTTAAATAGTTCAGCTGGAATATCATCACTTCCACTGGCTTTGTTATTAGCAGTGCTTTCTAAGGCCCATTTGACTTCACTCTCCAAGATGTCTGGCTCAAGGTCAGCAAACACACTACCTGGGGTGTACGAGACCTCCATATCTTTCTGGTATAATTCCTCTGTGTATTCTTGCCACCTCTTCTTGATGTCTTCTGCTTCTGTTAGGTCCTTACCACTTTTGTCCTTGATTATGGTAATCTTTGTACGAAATGTTCCTTTCATATCTCCAATTTTCTTGAACAGATCTCTGGTTTTCCCCATTCTATTGTTTTCCTCTATTTCTTTGCATTGCTCATTTAAGAAGACCCTCTTGTCTCTCCTTGCTGTTTTTTGGAAATCTGCATTCAGTTTCCTGTATCTTTCCCTATCTCCCTTGCATTTTGCTTGCCTCCTCTCCTCCGCTATTTGTAAGGCCTCGTTGGACAGCCATTTTGCCTTCTTGCATTTCCTTTTCCTTGGGATGGTTTTCGTTGCTGCCTCCTGTATAATGTTACGAGCCTCCATCCATAGTTCTTCAGGCACTCTGTCCACCAAATCTAAATCCTTAAACCTGTTCCTCACTTCCACTGTGTATTCATAAGGGATTTGATTCAGATTGTATCTTACTGGCCCAGTGGTTTTTCCTACTTTCTTCAGTTTAAGCTGGAATTTTGCTATAAGAAGCTGATGATCTGAGTTACAGTCAGCTCCAGGTCTTGTTTTTGCTGATTGTATAGAGCTTCTCCATCTTTGGCTGCAGAGAATATAATCAATCTGATTTCGATGCTGCCCATTTGGTGATATCCATGTGTAGAGTCGTCTCTTGTGTTGTTGGAAGAGTGTGTTTGTGATGACCAGCTTGTTCTCTTGACAGAACTCTATTAGCCTTTGCCCTGCTTCATTTTGAACTCCAAGGCCAAACTTGCCAGTTGTTCCTTTTATCTCTTGATTCCCTACTTTAGCATTCCAATCCCCTGTAATGAGAAGAACATCCTTCTTTGGTGTCATTTCTAGAAGGTGTTGTAGGTCTTCATAGAATTGGTCAATTTCACTTTCTTCAGCACCGGTAGTTGGTGCATAAACTTGGATTACTGTGATGTTAAAAGGTCTGCCTTGGATTCGTATCGAGATCATTCTGTCATTTTTGAGATTGCATCCCATTACAGCTTTTGCCACTCTTTTGTTGACTATGAGGGCCACTCCATTTCTTCTACAGGATTCTTGCCCACAGTAGTAGATATGATAGTCACCCGAACTGAATTCACCCATTCCCTTCCATTTTAGTTCACTGATGCCCAGGATGTCGATATTTATTCTTGTCATCTCATTTTTGACCACATCCAGCTTACCTCTATTCATGGTTCTTACATTCCAGGTTCCTATGCAATATTTTTCTTTACAGCATCGGACTTTCCTTTCGCTTCCAGGCATATCCACAACTGAGCGTCCTTTCGGCTTTGGCCCAGCCGCTTCATCAGCTCTGAATCTACTTGTACTTGTCCTCCGCTCTTCCTCAGTAGCATGTTGGACGCCTTCCGACCTGAGGGGCTCATCTTCCAGCGTCATAACTTTTATATGCCTGTTGTCTTTGTCCATGGAGTTTTCTTGGCAGGGATACTGGAGTGGCTTGCCAGTTCCTTCTCCAGGTGGATCACGTTTAGTCAAAACTCTCCACTATGACCTGTCCATCTTGGGTAGCCCTGCATGGCATAGCTCATAGCTTCTCTGAGTTATTCAAGCCCCTTCGCCACGACAAGGCATTGATCCATGAAGGGGCATTGATCCATGAAGGGGCATTGATCCATGAAGGGGCATTGATCCATGAAGGGGCATTGACCCTGCTTACATTGCAATAATTTGTAGCCTGGGATAAGTGGAATTTCCCCATCTGGTTCTTTTATTTTCCTCCTTCAAGGGTTTAATTGGACTTGTTTCCCCTTAATTCTGATTTAAGTAACACACACCTTTTATAAAATAAATCCAGAAGGGAGCGGGCAGCATTTGCCTAAATATCCCCCCACTGTCTGGCTTCAGAATAGGTCCAGTGGGAGTACGTTTGTGTTGGGACCAGAAGGAGGGTAAGAGATGCTTTGCCAGCCCTTGGGAGGAGTAGGAATGATATATAAAGTGGTCATGCCTATATCCTTCCCTTCTCTACTTATGCAGTTTGCCTACCCTCTATACAGGGTGTAATTAGCCAATCGCCTTGATGGAGCTAAATATAAATGCTCAATTTTCAACTGTGAAGAATTTCTTTGTCTCCTACATACTAGATCTATCCTGGTGTTCCTTGCTGGACAAAGAACTCAAACTCCCATGATCCTCTCCTCCTCCACAGTACTCATAACACGACTGGGATAGGAGCAGTTAGAAACAGGAACCAAGTAAGTATGTTAACTGGACTACTCACTTGGGAAGTATGTGTGATGAAATATGACAGGAAAAGAATTTTGCTGCACAGGCCCTATGTTCATTCTTGGAAGGACAATATGTTTCCAGGGCAGGGATTGGTGTACAGTGGTACCTCTGGTTAAGAATGTAATTCGTTCTGGAGGTCCATTCTTAACCTGAAACTTTTCTTAACCTGAAGCACCACTTTAGCTAATGGGGCCTCCTGCTGCCGCCACGCCGCCGGAGCACAAAGTTCTTAACCCGAGGTACTATTTCTGGGTTAGCGGAGTCTGTAACCTGAAGCAATTGTAACCTGAAGTGTTTGTAACCAACCCAAGGTACCACTGTACATCATTTGGGTTTTCTAGGTCCAAAAATAAGTTTCTTGTATTGGCCTTAGCAGGTATCACACGTTCAAGTCCCACTTTCCTCCAGTAAAATCTGCCTGAATTAAAATGATGTGCAGCTATCTGAGGGTTAATGCAGAAGCCACATAAACCAAAGAGCAGAATATTAACACGTAGAGCAGAATGACTTTGTAGGAGAGGGCAAAATCAGAGGATGGAAGTCGAACTCATAAAGACTACATCAAGGAGCCTATGCCCCACCCCTTCAAAGTTTTGGGAAAGACATTCCTATCTGCTTATTATCCCAACAGGAATAATTTTGCTAATCTGACTAAATTGCATTGGCATTCTAATAAAATAATTTTATTAGTTTGGAGGAAGCAAATCTCATGAGTCTGGGTCACTAAAGACTAGCAATTCCCAGGGGCTATTGCGTTAGTCTGTTGCAGC
The DNA here is from genome assembly GCF_963506605.1 of Zootoca vivipara. Classification (NCBI taxonomy): domain Eukaryota; kingdom Metazoa; phylum Chordata; class Lepidosauria; order Squamata; family Lacertidae; genus Zootoca; species Zootoca vivipara. The sequence continues at coordinate 7,172,579 of NC_083294.1, read as the reverse complement.
AAGAACAAGAAGGAGTCATATGGTACATTAAATACTAACACAATATATTATAGTAAAACTTTCATGTGCTAGAGCCCTCTTCATTTGATGCATGTTATTCTCAGATACACATACACGGGGGGGGGGGGGGGAGGGGAGAGAGAGAGAGAATACAATGATGACAGATGGTAGGTAGGTAGGTAGGTAGGCAGACATTTCAGGAAACTGAAGCTGAGGAGGTTAAACTCTAAGAGACAGACAAACGTTTATGGCTTATCCACCATTCCTGAACTTCTTGTTGAGGAACCCTAGCTTGATCTTGACACTATGCAGGTATTTCATGAAATAAATTCCAAGAGATAACATAACACACATGTAAAGTGTTAGGGCTGCATGGCTCAATAACACACATGTAAAGTTTTGGTGATTGAGCTGCATGGCTCAATCACCAACAAAACTCCCAACCCAAACAAGAACAGAGTCATTTTCATTCCTGACTTCCCTTGACTCCTGACCTCAAGCTTCCCATAGGAATTGCCCAGACCAACAGTGGAGACAATCAGCATTTTTACACAAAATTATCCTAATAAATACATTTTATATGCCATTTTCCTTAATATTAACATTTTTTTAAAAGTGATTTCCTCTAACATAATGTTATGTTATATAATACATGCATTTACATGCACATCTTACAATAGTATATTCATTTTTGTACACATTACTTGCTTGGAGAACTGCATTGCAAAATCTAGAGAAATGAATCTCAAAGGATTGCTGTGGTTCAGTTTGCATATTGGTTTGGAAAATGCAAATCAGGTAAGTTTGCCTTTAAATGCAAACTAAATTGTAATGTTCCAACATCCCTAATATTCACTAGATCTTTGTGGTATAAACTGGAACAGCTCCATTGAGTTCAGGTCCTTTTACGCAAAGGGGACATGTTGTCTGAAAGAAAGCTATGCGAGAGCCCCGCCCATCAGATTTGCATAATGAGCAAGGCTATTGATCCAAATATGCATTAAGATCAAACTGGAATGCATCTGGAAAACACTCCCTTTTTAAAAATACACACACCCTTCTTGGTTCTAGGAAGGAAACTTGGAAGGATCTTTGAGAATCAGAGACCTTCCCCAGAAAGAACCCGAAGTATGGCAAAAATAGATTCCCTTGAGACAAAGCAAGGGAGCAGTAATGGAAATGAAGACTAACAGGACACGACTGAGTCAATCCAACACTTACCATCCTGGCAAAGCAAGAGGAGAGATTTTTCAACTAAATGAAATAGGGCTGGCTTTGGTGCTGTGCAGTAGCCATTTGTCATGCACTTTTTAAATATCCTTGACATGGTTGGGACACCACTCAACTGACTGATCAGCTATTGCCAGATTAATGTATGAAAGTGACACATACTTATATATGCATGATATGAGAAAGAAAGAAAAACTTGATGAATCAGTCCAAAGGCCCATCTAGTCGAGTATCCTCTTTACCACAGTGGCAAACGATGTACCTCCATGGTACCTAGCAGGAGGCCACCTCCGAGGACTCCGCGCTGCGCCTCCTTCTCGTTTCCCCAGCGCTGGGTTCCACTCAGTCAAGCTTCGCCACCAGCGCGCGCACCGCGGGACCAGCAAGAGCTGCTTGGGCGCTGTGCGCGCGCTGGTGGGGAAGGAAGGCTATGGCGCAGCGCGGAGTCCTCGGAGAAGGAGCGCAGTCCTGGCCAGATCGCTGGAACCCTACGCTCACTTGGCACCCTTCCAGCGCCCTCCAGCGCCCGGTGCCATGGTTCTCTGTGCCACTAGCCTCTATGGCTAGGGCGGGCCTGACTGTTATCTGATACCTCTGCAAAGCTTCCCCCCTCCCCCCAAAAAATGTGGGGTAGCCCCTAATAAGAAAAGGATTTTAGGTATACTAAAAAACGGACTGGGGCCAAGCAATATCTGGTTTTCAACATCGTGTTATATCAGCAGCTAAACATCGTGATATTCCGATATATCATGATGTCTGAAATTGGAGATGAGGCATGGGGATGAGGGAAAGAGGAGACCTGGAGATCCGGCGGGTGGGGTGTGTGCAAATCAGGCATGGGGATGAGGGAAGAAGCAGCTGCGGAGATCGGATGGGTGGCAGGATTATAGGAAGCAGAGTTACCTCTACCGCATGGTTTGAGTGGGAGGGGATGGGGATGGGGCGGTTGCATCCAGCCACTGTCAGCAGGGCAGCCAGCAAAGAAGCACGTCCACTGTGGCTGCTGCTGCATTCCTACTGACTGAGAAAAGCTGCTGCACCTCAAACGTAGAATCATAGGTATGAGAGGGAATCCCAAGGGTTATCTAGTTCAACCCCTGCAATGCAGGAATCTCAGCTAAATAATCCCTGTCAGATGATCGTTCAACCTCTGTTTGAAAACCTCCATTGAAGGACTACCTGCCATGGTGAAACAGCTTTTACTGCCAGGAAGTTCTTCCTAATGGTTAGAATCTCCTTTCCTTTAATATCGAATCCTTTGGTTTGGGGCCTACCCTCTGTAGCAGCAGAAGACAAGTTTGCTCTATCTCCCATGTGACAACAGCCCGTCAGATATTTGAGGATGGCTCTTACCGGTATGTTACCCCTCAGCCTTCTCTCCTCCAGGCTGAACATACTCAACTCCCACAACCATTCCTCATAACCCTTGGTTTCCACACCCTTTATCATCTTGGTCACCCTCTTCTGCACATGTTCCAGGTCCATCGATTTCATTAGGTGAACGTAAAGTTCTGGTGCTGTAGGAGAGAAAGAAAAGAAAAAAAAACTCCTCCCCCCCAACTAGAAATTGCCATAGCCTTCCTTCCCCAACCATGGCCATTTGGTCCCTTTCCTGCCCCCTTCCCCACAGGTGCCCAATAAACTGCTATTTGTCACTTGCAACCTAAAGGGTAATATATTTAAAAGAAATGAAAATCCAGTCATGCTGACCTGGTTTAGGAATCCAGGCAGTGGGAGTTGGCCCCCCTCGTATATACAAGTCACATTGTGCTTGCATATGACTGAGGAAATCCAAAGGATCTGTAAAACTCGTTAACTATTCTCCATTTGGAAAACCTTCAGTCACTATAAAATAAACACACACTGGAAGAAATATTTCTCCTGGGTCTTCCCCTTTCCTCACTGTTTATCTCAGATATACGTAAGCTGTTTGACTGTGTGACATTTTTTATTTAAAAGTGGAAGGAATATTTTCTTGGTTGAGAGCTTAGTGAAGATAGTGAAGCTTTTTCGTGAGTAAAAGCCAGCCTAGGCATGATGGTAGATCTCACTGAGGAATATCAACCTGTCTCAGGGCTATATCATTTCATACTGGCTGTGTGGGGAAGTCATATGAATGAAAATTACATGTCTCTCCCTCACACAAAAAACCCATTGAAGATAGAAGGCAAGCATATCAGGGAGAAGGATAGGCTTGACGTTTTCTCCCGAACATGCAAGATTCATTCCCACCCATTTCAGAGTTATACCACTTTAGAATGAAGGCAAGGATTCATGATAGTGTGCTACTCCATTTGGTAAAACATCAGAATGTGAATTAAACAGTGCCTTGTGGATTTCAGTGGAACACAATTCAGCTTAGACTGAATCGAACCAAATGATTTTCTTATCTGGATTGGGAATAGAGAAGAATGTGTGTAGAAACTAACCTTCTTGGTATAAAGGTACAGTATCATGCACATTTGTTGCTCCACCCACTTTTGCCTCTGGCCGCACCCACCAGTGACATGTCACACTCAGAATGTATTGTGTTGGCTGAGCAAGCTTCCTCATCTTGGTCTTCCTCACAGACTGACAGCAGCTCTCCAGGGTTTCAGACAGGGGGTCAGGAGACGAAAGGGATTGAACCTGGGACCTACTGCAGGCAAAGCAGATTGTCACTGAGCTACAACTCTTCTTTCTGTGGATACTGTTCACCAGCCTTCTCAGAGTAAGCAGTGTTAGGAGCAAGGAAAAGGAGCAACCTTCTCCTACGCTGCCAATTGGGCCCAGGAAAAAAGAGGTTTCCCCATTAGCTGAAAACATGTTGCCCAAGATTTCTACAACCACCCTCCAGAAAACCACCCCAGGATTCAGGACTGAGAGGAGAAGCTTGGTCTCTGCTCCTTCCACTATCAGCCATTCAGGGAGATCCCTGAGAAGTGGGACAGGGCGGATTCTAAATCCCTGTGACCAAACCACAGTCTGCTTCTGGAAAATATGTCCCCATGCCTCCCATCTCCTCTCGTTCGCTGGGATTTATTGACAGGAAGTGGGGAGTGCTAAGAACGGTCTATGTTGTAGCCTGCTGTAAATCTCTGGATCCTCTGAAACAGAAATGGCCTATGCTTGGAGAAGCCACACACAAGGTGACACTCAGCTCTCCCTAATGCTCTTATGTGCCAGCAAGAAATACAAGCCCTCAACCAGCATTCATATATTACTTGTACTGTTGTGGGTTTGGGGTTGAAGAAAGGACAAAGCAGTTTTGTGTTGCCTACTTCCTCTCCCTTCTCTCTCTCTTCACCCCCTGCCCCACTTATCCTGCCTTGTCTCCCTTCCATCTCAGAGAAACTATCCTTCTTTCTTCCCCAGTAGCTGATGATGGGGGTGGTATGGCAGGCTGAGGCCAAGACAAACTGTTAAGTGCTCTGCTTCTTAGTGGTGCCTCTCGAAAAATGCTGACAGATGCTGGACATGAGATCAGAATGAGACTCTCTGCCAGAGAGAGGCTTGCAGCCAACCATTGATTCCTTCTTTTTATAGCAGAATCTAAACCTCAGGTTGTGTTCCAAGAAAAAAAAAGGAGTGACATTTGGATAGCCCATGCCTCAATTCTTGTCCCTGTCTCTCAGTCTTCACACCCTCCATCCTTCCTTACCACAGGCCTCCCCCCTCCATTTCTCTGCTGTCTTTTGAGGTCTCCCCCTCCCCACTTTCTTACATCCCTATTGATATTTCTCCCTTCCCTCTCCCCTCCCCATCTACTTCTTTTCATTTTCCCTTCATCCCATCCCCCCTCCCCTCCTCTCAGCTAACAGGATTCCTGCCCAGGTTCAAATTAGCAAAATAATAGAAGGGAAAAGGCTGTGGGGCTCAGAAGCACAGAGGGGAGCAGCAGAAATGTCTGTCTCTCCCTTTTTGTGTGCAATAGAAAATGGGATACATTATGGAGGTGAAATGAAGCTGGAGTTGATGGGTCAATATCTTTCCTGCAATTGTGAGACAGAAAAGGAGGCTTGTTCAAAGGGCCCCTCTCGGACTACTCTCCAAGGGCTGTGTTTACAGTTAATTTTTTCATGGGTGAAGAGCTATTGAAAATCGTTGGGTCAAAAGTTGGGATGGGTGAATCTGTCAATTGCAGTTACTCATTCCCCCCCCCCCCCATCATAAATTCAGTTCTCTGCATCAGTTTGTGAGGGTGGACTTTTGGGGGGAGGATTGTGGGGGGAGATACATGGTGAAACTTTGTCCTCATTTCAGAGTGCATTTCTCTAAATATCCATATTTTTGCAGGGAACTTCCCCCAACACAACACTTTTTTTGTATGCTATTTTTATTAAGATATCCATTTTTACTCACACATTCCATTAGTACATATGCATTTGTGTATACATTATTTGGTTGGATGATGCCTTACTACATTCAAAAAGGAGAAATATAGCAATAATGGGGGACTTCAACTTCCCCAATATCTGTTGGGACTGAAACTCAGCCAAGAGTGTAAGGTCCAATAATTTCCTCCATTGCCTTGCTCACAAATTCATTTCCCAGAAGGTGGTAGAAGCAACAAGGGGATCATTGAACTTGGACCTGGTCCTCATGAACAGGGAGGAAAGGATTGAGGAACTGGAAGTACTTGGAAACTTCAGAGGAAGTGATCATGTTCCCCTGGGTTTCATGATATAGAGCCAAGGGGGAACTGTGTAGTCGGACACACACTCTGGACTTTAAGAAGGCCAATTTCAAAACAGAAAGCTACTGTGTGTGACAGTGGCATAGCTAGCCACTAGGCAGCCTGGGGCAGCACGCATGCCCTGTGCAGAACCTCGCTACTGCCTCCCCCTCAACTGTAGGGCGGTTGAGGGAGAGGTGGTGGGCAGACGCAAGCCCCATGCTGCCATTTCTGGCAGCTCAGAGCTTGCAGGCAGTCCGCCTGCCACCTCTCCCTCAGCTGTAGGGCGGCAGCCTGAGGGCGAGGCGGAAGGCAAACACAAACCTCATGCTACCATTTTGGGCAGCACGTAGCCTGCGGGCATCCGAGCCACCGCGTCACTCCCAGGAGAGATGCATGGCTCTGGCATGTTGCAGACCCCACAGTAAGTGCCGCTCACTGCAGTGCGGTTCTCCTGTGCCCCCCTCCCCAGCTATGCCTCTGGGGTGTGACCCCATGGTCAGAAATACTCAATGAGAAGGAGGCAAAGAAGGATGGGAGTTTCTAAAAGGAGAAAAATTGAAGGCCCAAATGCAGAATGAATTCAAATCCCCAGGGCCTGATGAGCAGCATCCAAGGGTACTAAAGGAACAGTGGATGTAATTTCAGAGCCTTTGTCTATGATCTTTGAAAATTCTTGAAGAACAGGTGAGGTCCCTACAGGTGGAGGTGGGCAAATGTTGTCCCAATCTTCAAAAAGGGGGGAAAGGAAGATCCAGGTAACTACCGACTGGTGAGCTTGACATCGATACCAGGGAAGGTTGTAGAGCAAATAATTCAACAGTCGGTCTGTGAGCATTTAGAAAAGGATGCTGTGATTGCTAAGACCCAATATGGGTTTCTCAAAAAATAAGTCATGCCAGACCAATCTGATTTCTTTTTTTGATGGAATTACAAACTTGGTGGATCAGGGGAATGCTGTGGACATGGTGTATCTTGATTTCAGTAAGGCTTTTGACAAAGTCCCTCATGATATTCTCATGAGGAAGCTAGTAAAATGTGGATTGAGTGAGGTAACTGTTAGGTGGATTTTGTTGACTGACCAAACCCAAAGAGTACTCATTAATGGTTCCTTGTTATCCTGGGGGAAAATGACAAATGGGGTGCCGCAGGGCTCTGTCGTGGGCCCATTGTTGTTCAATGTCTTTATGAATGACTTGGACGAAGGAATTGAGGGGATGTGCATCAAATTTGCTGATGACCCTAAACTGGGAGGGGTAGCTAATGTCAAGAGAGATGGCTCATTGGAGCAAACTCTCCTTTACTGGCCTGTGAGGTGGTTCGTGATTTCAACTCCCAGTTCTGAAATTTGTCCCATCACCTGCAAATGTCTGATTTCAGGGAGGGTGGGGGAGAGAGAACTTTTTGGGTTATAGCTAGAATGCAGTATTTACTTTCTGTCCTTATTTACTCTAAGATGTTTAGGGTTTATGGTGTAATAATGCACATGATCACCAACTTTTATTCTTACAACTCCTTGAGATAGGTATGTTTGGTTAAGACATGAATCAATTAACTTAATGGATGAAAACTGGGCCTACTCATTCCTACATCATATTAGTGTTAATAATCAACCATTGAGAGGCAAGAAAGGAACTCTGAGGTGTCGCCCCCCCCCCAGTTGAATCTGAACCAGCCAGCCACATGACCTTTTCTAGCCAATGCCTACTGAGGATTTTAAAGAACTAGCTTCTTCCACAGATCACTCTAATTGGTCCTCTGTAATTGGACCCCAACAATGCTAATTTTAAGCTCTGTTGAAGGATAGAGTTATGATTACTGTTCAACATCACTCATAGCATCTTTCAGGGTAGGACTTGCTTCTCAAAGAACAGAGAGCATTAGGATGCCAAATCCACACTGCCAAAATAGAAGTATAAACCACGGCATTTGGGCATAGCCTGTGAAATACTAATTGGCCAGTAGAAACATGTGACCACCACAGCCTTGCCTTTTGGGGCTGATTTATTCATGTCTTTGTCAGCCAGGAACCACTGAGGCAGCCAGCTCAGAGATTTAATACTAGGAGACCATTTGGCATTCTCTGAAAGTATGTTCAGAAATGGAGGGACTCAGTCTGGCCAAATTCATTAGCATTCAGATTATAACATAAAGGAAAACCCTCATTAAAGAAAAACAACCACCCTTCCTAGAAAGAAGCAAATTATGGTAAAGCATTCAAGAGCCAAACTAGGCATTATGATAAATGCATTGTTGCATTTCATGTCCCATGTTCTTTTTAAAGAAGAATCACGTGAAACCTGTAACAAAATGCTCTAGTGTGGAGTGATCCTCTTCAAGCCAGTCATACTCTTTTCCAGAATACTCCATTCCGTATCCTGACCTGCTTTCCTATTCTCTCACCCTCAACAGACAGACACTCAGCATTTGGAGGAAACTTTTTTTTTGGTTCCCTAAATACTCCAATGAGTGCCTTGCTGATATGCTGCTGGTAAGGATGGACTGAACAGGTGCCCTTTGATTAACCCAAAATAGTAGAAGGTTTTGTGTAAGCGAGAGGGGATACACAAACACACCTTTCTAGGGACTTCCGGCAAGGCAAGATGGCGATTGCTCAGCAATAGGGACTGTGAGGGGACTAGCAACATGGGCTGAGGGGTTAACATCAGATGCCAAAGAGAAAAACAGTTACTAGATTTTTAGAAGACATCTGAAGGCAGCCCTGTTTAGGGAGGCTTTTAATGTTTAATAGATTATTTTATTTTTCTGTTCCCCAGCTGCCCAGAGTGGCTAGGGAAACCCAGCCAGATGGGCGGGGTATAAATAATAAATTATTTAGGAGGTCACCTAAAGGACTTTCATATAGTGGAGAGGAAATACTTGTTCTCTTCTGGCACAGAGGGTAGGGCTAGAACTAATGGGATTAAGGCACAGGGATATGCGTATAAGACTACTTTTTAACCCAGGAAAATATTCTCAAAAGTCGGGAGTTGTCTTGGACGCCGGGTCGTATCTCTTATACGTTGAGTATATCCCAAACTCTATATTTTAACTGGAAAAGTTGGGAGTCGTCTTATACACCCAGTCGTCTTATACGCCGGAATATACGGTATTTCAGATGGATATTAGAAAAATCTTATTGGTGGTAAGAGAAGTTTGGTTCATGTTCTGTTTGAGGAAGTGCAAATTAGGAAGTTTTTATTTAAAATATGAACTGAACCAAATTACTCCTCCATCCCTAGTTAGCTGATGGCATCGATAGTGGGAGAAGGTGGTCCTCTGGCTTCCCTGAACTGAAATATTAAAATATGGCTGCTTTCATCAGAATCCTCCAGACTCTGGTCTCTTTCTGCCAGAGACCATGCTGAACCAAGCCCCTTCTTGCAGCAAGCAACATATGCAGAATCCATTGGCAGGGAACTCTTGTTTTCAGCTTGAATTAGACTATTGTGTATTATCTGTGCTCATCCACTGTGTGAGTGTTGAAGGCTGGACGCCATCTGCCAGAGATGCAGATCCCACATTTCATAGCTGGCAGATCAAATGGCCACAATTCTTATGAAGCAATATCCTTATCTCATTAGCAGCTGTCAACACCAACAAGGGAATGTCCCCTACTTTGGCCAGCAGCCGTAAGGTGCTAATTTGTGAAGTTTTGGAGGATACTGCCTGCATGACGATTAGCAACTTCATTCCCAGAGGGCACCTCACTGGTTTTCTACGCATGTATGAATTACTTTGAATCCTTTCTGGAAGATGGACCTGAAAAGGATAGAATCTGGACCTGATGGACCTGAAAAGGATAGAATCATAAGATTATAAGGTTGGAAGGGATCCCCATGGGGTCATCTAGTCCAACTCCCTGCAGTGTAGGAATCAAAGGGATCCTTGACAGGTGGCCATCCACATTCTGTTTTAAAATCTCTCATAAAGGAGAGTCCACCACCTTCTGAGGAAATCTGTTCCACAGTCAAACAGCTCTTGCCATCATAAAGCTTTCCCTAATGATTAGTTGGAATCTCTCTTCTTCCAATTTGAATCCATCAGTCCCTCTGGAACAGCATAAAAGAAGCTTGCTTGTTTTTTTAGATGGCATCATGGATACACCCAGAATGAATCATTTGTTTGGTAGCCAGGCATGCCTAGCTGAAGTGTGTGGTGTGGCAATCATGCCAATCTTCAAGCTGATTGTACTTGTTTGAGTGGCACACTAGGAGCCACATGGAAAGCCCACTCTATTTCAGATATTAATATTGCATAGCTTGAAGTGATCGGGTGCATAAAATCTGAATCTTCTTGAAATAAAAATTGCCCAAACCCATAAATGATATCCATTCTGAAGGAAATCAGCCCTGAGTGCTCACTGGAAAGACAGATCATGAAGCTGAGGCTCCAATACTTTGGCCACCTCATGAGAAGAGAAGACCCCCTGGAAAAGACCCTGATGTTGGGAAAGAAAGGAAAAGGGGATGACAGGATGAGATGGTTGGACAGTGTTCTCGAAGCCACCAACATGAGTCTGACCAAACTGCGGGAGGCAGTGCAGGACAGGAGTGTCTGGCATGCTCTGGTCCATGGGGTCACAAAGAGTTGGACACGACTAAATGACTAAACAACATAAATGATTCCAAAAGCTTTATTAACCGTGATTGATGGATGATGAGGTACACAGGCAGGAAAGGGTGGGAGCATGGGATAAGACAGGGAAGCTCCCAGGTGAGAACTGAGAGGGTTCACCTCCCTCTATGTTGGACGAGTTAAGATTTCCTGTGAAAGAATTTCTTCTTTTCTTCTTTCTTTGTTTTTGTTCAGATTAGGGTTGTTGTTGTTGTTTTTGTAAATAAAAAGTCTTAATAAAATCTTTTAAAAAGCCAAAATCTTCTTCATAACAGGTACAGAAACAAATAATGATACATCCAAATAGTTCATCTCCATAGTAATATTAGATTACTCCAAAGAGACCTGATATCAGAGGTCCTTCTCTCCCTACAGTCTCCATTAGCCTAGATCAGTTTTCTCTCCCAAAGAGACTCGTTTGCACATCTTTCTTCCACTGTGTCTGAGAATAAAAGTGTCTGAGAACAAAAGACCGAAGGCAAAAATGGTGATTTGCAACTGAATACCCCTCACATGACTGGGACCCAGGTGGTGCTGTGGTTAAACCACTGAGCCTAGGGCTTGCTGATCAGAAGGTCGGTGGTTCGAATCCCTGTGACGGGGTGAGCTCCCGTTGCTTGGTCCCAGCTCCTGCCAACCTAGCAGTTTGAAAGCACGTCAAAATGCAAGTAGATAAATAGGAACCGCTACAGCGGGAAGGTAAACGGCGTTTCCATGTGCTGCTCTGGTTCACCAGAAGCGGCTTTGTCATGCTGGCCACATGACCTGGAAGCTATACGCCGGCTCCCTCGGCCAATAATGCGAGGTGAGCGCACAACCCCAGAGTCGGTCACGACTGGACCTAATGGTCAGGGGTCCCTTTACCTTTACCTTTACCTTACCCCTCACATGATCTAAAGTTAAACACCATGTGAAAGAGCAGAGAACATCAGCAGTTAATTATCAACCCATCTAGGTGCTCAGGGAAAACTCTCCTTAGCTTTAGTATACTCCAATGGAATTTTCCATATTGAACCCTTAGCGTATTGAACATACACATACAGGTATTTTCCATTTCAGTGTACAATTAAACAATTATACTTAACACATTCCACATTGGTTTCAGGGGAAGCCCAAGGGAAAAAAATCAACCCTCTAGGAATATAGATACCAAGTTAAACCATTGGTCCACCCAGCTCAGCGTGAGCTACTCCAACTGGCAGTGGCTGTCTGGGGTTGGAGGCAGTGTTCTCTCCCATCCCTAACTGGAGATGCCAGGGACTGTACCTGGGATCTTCGACATGCAAGGCAGATGCCCTACTAAACTGTGGTCCTTCCAAAATAAACCCAAGAGCAACTAATATAATAAAAGGTTGAACACTGCAGCTGTTTTGCATTTGTTACCATGCCCCAGGGACAATATACAACACGGAATATATGGGGAAGATCTGTTAAAATAAAACAATTATACTAAAAAAAGTCTCCATTGACAGAAACCACCCAGCAACATAAATAAAGCTCACCAAAAATAAACATGCCTGATGGAATAGCTGCTAAGTGACATTTCAGAGAGAGCCTTAAGCAGCTGGTCTTCTCAATAGAGCTCAATAGAGTCCTGCTTCCCTTCTCTCACCCTGCATTGCATTCGGATTGAATGGACACTGATTCTCAACATAGAAACTAATGGAATAGCACTGCTTCCCTTACCTCCCTCTGCACTGCAGCCTGATGGAAAGTTGCTGCTGGGTGACTCTTCACGTCGCCCATTTTCTTGCAGGAATCCTTATAACAACCCTGAAAGGTAGACCCATTTTAGTATTCCCATACTGCAGAGAGTCTAATAGTGTGTGGTTTGCCTTAAACCACCTAGTGAATTTATGGTGGAGACAGGACTAGAACAGGCTCACCCTCTTAGTGACTACACAGTGATGCCACATAGCAAACATCTAACACATAAGGTTCTGTATCCTTGAATATGTCACAGATGTAGTCGGAGAAGCCTTGGCCAATCAAGGTCCACTGCTACATGTTCATGAAAAATGAAGGACATACAGTACTATCAGCTGGTTCTTCTCCTGCCCACAATTTTATCCTCAATGAGTGAAGTTAGGCAAAGAGACTGAAACTGCCCTAAGGCCATGAATGAATTTTCATGACTGGGTAGAGATTTGAATACATGACTACCCAACCCTAGTCCACCACACTAGAGGTGGAGAACCTTTTTCAGCAAGAGGGTCACATTTCGTTCTGGACAATATTTCAGGGACTGCTTGCCAGTGGTGGGTGGAGTCACAGGTAGAAGTGGGTGGAGCAAGTAATGTAAATTGTACCTTTGCAAAGTAGGTCAGCTGTTGTTTCACATGCCAACACATCCTTCTCTAGCCTTCTTATAGGAAAACAAAAGTCTGTCAGAGCTCAAGGACACATCCCAGCCAGGAAAGCAGAGTTCTGCAAGAGTTGCTTCTCTCCAGATGCCCAGGCGGAGGCAAGGGCCACAGCACTCCTCAAATGGGGATCCTTCAGGGGGTACTCCTATTGGTATGTATGTCATAGGACCCCCCTGGAGTTGACCCTAGAAACATTCCCAACAGGCAGGCTGGAGTTAAAATGGTATGCCCAATGCCTATGGCATACCGTTCACATTTGTGATCAATAAAGCTGTGGCCTATTTGTCCCAATATACACTCGTTATCTTGTCTGGTTATTCCATTACATTTGGGGCAACGGGATCACAGGGCCTTGGCACACTAAGAAGCAGGCCTTGGAACCGAGTCACCCTTCATGTAGCTATTGTGCCTGCTGTGGCTACCCTAGCGTTTTAGATTGCATGGAGAGCTGGTGCCATATTGCAGGGAGGGAAAACTTAGAGCCACAGGGCCTGAATATGGTTCCTCTCTATATGACCCTAGGAGTCTCCCCAGGCCACACCATTTGCTAACCCTGCTTTGTACTTTTGAGGTTGTTGTTTTGTTTTTTGCAGACTTCTTTTCTCCATTCCTTGGACTGTAGGCAGGTATTCATAAGAGATGTTTCCTGGCTCAAGAAAGCTTTTGAAACTGTCATGGCAATTGCACCACCTAGTGGCTATAATGCAAAATGTAGCTTGTAGGATAATTTTCACACACACACACACTGCCCTTCCGCCATTCAGTTCCAAAGGATGACACAATAAGAACAGTTAGAAACAAATATTTTAAAGCATTCAGAAGATGATTAAAATCAACAGTACTTTACAAAATAAATAAGATACATCTATCTTCTACATGGATGGATAACCTCGCCTAAACAAAAATGTTTAGCCATAACTACCAATGCATTTATTTATTAAAATTATTGTGGAATCACAGAATTGTATGGTTAGAAGGGGTCCCTAAGGACCACAGCTAAAGAATGCCTGTCAGTTGCCCACCCAACCTCTGCTTGAAAAACTTCTGATGAAGGCAAGTCCACCACTTTCTGAGATAGCCCATTCCACTTTCAAACAGTTCTTTCTGTCAGAAATATTTACCAGTACCTAATGTTTAGTCAGAATCTCCTTTCTTGTCATTTGAATCCATTGGTTTGGGTGGAAAACAAGCTTGCTTCATCTTGCATGTGGCAGCCCTTCAGATATTTGAAAATAGCTATCATGTCACTTCTCAATATTCTCATCTCTAGGCTAAACATACCCAGCTCCCTCCACTGCTCCTCATAAGACTTGGTTTCCAGGACCTTTGCCATCTTGGTTGCACTCCTCCACACATGTTCCGGCCTGTCAACATCCTTCTTAAACTATGATGACCAGAGCAGGATGCATTACTTCAAGGGGGGGTCTGACCAAGGCAGTGGTAGCATGAGAACTCTGCTGGGCCAGACTAAAGGTCCACAAAGCCCACCATCTTGTTCATACAGTAGCCAACCAGGTTCCTCTGGGAAGCCCACAAGTGGAACCAGCAATTCCACCATTTGTGATTCCCAGCAACTGATATTCAGAGGCCTGCTGCCCCTGACATTGGAGGTTGAACATTGGCTAGTAGACAATGGCAAGGAGTTGGGCCCATTTAGGGAAAGGGCATTAAGGGCATATTGTGACCATTGTAGGGAATTGGAATAGATGATCGTTGTATCCCTTCCAATTCTACACTTCTATGATTCTATGACCAAAGGCACTCCAACACCTGGAAGTAAAACAACCAATATTTGTGGGATATGAAACACAGAACAGTCTAGTACAACATCCCTAGAGTGGACATAAAAAGGGGGTGTCTGAATCAGCCAGTCAGAACTTCCTGTTTCCTTCTAGACTGGGACAGACTTCCTCTACATGTGACCAGAGGTGGATGTGGCCTCACCTGTGCAGGTAACAAAAGCACAGGACTGGTTGCCATCTCTCTCTCTGACTACATTCGTGGAAGAAGCAACATCTGCTTAGCCTAATATGCTCTCTTAGCCAAGAGAGGACAAAGGAGCTATCTCCTTATGGGATAGTTTCCAGGTGCATATTACGTTTGTAACTTAAGTCTGCCTTCTGGGATCCATCTGTGAACAGAATGAGTGAGTGAGTAAACTCTTTTTATACTTTTATAGAAGACTGTGTCATGTCTATTTCTTTTATGAGGGACTAAAGGGGAAATTACCAGGTAACTTATTTTAGAGGCTTTAGCGAGCCTAAGCAAACGCTATCCGCTGCACAAGTTTAAAAGGGGGGATATTACTCTGCTAAATTGTAGAACTTGTTAACACAAGTTGGAAAGGATATAATCGAACAATATATCCTCTACTGCCTCCCTGAACATTCCCACAATATTCAGGTAACATTAGATTACATCCTTCAGGAATTCTAAGTTAACTGCTTAATAAGACAAGGAGAGGATTCAAGTGTAGGCATGTGAGCATATGCCCCCAGTGAATTACAACCATAGGAAAGGTCTGATACATTTTTCTATTAATCGTGTCCTCCCTAAAAGAGGGCACATGTTTCAGGGAGACCTGGAGACCAACCTCCTGTGTTGTGGGTGGGTAAGATTGGTCAGCCACAACACCCAATTGGTAGGTCCCTCAATGTTGGGTTCAATCTGGCCAATGGGGCACAATCCAAACGGATCGAGGGACCTATATATACTCATGCATGTGACCCAGAGCTTCCTCTTTCGGTGTTCGCATTCGGAACACCCGCCCACCTCTTTTAGGGCTTTGTTGCGCTTGACCTTGCTATGCCGCCGTGAGCAAAAATATCTTGTCATTTGGGAGGAGCCCTGGCTGCCTAGATAAAACACTATAGCCCCCCCCCAATACCTGGGAGTAAGGTCCACTGAACTTAGTGTGGCTTTCTTCTGAGTAGACACCTTGAGCAGACACCCTGCTTGGATAGGTGCTGGGGTGGATTTCACCCCATACCTTGCAGAGCCGGGCGACACTGCCAACGGGCCCTGTGCCCTTTGGCAACATTCAAAGGCCATGTGCCTTGCAGAGTCAGGCCCAGGCTGCCACCAGGCCCCACCCATTGCCACCCCACCACCACACTTGGGGTTCTGGGGTTCTGGATCGTGGGCTCTACTGGTCAAAATGGAAGTCTCAGCAATCACCCTCTCCTGCTGGAAACAAACCAGGACTGCTCCAAGAAAATGCACATGGCAAAAAGGACCGCCCCTTACCTGCTTGTGATTGGCCAAGTGGATAGCCAGCCAATCATGATCCTCCCTCCCCTCACTTCTCACTTGCCTCTGTGGCTCCCTAGCATGTTGTGTCTCCCCATTTACACATTTTTCACCTGTGGTTTCCTTGAAATATCCTGGGGCCTCCCAGGAGGCCATATGGCTCCTGGTTGAGAAACACTGTTTTAGCTGATGGCTGGAGGGATCCTGAGTTGTTTTGAGCAACCTGGCAATGCCTTTCGGCGCAAGGGAGTCAGCAGCTTGGAATTCCATAACATGAATGTCAGAATATTTTTTTCAAAAATATGTTATACACAAAGTGGCATTCTTGAACTTGTTTATATAGCAACAAGAACAACAGAGACTTAGATGGAAAGGACAACTGTTCCATTAGCTGAGCCTGATGTTTGACCTTCCAGTGGAAACTCCAGAACTGAGCATTTGCCTGATGCTTTCTCTAGGACCAGAAGGATGGCTTGTTTGCATAAAACTACTGCTCCTCATGTCCCAAGGAATCTTGCTGTCAGATTTGGGGGGGGGGGAGTGCCATTTTGTGAACCCACAAGCAGAGCAAACCATTCCATTAAAAAAGAGTTTAGAATTCTTTTAGGATTTCAGAGTTCAAGAATCCATTCAGTCCTCAGGAAATAACAGTTCTCAGAATGATAAACTAATTGAAATTGCTTCTTCCCGCCTCCTGGAACCATGTGGAGGTGAATGAAAACCGACTACCTGCTGGTGCAAAAAGCAATGGGAAACCTGTGGCTTCCCATATGTTGTTGGACTCAAACTCCCATTGGCTCCAGACAACAGGGTCAATGGTGAAGGATGCTGTTAGATTTCCCCAGCCCCTCTAGGCAGCTCCCAACAGAATTAAAAGCACAGTAAAACATCAGACATTAAAAACTTCCCAAACAGGGCTGCCTTCAGATGTCTTCTAAAAGCCAGATAGTTGCTTATTTCCTTGACATCTGATGGGAGGGTGTTCCACAGAGTGGGCACCCCTATGGAGAAGGCCCTCTGCCTAGTTCCCTGTAACCTCACTTCTCACAGGGACAAGGGTGTAGCTAGCTGCTCCGGCACCTGGAGCAGTGGGGGCGGGGCTATCTGTGCAGGGGGGCACTGGCCCTGCATGGGGGCGCCGTGGTGATCTGCACATGGGGCACCGTGGTGATCTGCCCACAGAGTCCACCTGGCGGACGCAAGCCCCATGCTGCCGTTTTGGGCAGCACAGGGCCCTGAGCCACCGCGTCACTCCCAGGAGAGACACATGGCTTGGGTGTGCTGCAGGCCAGGCCCTGTGGTAAGTGCCAACCCCCGCAGTCTGCTATTTTGCCACCCCCCTCAAGGATGGTACCCGGGGCCAGTCACCCCCCACCTTCCTATGCCCCTGCGCAGGGAGGAAACCGCCAGAAGGCCCTCGGCGCTGGACCTCAGTATCCGAGCAGAACAGTGGGGGGGGGAGACGCTCCTTCGGGTATACTGGGCCGAGGCGCTTTAGGACTTTATTTTTTTAATTTTTTTTTAATTAAACACAAATAAAACAAAATACACACAAACAAAGATTTCATAATCACAATTTCATCTCTAATCATTATATTTGACTTCCTCAATTCCTCCTTACTGCGCATCATCCTATATTAATCTTTTAGCAATTTCTACTTCATATTCCTCTTAACTTTTGATTCCATATATTTATACCATAATCATCCTTAACCATGATAAATATTACGATTTTCCTTCAACACCAATCTATTTTCATAAGCTACAGCTCCCTGTTTCTATCAAAAACCCTTTCTTATTATTCTATGTCTATTTTATTCTTTTTCAAATAGTCTTTAAAACACTTCCAATCTTCTTCCACCATTTTTTTCTCGCTGGTCTCGAAGTCTCCCGGTCAGGTCAGCTAATTCCATGTATTCCATCATCTTCATCTGCCATTCTTCCACCGTCGGTATTTCTTTCAGCTTCCAATATTTCGCTATCAAAATTCTTGCTGCTGTTGTGGCATATAAGAAAAATGTGGTATCTTTTTTCGGTATTTCGCTCCCAACTAGTCCCAATAAAAAGGCCTCTGGTTTTTTTTATAAAAGTGTTCTTCAACACTTTTTTCAGTTCATTATAAACTTTCTCCCAGAAGTCCTTTATCCTGGGGCAAGTAGGACTTTAAAGGTCAGCGCCAACACTCTGAATTGTGCTTGGAAACGTCCTGGAAGCCTGTGATGTATTGCTAGGTAATTGGGTCTTCACAATCCAGGGGGAAAGTCAGAATTTCATCAGAATTCCTGTCTCACAGAGCTTAGCTTTACTGTTCACACCTGGCTTGCTGGCAGTGCAATATTACCATGGTGTGAACTGGTGCTATACAAAAATGTATCCTCCAATTTGAGGGTTATCTTCCCCCTGTGTAAAAAGTTTCTGATTTTCTTTTTCATTTGTGGGGGATCTTTACAGGTTTGGTGGTTGTGAGATGAAGCTTCCATTATCGCTGTGAGATGACAACAGCTGGTGTGTACTTTTCTTCCCATTAAACTTTTCTCTAGTGCTCTGCCCTCTTCCCATTACTCTCGATTTGGTGGGCAGTGAGGCAGGAAGTTCTATAGGAGAAGCTAACTCATGACATCTTCTCCTGGGTTGTATCTGAAATGTGGGAAGCCAGGAATACCGGCTTAGAATCATAGAATATTGGAATTGGAAAGAGTTATCTAGTCCAGCCTCCTACAATGCATGAATCTCAACTAAAGTTAGCTCATTTAGACCCTGGAGAGAATGATTTTATACTCAGTGTTAGCCATCCTTAGAGTGGACCTATTGAAATGGAAAGACATGGCTAACTGAAATATACTCTGAGTCGAGAGTGAATTTCATGCTCTTTATTCAGCTCATAGTCATCAAGGAGAAGAAGAGAAGAATGGCTCTTTTCCCCAAACCATCTGCTTATATACATTATTTACACAATGGGCCTTGCGTGATTGGCTACTTCAGGGCTACAACTGTGGGCCAATCAGGTTGTGGATTGACTTCTGCCTGCAGCCTGATTGGCTGCTCCTACAGGCCAATCAGGTTGCGGATTCACTTCCACCTGGAGTTGGATTGGGTAGCTCCTGCAGACCAATCAGACTGCTGATTCTGAATCCTATTGTTCTAGGATTCAGCTCAGTACATAACACTAACTTAAGTACCTTTATTTCAGCAGGTCTACTCTGAGTGGAATTATAGAAAACTGTAGAGTTGGAAGGGACCTCAGGGGTCATCTAGTCCAATTCCATGCAATGCAATGCAAGAATCTCATCTAAAGAATCCATGACAGATGGCTATCCAACCTCTGCTCAAAAACCTCCAAGGAAGGAGAGTCCGCCATCTCTCGTGGGAGTCTGTTCCAGTGCTGAACAGCTCTTACAGTCACAAAGTTTTACCGAATGTTTAGTCAGAATCTAATTTCTTGTAACTTGAAGCAATTGCCTTGAGTCCTAGCCTCCAGAGGAGGGGTAAACAAGCATGGCCCCCCTTCCGTGTGACAGCCCTTAAGATATTTGAAGATGGCTATAATATGTCCTCTCAGTCTCCTCTTTTCCAGGCTAAACATACTCAGCTCCTTCAAGCACTCCTCATTTGGCTTTAGTTTCCAGACCAGGGGTCAGCAACCTTTTTCAGCCGTGGGCCGGTCCACCGTCCCTCAGACCATGTGGTGGGCCGGACTATTTTTTTGGGGGGGGATTCTGGAAAGCAAGGAGTTAAAACCACCCTCAGACATTCTTATTCTCTGGGTGCCAGCCCACAGCTACGTGCTGATTGCTGTGTAGTCATAAATCATGCTGTAAAGAGAATGTACTTTCACTTTGAGTCGGAGCATGAGATGAGAGAGCTAGGAGAGAGGAGAGCTGTGGAGGAGTCTTTAGAGATAAGAGCGCTGCTAACATGCATCTCAGTTCTGTTGGTTTAGATGTATTATGTTAAGCTTCTGTAAATAAAGTTAAGTTAGTTTAGAAGCTACAGTGTGCTTGATTTCTTGAAGACAACGACTGCTATCTGATTTCCAGTTGCGCAGTAAACTCTGCTGTGTCCGAGAAGAAGAAGAATTTTAACTGGCACAGCTGGGAGCGTGCTGGGCGCCATTACAGGTTGGTGGCGTGGGTCCGTGAGTGTTTTACGACCCACTAATGAACTTTATAGCACCACGATCATAAAGCATCAACAGGGGGATGAACGAATTCCTATGCCCCACAAATAACCCAGAGATGTATTTTAAATAAAAGGACACATTCTACTCATGTAAAAACACGCTGCTTCCCGGGCCATCCATGGGCCGGATTGAGAAGGTGATTGGGCCGCATCTGGCCCACGGGCCTTAGGTTGCCTACCCCTGTTCCGAACCCTTGATCATCTTGGTTGCCCTCCTCTGCACATGTGCAGCTTGTCAACATCCTTATTAAATTGTGGGGCCCAGAATTGGACACAGTATTTGAGGATTTTTCTGATCAAAGCAGAATAGAGTGGGACTATGACTTCTCTTGCTCTGGGCACTATACTTCTGCTGATGCAGTCTAGAATAGTGTTAGCCTTTTTTTTTGCTGCTGAATCAAACTGTTGACTCAAGTTAAGCTTGTGGTCCACCAAGACCCCTAGATCCAGGGGCGTCTTAGCCATAGAGGCTACTGGTGCAAGGCGCCACAGTGCGAAGTTCTGGAGGGCGCCTCCGCCATGCCGCACCATGCCCGGAGCCTCCTCCCTGTCAGAGGAGCAGCCCTCAAGCCCTGCCAGCAGCACCGCCCTCACCCACCTCTTCTCGGGCTGCAGGCACCGTTGCAGGCCTCCCACGAGCCTCCCATTGGCGCGGCAGCCAGGGCATTCTGGACGGCAGTGCCGCGCAGCCAATGGGTCCACACCAGTTTCAGAGAGACTGGTCTGGAGAGCAGCAGCAACTGCAGAAAGGAGACTTCGGTGGCTCAGCTGCGGACGAGAGTGCGGGACTTTTCCTCCCCCTTCGCCCACCTGCGCTCACCTCACAACCAGCGGAGGTTGAGCTCCCTTCCAACTGCACAGCCAGCAGCAAGGAAACAGTGCCGGCGGCAGCTGCATCAGCTTCAGCGAGCTCCCCTCGCCGAGCAAAATCTGCAGCAGAAGCAGCTGCCGGCCCCTCCCATTAGATTCCCCCCACAAGTGCATCACTTAATGGAGCCGTCTTGAGAGCTGCATTGATTTTCTTCAGAGCAATTTCCATCCGCAATGCAAAGGAAGAGTGTGCCTGTGAGCACACAGGTATGAAAAGGACCTTATTACCGGGCTCTGATTAGGTAATTTGGTTTAGGAAGGATACCAGCACCTCTCAGGTGGGGAATATATTACTTTCAATTTTCGTCTAATGAGAGGAAGCTTGCTTATGTTCTTGCACTGGCAGAAAGTTTTCCATGAACTTCAGAAAATGTGAAAAAGTTTTCTGTTCTGGGGGTGGGGTGGGGGTGGAGAGAGTACCAGCGATCCCTCCCCCCTTTGCCACCTATTCCTTTTTAAAGGCTGGTTTACACACCTGTAACGTAAAAAGAAGAAGAAGAAGAGTTTGGATTTGATATCCCGCTTTATCACTACCCGAAGGAGTCTCAAAGCGGCTAACAATCTCCCCTCCTCCCCCAAAACAGACACCCTGTGAGGTGGGTGGGGCTGAGAGACTTCAGAGAAGTGTGACTAGCCCAAGGTCACCCAGCAGCTGCATGTGGAGGAGCGGAGATGCAAACCCGGTTCCCCAGATTACGAGCCTACCGCTCTTAACCACTACACCACACTGGCTCTCTAAAAGGTGGTGGAATCCTCAGGTGGCACAACAGGCTGTCCCATTTTGTACTGTAGATGATGGATACAACTTATAGAATCATAGAATTGTAGAGTTGGAAGAGACCACAAGGGCCATCCAGTCCAACCCCCTGCCGATCAGGAAACGCCATCAAAGCATTCCTGACATATGCCTGTCAAGCCTCTGCTTAAAGACCTCCAAAGAAGGAGACTCCACCACACCCCTTGGTAGCAAATTAGAAAGGAATGAATGAGAAATTGTAATGGCAAATGAACAATGTAAAGATGTAATGATGTAATTAACACAAATAAAATGTAAGTATCTAAAAACAACTTAGAAGGGTCACCATTAGGAAGGGCCGTAGCTAGGGGGTGGCGAGGTGGGCTCTTGCCAGGGGCGCAGGTGAGGGGGGAGCACAAGACCTGCTAAAATATGTCCATAAATATATCTATAAATAAAAATATTATTATTGCCTAATAAGATAAGGTATTAAATACAGGGTGAAATGAATGGGTGGAGGGGGCGGGGTTGGAGGAGAGGCGGAAAGAAGAGCTAATTTGTCCGTGGCTAGGGGGCGCAACCTGGATGGTTTTGCCAGGGGCGCAAGATCACCTAGCTACGGCTCTGGCATTAGGGGTGGGGGAGAAAGTTATAATTCAGTTATCATTTAAAGGTAACCCTGACCTGATCTGCACTTTCCTAAATAATACAGCTAGCATTCAAAATTCATACTTTGCATTGGGGGGGAAATGGAGGGAAGTGACTCAATGTCTATATCCCATGAGTCATCAACTATTTGAGGCACCTGGGCACATTTGCAAACTGTAGAAACCATTGTGGGCACCACACACACATCATAGCCAAGCCCATCCTGCAACCATATTGTATTGGCTACAGCAAAAAGGTTCTTTTAAGCTGGATTTCAACAGGGAGGTGTATGGGTGAAAAGACCCAGAGAGCGCCAGTGAATACCTATTCAGATGCAGTCATTGACACCAAGGTGGTGGCTCCTCTAAAATATTTTCTTTGACGTTTTATTTTATTTTCACTTTAAAAAAAAGAAATGCAAGTAAATAGGGATAATCATAGGAGGCAACTCCTAGGGGCCAAGGTCCCTTCAGCCTCCCCAATAATAAAGTTGATTAGCATTGTCATTCTAATGATGTGTGTGTACCACAGCTCAGCTTGCTGTGTTCATTGGAACCAACTTCACTCATTTACAGGCCCGTCCTAGCCATAGAGGCTAGTGGCGTGGAGAACCACGGCGCCGGGCGCTGGAAGGCACTGGAAGGGCGCCAAGTGAGCACAGGGTTCTGGCGATCTGACCAGGACTGTGCTCCACGAGCTGAGAGGCTGTGCCGCGTCTCTCTCCTTCTCCGAGGACTCCGTGCTACGCCTCCTTCTCGTTTCCACAGCGCTGGGTTCCGCTCAGTCGAGCTTTGCCACCAGCGTGCACACAGCGCCCAAGCAACTCTTGCTGGTCCCACGGTGCGCGCGCTGGTGGCGAAGCTTGACTGAGCGGAACCCAGTGCTGGGGAAACGAGAAGGAGGCGTAGCGTGGAGTCCTCGGAGGTGGCCTCCCGCTGCTGCTGCGGTCTGCTTGGCACTCCCTTGGAGAGGCTCTGGAGGGGGCGCTGGAGGGACCTTAACGCCAGGGCGCTGGATGGGCTTAAGACGACCCTGCTCATTTAGCTATGTATGGGAATTTAGTCTGCATGTGCTCAGAGGCATTGTTCTTTATTAGTTCTACCTTATAGCCCGGCTGACAAACTGAGGATGTTTTTGGTGCACTTGACAGCGTCCCAAAACCTAGGCACAACCTACTCTGTCTTGGGTTCCTGTCCTGCTTCTGCTTCCCACTGGAAACAGAATTTTGGTTTGGAGGGACCTTAGATCACCAGGGCTATTCTAAGGTTCTTGATACAGGATCCTGTGTCTCATCGCATGTCTCTACATGAAACAACCACTAGATGGAGACAGCTCATTGCACTTATGAAATGTACATCTGCTCACCTCAAGATTTGATTAACTTGTCACATTGCTGCTCCATAAGCCAGCAAACAGCAGGGGAAAGGAGTAAAAGTGGTTTGCAATGCCTGTAGGCAGTGTCTGTTTCAAAGAGCACAATGGTGTTTTTCCTCTGCAGAGCAAAGAATCCCCTTCAAGAATCCCTGATGAGCTTTATAAAAGAGACCAAGTTACAGGTAGGTAGCCGTGCTGGTCTGCCGTAGTCAAAACAAAATACTGGTAAAAAAATTCCTTCCAGTAGCACCTTAGAGACCAACTAAGTTTGTCATTGGTACGAGCTTTCGTGTGCATGCAAAGACTCACTTGCTTATAAGTAAGCTCCACTCAACTGAACAGAACTTACTTTTCCATTGCAAGCGAGGATATTATAGAAGTGCATTAAATTATGCATGCTGTAGAGAAGCTAGGTAGAGAGAATTTTATCCCCCTCTCTCATAATCTACCTCAGGGAGCACCCCTACTGTATGATGTATAGTATTTTGTGTTGGCATCTAAATATGGGCCTATGGTCGTAATAAAGTATTTGATTTGATACCTTAGGGCCATCTAGTGAAGCTGAATGTTGGGAAATTAAGGAAAGACAAAGGAAAGGAACACATAGTACACAATTAAACTATGGAATGAACTTTCTTCCACAAGTGGCAGTGATGGTCATCAACTTGGATGGTTTTAAAAGTTTACACAAAAAGGCTATAATCACTATGGCATGCTGCACATGCATACAACGCAGAGGGGATCGCGCCCCTGCGACTTCTAAACAGAGCCTGAACGGAGCGTCCAGGCTCCAGATAGATAGCCCACTGGTGCGGTGGGCTGCCGCACCAGTGGACTATCTACCTGGAGCCTGGACGCTCCATTTAGGCTCCGTTTAGAAGTCATGGGGCGGCACGATCCCCCTCTACGTAGTGACGCCTGTGTCGTTACGTAGCGATGCCGTGCCCCCTGGGGGCATAGCAATTTGCCACCCCGGGTGTCGCGGTGCCTTGCTACGCCCCTGGAAGGCCCTGCTGTAAGGGAGAGGTTTTACCTGTAATCCTAGCTCGTTACAGTACCTGTACAAAAGACACCTGTTGACAGAAGCAATCAATCCAGCAGATTCCAAAGTAGCCACCATGACCAAGACCAAAGAGCTGTCCAAGGATGTCAGGGACAAGATTGTAGACTTGCACAAGGCTGGACTGGACTACAAGACTATTGCCAAGCAGCTTGGTGAGAAGGTGACAAAAGTTGGTGCAATAATTTGCAAATGGAAGAAACACAAAATAACTGTCAACCTCCCTCGGTCTGGGGCCCCATGCAAGATCTCATCTCGTGGAGTTGCAATGATCAGGAGAACGGTGATGAAGCAGCCCAGAACTATCATGGGGGGAGCTTGTCAGTGATCTCAGGGCAGCTGGGACCATAGTCACCATGAAAACAGTTGGCAACACACCACACTGTGAAGGACTGAGATCTTGCAGAGCCCACAAGGTCCCCTTGCTCAAGGCAGCACATGTACAGGCCCGTCTGCAGTTTGCCAATGCACATCTGAATGACTCAGAGGAGAACTGGGTGAAAGTGTTGTGGTCAGATGAGACCAAAATTGAGCTCTTTGGCATCAACTCAACGCACCGTGTTTGGAGGAGGAGGAATGCTGCATACGACCCCAAGAACACCATCCCCACTGTCAAGCATGGAGAGGGACATTATTATGCTTTGGGGGTGTTTTTCTGCTAAGGGAACAGGACACCTTCACCGCATTGAAGGGATGATGTATTGTCAAATCTTGGATGAGCACCTCCTTCCCTCAGCCAGGGCATTGAAAATGGGTCGAGGATGGGTATTCCAATATGACAGTGACCCCAAAACACATGGCCAAGGCAACAAAGGAGTGGCTCAAGAAGAAGCACATTAAGGTCCTGGAGTGGCCTAGCCAGTCTCCAGACCTTCATCCCATCGAAAATCTGTTGAGGGAACTGAAGGTTCAAGTAGCTACACATCAGCCTCGAAATCCTACTGACTTGGAGAGGATCTGCAAAGAGGAGTGGGACAAAATACCTCCTGAGATATGTGCAAACCTGGTGGCCACCTACCAGAAACATCTGACCTCTGCAATTGCCAACAAGGGTTTTGCCACCAAGTACTAAGTCATCTTTTACAAAGGGATCAAATACTTATTTCCCTCATTATAATGCACATCAATCTCTGACTTTTGTCTTCTGGGTTTCTGGGGGTTTTCCTGTTGTCATTCTGTCTCTCACAGCTACAATAAACCTCCCATTAAAATTATGGACTGGTCATTTCTTCGCCAGAGGGCAAATGGCCAAATTTAGCAGGGGATCAAATACTCCCCCCCTTTTACTGTACTTGTAGATGCCAAGCACTGCACCCGGAATCCACTTTGTGTTCATTGCATGTCTGGCATATAAAAAGTGTGCAGGTGCTACATCACAATGTGACCATTTGCCTTAAGAAAGAAAATATTTTCTACTGTAGGAATGGCAACATCTGTTTTCCCAACAGCATCCAGAGGCGTAGAAGAAACCTCTATCAACTTCTGTTCTCCATGGCTTGGGGAAACACTTTGAGGAATTCTGCCTGCCAGAGTACCTCTGATGTTCCAAGATGAAGGCCTCTCATTGCCTCCACAGAAGGAAAAAGCACCAGAGGAGAACCCAACACCAGTCTCACTCCTTCTGAAGTCCCTTGAAAACTGAGATCACAAGATTCAATTGCAAGACATTGCCAGCACATAACTGGAGGCAAGCAAACCCATTTATTTGACTAATGAATCCCCTGGGTGGCTGGGTTCTTTATTTTATTTTATTTTAAGCAACCAAAGTCTTATCATTCACCATCCTAATTTACTAAGCAGAAGTGTCAGCTACAAGCATGAATGAAATGCAGAGCAATTCTGTTAAGGTTTCTACAGATACTTGTGTGGTGTGATGATGAAGGGCTCCCAGAAAGGCAAACATGGATACTGAGAGAGATTGGTTCCGGCAAGTTGGAAGGGTGCCAGAGAAGGACCAGACCAGATAAAACAGCTCATTGGCCTGGTTTCAGATATTGTCAGGAGGTGCTGGAGCTCTATGCAGATTCCCTGTGTGGTGAATCTTCTCAGTGAAGTTCCTTCATTCCTTGGACCTATTGCAACCACCCAGCTGACCACTGGACCCTCCTGGGCAGAAAATAGTATAACAGAGCTAGGGAGCTTTTTTAGCCCAGAGGCCACATTTCCTCATGGGCAACTTTCTGGGAATTCCAACAGGAAAAGTAGGCAGAGCAATAATTGTGACTTTGTATGATAGGTTGTATGATAGGTTATGATAGAATGTATGGAAGTGAGAGCTGGACCATAAAGAAGGCTGATCACCGAAGAATGGATGCTTTTGAACTATGGTGCTGGAGGAGACTCTTGAGAGTCCCATGGACTGCAAGAAGATCCAACCTATCCATTCTGAAGGAAATCAGCCCCGGGTGCTCACTGGAAGGACAGATCGTGAAGCTGAGGCTCCAATACTTTGGCCACCTCATGAGAAGAGAAGAATCCTTGGAAAAGACCTTGATGTTGGGAAAGATGGAGGGCACTAGGAGAAGGGGACGACAGAGGACAAGATGGTTGGACAGTGTTCTCGAAGCTACGAACATGAGTTTGACCAAACTGCGGGAGGCAGTGCAAGACAGGAGTGCCTGGCGTGCTATGGTCCATGGGGTCACGAAGAGTCGGACACGACTAAACGACTAAACAACAACAACAACAACAACAACAACAACAACAACAACAACATGATAGGTTGTGTACCAGACACGCAGATTTCTATGCACCCACATGCCCATCTCTCTGTCATCCATCCATCCAAACAA
This sequence comes from Zootoca vivipara, assembly GCF_963506605.1. Taxonomy (NCBI): domain Eukaryota; kingdom Metazoa; phylum Chordata; class Lepidosauria; order Squamata; family Lacertidae; genus Zootoca; species Zootoca vivipara. The sequence continues at coordinate 7,144,804 of NC_083294.1, read as the reverse complement.
GATGCTGCTATCCTATTTCCATTATAGAAATCTATGTTGTAGCCACATTTGGAATATTATGTACAGTTCTTAAAATCATAGAATGTAGAGCTGTCAGGGAGTCAACCCTGCCATCGCCACTTCTGCTACCAAGAACATGGAGTCAACTGCACTGGGGCAAACTGACTTTAGCACTCAGCCTACTAGGAGGGGAATTCGCTTGCCTGCTTCCCCAGTCCTGGGCCTCAACATGTCAACCATGCAAATGATGGTGTCCACCTTCAAAATGAGAGTTCACAAAGGTATGTCATAGGACAGCATCTTGGCTTCTGCTTAGCTACGTAAACTAGAGCAGTGCTGTGCTTCCTGACTTTGTAACCTGTAACCCAAGTTATGTTTGGGCCACTTGCTGGATTTTGGAGTAAAGCTTTCCATCATAACAATGGATTTGAGCGACTCAGTACCACATCTGTGAGTGGGAGTCAGGACAGGCCGTCTCCTACCAATACGTCCATGGATGCCCTCCTCTTCTTTCCTGCATTCCTCTCCTCTTGCTCATCCGCCTCTCTAGTCCCCCATGTAAGTAAGCATTTAATACATTCCCGAGCAACACTACCCCCCTCTCCAGATGCACAACACATCTTCATTAACTCCCCATGACATTCCAAATTGCTGGCGATAAAGGCAAACTAAATCTGGAAAGACAACCAGAAATACTTTCCCACCCCCACACCTCCTCCTTCTCCGTGCCCCTGCACAGTGCACTTCCCGCCCCCCTGGGGCTAACGTGCAATTACAGAAGATGAATGGAGTGAGCATTCCGCTCTCAAAATGCTTGCAGGAGATGGAGAGTTGACATGTCTCCCACCAGATGGCGCTGGAGCTCACCAGATGAAACAGCGCTGCATATTTTTTCAGATCCAAGGGAACACGCTTTTTTCTTTTTTTGACGCCGAACCCCTACACATATCAAGAAAAACAGAAACGTCGGCAATCCACCACACCCAACCCCCCATCCCACCCACCTCTTCCCCCCCTTCCTCATAATGTCTCAACAAGTAAAATTGATGTGTAAAAATGATACATGGGAGGGGAAAAAAATATGAGACATTGCACTGCCTTTGTAACCCAAGAAAACCCTTAATAAAATAATAATTATAATTTTTTTAAAAAAGGGAACACACTTTTGATCAAAGTTCTGAAGTTGATCAAAGGTCTGAAAGAGATACGGGCTCAGGAGGAGATTCGTGATTGGGTCTTTCAAAACTTAAATGGTTTTATTTTGATTGTTGCTAGTGTGCCGGTGGATGGAGTGTTTTAACCTGTGGTATTTCTCCCAACCTGATGTTTGCTCTCTCTGGAATATGGTAACACACCACTTATTCTTCTTACATATCAAAGTCAAGG